>NW_024581131.1:9947133-10329896 GCF_017639235.1 Corvus kubaryi | reverse complement strand
GCATAGGCAGCGATATGGGATACACATCATAAGGTCACCCCAAGACAACCACCAAAAAACCCTCATGAACATCATGGAATGGTTTGGGTTGGAAGGGACCTTAAAGATAATTTAGGAAGGTGAAGGATCTTTAGAAGGTGAAGAGGAGCACATAGGTAGACTTGAGCAGTTTAGTCGCCAAGCTAAAATACTATTATGCCTTCTCTGTGTGTATTCTAGGGCAGTGTTAATCTTCCAAACAGGTAGTTTGACAGATTAAAAATACTAAGAAATGCAAGAATTTCCTCTCCCTTAATCTATTTTCTATGGCTTTTAAACAAAAATTATAAGAAATACCCTTTATTTCAAGCTCAAACCCTATGCTTTCCATGAAAAATGCATACCTATTGCTTCTAAATTTCATTTCCTCTATTTAATTGCACACAAACTATCCCTTTACCTCAGGTTTTCTTCATGCTTTTACTATAGGACATAGAATATGAATTTGAAGCAGTGAAAATCTTACTGCCTCCTATGCTGTCACTACTATTTTTACTAGCTTCTCTGACATTTCAGTAACAATCTTCTGTGTGACGCTAAGAGTGACAGAAACTGTAGTGAGCAAAGCTCAGCGGAAATCCTTGGGTTGTGCGGAGGGAGTGGAAAGTTAAAAGGTTTCAGCAGTAAAAAACCTGTGACTCTGGTATTTCACTGAACATCATCTCCACTGTTTTTTGCAGTCTCCTCTAATCAGTACTGTTCTTCTGTCATTCAGCCTGGAAATCTAAGCCACCAGGGAAGATGGTACATTGTGTATAAACTCAAAGTATGTAGTGTACTGGAATGCTGTAAAATATAGGTCATGCCATTTCAAGCTGAAGTATAGGAAGTGCTGTACAAGGAGAAGTCTGGCTAGCCTGCCAAGAGGCATGCTAAATGTGAATGCATTATAGAATATGACTTAGAGATGAAACCTACATTTTAAACTTAGCAGATAATGCAAAGAATATCTAGAAATAGACTATCTGTTGTTGATAAAGATTTTTCTATCTTATGTATTTGATATAATTGTTTTTAAAAAAACAATTTCTATTCTAGAACCTGAAATATATGTAAAAGAACATTTTAAAAATCACATCTATGTTTTTTTTCCAGTAGATATGCAGGTGTATCATAACTTGGTGATTGGTTTGCCTTCTTTATACTCAATTACTATCATTCCCAATGGAGCTCTTCTAGCTTATTATCTGAAAGTTATTTTTCTAATAAACTTATAAATACAGCTTTACAGAGAGTTAAATTCTTATTTTAGCCACAAGTTAACCACTGTGGAAAACACAGTAATAATATGAGTGTTTTCCTACTGCTTTCTTTTGAGTTAAATGGTATATATATATCATAAATTTATCAAGATAAATTGACACTGCTTGGCTGCACCTTATAGGCCTTGTACTGCTAGAATTAGGGAGGACTTTCCTTAGAGATAATTTTGTAGAGAAAAGGGATCTGAGATCTGTTTGCACATTGGCCCTAAAATTCCTGCATGAGTGTGTATCTGATTCTTTATTTTGCTAAAGGTTTAGTTTTTCCTTTAGGGAAAAAAAGCCCTAACCTCATAGTAGCATATCAGGTAAAACAAATTTTAACCAGTGATTCTTTGGACATTGCATATATTGCAGATGTGATCCTGGAGGGGTTCAGCAATCCAGCTGAAATGGGCAGCAGGTGTTTGGAATTTGGCTGCTTTGTCATTTCTTGCTGTTTAATCTGTTCATTTTAGTGTCAAAAGGAATTACAAGATAGACCAATCACCTGAGTGACATTAAGAAAAGCTGTTCTTTTCCTTACTTTGCCTGATGATTTATCGGGTGAATTGTGGCAAATATTATTGCACTGACTAGAGTAAGCATTAGGGTCATTGCAGGGTCAAGTTTTCTTTCTTTGACTGAATGTGTTATACTGCTTTCAGAACCCTCCAAATGGCCTAACATCTCCCCTCACTTATCTCTTGCAATAAAGTGTATTTGACAGAAAATGCAATCTCTTCTTCTTTCTCAAAGGACACACTAGAGGCGCAATGGAATACAGGCCTATCACCCTGTTGAATTGCCCTGTTTGGGATGAAGGTGATAATGTCTCTAAGTGGCTTCAATAATCTACCTCTCCTCACTTACCCTGGGAAAACCATTTGAGATTATTTTGCTCTGGAAAAGAGCAGAAAGAGATTGAGCTTGAAACAGCTCTAAAGGGTTGGAGTTTAGTTACATAAATCCTACAGAGACAAAATACCTGCTGATCTCTTTAGCTTTACTGAATCTGCAAAACGAAGACAGCAACTCGAGTACATCTTGACTTTAGGACTTTGTTTACATTTGAAACAATTGTTGAAGATGGGACTGTGAGAGAAAGATGGTGATGAGAAAATTTAAGGTAAGGGTTTTATTTGGTCTAATTGCTTATTTTGAGATGATTTTTGGTAGTATAATAGCATGTGGCATATAGTAATAGAGTAATTCGTAAAAAAAAAAAATCTTATCTCCAGTTTACCCAATCAATGAAAGATGAGTAAAAAGATAAAGGTATTGAACATCCAGCTTAAATATACGACAAAGCTTTTTTTGATTGCTATAAATCAAACACACTTTACTGCTTCATCATATCTGGCCTTGGCCAAATCACTGAGCTTTCTACTTCCTCTATTTTTCTATATATATTACTGCTTAAGGATGTCAATTTTCATACGTTTCATATCACTGCCAGTGATAATTTCTGAGGCTGCCTGTTGTTTCACTTACACAAGCACGTGAGAAATGATGTATTTACAGTTTGTGTAGAGTCACACACAGTTCAACAGAAAGTTAAAAGCTGGCTAGTCAGCATAGATTAAATGTATTTATGAAGATAATAACTTTGTATGCTTGATATTCTCAATTGCCAAACTATGTTCAGAAGCCCAGATAGGACATATCCTGCCTCAGAATTTAGATGTGGGAGAGGTTTGTAGAGAAATTGATGTGGTTCCACTTGGAGAAAGAAGAGATTTTAGAGAATACAGGTTTTAAGCCATTTCAAGCAACAATACAGAAATTTTTATGAGTACATCACCAGAAAATCTTTATTTTTTTGTCTCCTTGAGTATTTGAAAAAGATAATTTGCACTAAAAAGTCCCTTCTGTCTGAGATATATAAAACATTACAGCATAGATGCCATGGATCTGTTTTTAAACTGTTGAGAATCCTCTAGTTATGAGCTGTTATCTTCAACCCCTTTACGTTTACTAAATGATATATTAAAATAAAATATAGATTGCTATATTTCCTAATTGTCACTTTCCTTTTGAAAAAATACTTATGTTCAATAAATATTCAATCCCCATATATATTTTTTTTAATGGTGCTGAAATTGCTATTTTTTGTTTCATTACAGGTCTTTGTGCTATAATAAAATCTAATCTAATAAACTTTTCTAATGTTTTTGGTAATACCTTTTTAGATATTGCTTATCTTTTCATGTCTTTGTAATAATTTCTGCTCTCCCATTCATTGCAATGTGTGCCATCCTTAGCAGTAGAATTTCAACTCCTCTGTCTGCTGCAGTATCTTGTCTTTCTTGTATTTACCAAAAATGAAAATTGTCAAGAAATGCTGGTAGTTTTCACTGTGTCTTTTAAAGGGATGTTATGTTCTCTGTGGAGTCTAGCTCAGAGATGGAAAAGAAATCTTCAGTTTTGTTGCTATTCTTATAAAGTTTTCTTCTTTACAAGTGTGACAGCAGGAAGTTTTGCAACGTTTTGAAATGCATTAAGACGTTATCAGTAATGATGCCATGATATATATATATATACACTATCCACCAAAAATTAGTAAATAATACTATTCGGAGTTAAAAATGAAAGACCTGGGTAAAATATGCATGGTTTAAAAAAATGCATGGGAATGTTGTACAATGTGCTCAACTGGTTCTATGAAACTTGTCTATTTTCAAGTGTATTTAGTTTCAAAGACAAAAACCGTGGATAATAGTAGTGGATAAAAGTTGCTGCTTCTTGCTGTGTACTAAAAATAAGTGTTATTGTATCTTCATTCAAATACAGTGAAAGAAAATTTTACTCTCCTGAGAATACCTGGATAGGATAACCCATCAGCAAGAACGTGACTGTACATTACAGAGACATGACACATTTTCATGGTGGCTAAGGAAGCCCTCTTTTCCATAGCTGGCTTTCAGTTAGGAGTGACAGTGTGTTTGCTATGGATGCTGAAAAACACGGCCTGACATGTCACTGTTGTTCTAATGTTTCTCTATGGCAATATGAGTGTTAAGGAAGGAGGGTTTTCCAAGTATAATGAAAATACTCTATGGTTAGACATTTTCATGGATAGAAGGCATCATTTTCTGTGATAGAAGCTGATACTTTCTTATTGAATGTGTCCCATAAATGAAAGCAACCCATTACTTTAAATAGCACATGAATCTGCTTAGAAAATACAAAATCATAAGAGAATGATGCCAACAGAGTACCTTTTGTGCCCTCTAGATGAAACTGTTTGCTTTGTAGTAATGTTTAAAGGTTGCTCAACACTATTAACAATGATACAGTACTAGGCCTATGGCCTGTTTTCAGGACTAATCATGGTACAAAGAGAGCTCGTGCTTTGCCTGAAGGTCTCACAAGTTGAACTATTTGCTATTCTTCTGTCTTTCAGTGAATGTGCTAAACAATAGTGTACACTAGGGAAAATAAATGCTACCTCCTTCGTGGTCTCAATGGCTAATCTGATAGAAATTAATGATGAGAATCATTGTATTGGGTTACAGTGGCAAGGTTTTTTAGATTATCCTGGGAGAGTACAGGGATAGCTTCTGTAAGAAGCTGATGGAGCCTTCCCGTATGTCCTTTAGAGACACTGACCAAAGCTGAGCCCACCAGCAATAGTGGTAGTACCCCTGTAATATCTTATTAAAAAATAAGGGGAGAAATCCTTGTTGCAGAAGAGCAGCTAGAGTGAGAATATGTGAGAGGAACAGGCACCAAAGTCAGTGCAGAAGGAGGGGCAGGAGGTGCTCCAGGTGCCAGAGCGGAGATTCCCCGGCAGCCCATGACGCAGCCCATGGTGAGGCAGCTGTGCCCCTGCAGCCCACGGAGGTCCATGGTGGGGGAAATATCTACTCTCAGCCCATGGATGTGCAAAGGAGGCTGGGACCCTGTGGGAAGCCCACACTGGCGCAGTCTCCTGGCAGGACCTGGGGACTCGTGGGAGACCTACATTGGAGTAGGCTCCTGCAGAACTTGACTCCACAGGAACACCTCCTGTGGGAGGTACCCCATGCTGAAGCAAGGGAAGAGTGTGAGGAGTCCTCCCTGTGAGGAGGAAGGATCGGGGAGACGTGTGTTGAACCGACTGTAATCCCCATTCTCTGTCCCTCTGTGGCATTGTCATGGGAGAATGTAGAGAAAATTGTGGGAGTGAGACTGAGCCCATGAACAAGGAGGGAGTGAGAGGAAGATGTTTGAAGGTTTAGTTTTTATTTCTTATCATCCTGCATTGATTTCATTGGGAATAAATTAAATTAATTCTCAGAGTTGAGTTTGTCTTGCCTGTGATGGTAACTGTGAGTGATCTCCCCCTGTCCTTAGCTTGACTCATGAGTCTTTTGTTACATTTACTGTCTCCTGTCCATGAGGAGGGGGGAGTGATAGAACAGCCTGCTGGGCACCTGTCATGCGGTCAGGGTCACCCCACCACTGTCATTTAGAGTTTACAATAGTAAAGAAGATGAGACCACCTTGATGCCAATGTCTTCCTATTACGGTACTTACGTGTGAATTCTCAAGGTTGCTTTAAAGAATTACTGGTTTGTAGTTATTTCACTCATACATCCTAACTCATGACACAAAACTAAACCTTGGTGATGAAGGATGGCCCCTCACAACAAATCATAGCTAGGAGGCTAGACTAAACACTAAAATGTGAGTTTCCACAAGTTGCTACTCAAACAGCAATTGAAATATTTCAGGGACCTGTAGCTGACAACCTAATGTTCAAAAAGACGTTGAGTGAAAAAGTGGATAATTGCAAGGAAAAAATTTGACATTTTTATTTGGCGAGAATTCTAACTGCAGTTATTTGGGAAGATTGCTGTTTCTTGCTTTGCAAGGGACCAGCTGTAGCAGGAAGCGCAGGAGGCAGCTCAGTAAAAGAATGCCTATTTTGACCTGTGATACTGACAACACCAAACATTTTATCATGACAAATGACTATACTAGCTGTGTAACACAGCAATTGCTAGCTGTGCTGAAGGTCGATATTGGATTCGGATTTGATTTCGATTTTTACAGCCAATATGATTATTGTCTTCTGGATATGTTTGGAGGTCTAAAATAATCCAATATATAAATATGAATTCATGTAACTTCTTACCTCCCTGTTCTAAAACTGATTCACTCATTCAGAGTCTGAACTAGTATCTCTGTTTAACATAGTAAATTGTGCTACCCCTTGAGGGATTGACTGTGAACTTTCCTATTGTGCGTTTTGCTGTACAGAGGACAGTGTTATGTTGCTCTTGGAATGGGAGAACCCTTTGAAATGGTGCTGGTTTTGCTCTGTCTTATATTTTTTCCATTGTAAAGCATTATTCTGAGATAGAGCCATATGAGCATCCAGCTGTTTCATGAGACAAAATCGTTTGCAGGGATAGTTCATTGCTTTGGATAGGCTTCCCCTGGCTACTTTTGAAAGGTAGTGTTACTTCATTACTAGGGATGCATCACTGTTTTCATTACTTGTAAGAGAAGCTGTGTTTCTTTCCTCTTGTAATGCTGTCAAATACTTAGAAGGGATATTACTGAATATAAATCAATAGCAATAGTGCACTAATGCAAGTGCTTCTCTTTCCTGAGAAATGGAGAAGAGCAAGGTTAGCAGGGAAGGATAAAGGCAGCCACACCTTGTACAGATCTCATACACAAGCTCTGCATTTAATGTTCTGCCCATTTGTTGTTATAGTTGGACTAAATAAATCTAAAGATGAAATAAAGCTTTAATGCAGTAAGAAATCCTGAATTTCTTACACATTTTTCAGAGATTGAAGAAGTGAAAACATTACTTAAAAGCCCTAATTTTTTTTTCAAAGGACAAGATTATTAAAAGAAATGTATACTTTTCAGAATTAATAGTATAATTTCATCAAAAGTGAGGGGCCTTTTATAAGATAGTAGAGTAACAGAGAAGGAGACAGAGGAAAAAATTGCACTGATGATTGTTTCAAATTTCACTTTCTGTCTGAGACTGCTGAAAATGATATATAGTCCAAAAAAATTACCATTTAAATAAGATTTTAACCATCAGAAAATTCTCTCTGATGTACAAAAAAGTTCAGAAGGATACCAGAAGGTCCTCCAGCCCATCTTTGGGCATCTCTCTATCGTCCTCCTCTAGAAGACAACACCTGCGCTTCCTGAAACATAATCTAACTGAATTTTAAAACACTAGTGATCCAGAGTGTGGTATGTGTTCTAGCGCTTGCTTGTAGAAATTACCCTAAAATGCATTATCTTTGTGGTAATTACATAATATTTCTTGTTAAGCTACCCAGAATGCTTAATGGAGAATAGTTTAGTCTCTTTGCTATGGTCTTTTACATCCCTCAGTCATGTCTTCTCTAAACTGGATAACAGCTGTTTCTTTCATTTGTTTTCACAGAGTACAGATTCTAGATCAATGTTCGCTGTCTAGAAGTGTGACTTCCCATTACGGGGATAATTTTGATTTGAAACCTTTTCCAGGGCAGAGTAGACTAAAAATACAATTTCCATTGTCTCATAGACAATTTCTAGTCTATGCTTTAAGGTTTCATAATTACTTTTTTCATTAAGCCTGCTTATTCTGAGTTGAGGTCACTTTCTGACCTGCAATATTCCGTTTTCCAGTGATCTTTACAGGTCAGTAAGCTCAGTTGCAATTATTTAACTATAGGAAATACTTTTTAAAAATCTGTTGGTACATCTGGATAAGGTTAGGTTTTATGCTTAGAAATGTGATGAAAGTCTCAACAGTTCTTCTGCATGTGAGATTTTAAGCTTACTATCCATAAAGTACTTCAGTTACCAGGAACCGTTTTACTTAGTGGCACATTGGCTGCTGCTATGAATGCTGGCTTTGTGCTGAGCCTTTTGAGGCAGTCTGCTAAGACACACTGTCTTACAGCACTTCATTTGAAACACCTTCACTCACTGACTTAGGGATGTTTTTCCTTGAACGTGCTGAGAGTATCAACCTGCCCGTGGCTTTTCATAACATGTCTTTTTTGGTTGTCTTGATCTCATCATTGTCTTTCATGTAGTGTGTCAGTAAATGTATATGAAGTTCAAACTCATTCTTTGAAACCCATTGACTTTTAGTCTTCTCAAATAACACGAAGATTAAACTAAAGCCTGTCTGGAATTAAACTTATCAGCCTCCTAGAGACATTAGTTTTTGTTTTACTCTGTCAGCAAGCCTGTGGAAAAGGAAACATGAAATGTAATCCCTGTATATATACTCATTTGGATTTCACTAACTTATGCTTGTGAACTCTCATATACATAATTCATGTCCCTTTCATGTCAACTATAAACAACAGCAGAGATTCTCAGTTTTAGGATAAGGTTGCTCATTCATTTTGTTTTGTCTGTGTTTGTGAATGGATTATTCTCCCAACATCGTGTTTTAAGGATTTATCAATCCTGTGTGGAATTTGGTAAACAAAATCAATTTTGAGAATTTATTTCTTCTATCATTTTCAAAGTTGGAATATGAGTTTCATAACATTTTACATTTTCTAAATGTTATTCATTGGTAGTTATTTCCCAGAATAGAAACACTACAAAATGTGGTAGTTGGGTTTGCCTCCATTTAAATAAAATTCACATTCATTTAGAGGTTTGGGGATTTTTCATGTTAGTTGTTTTGTCAGTTCATACAGATCCATACACACAGATTAATACCTAAAACCATCACTGAATCATGTGTGTGGTTTTTTTTTTTTACATATGCATTGACATAAGTAAGAGGCACTGGGTGTTTACACCTTGCAAAAGTCCAGATGGTTTTGATGCTAAGGACCTTGAGTACCTGTATGTAGCTAAATAAACAAATGTGTGTTGATTTTCAGTGCTTCTACACAATAAATGTTCCTACTGACTAGAGGAAATGGCCAAGGTGCCAACCAGAAATTCTAGAATACCTGCTACCTTTGTTTGTTTACTGTTTTAAGTATTTAACAGTGGATCCACAAAAAAACCCAGAGATTTATCATAGTACTAGGATTGACATATTTTCGTTTTTCACTCCTCATGTTCCTGCAGAATTGTACTGAATTTTTAAAAATGGCAAGAGAACAAAAATAGCTTGCCATTCTGTTAGAGAAACTTTAATTGTAATGCTTGCAGGTGGGAAGAGAGGCAGTAGGTCATGTCTTTATTAAAACATATCTAATTAAGTAGTGTGGATAAAGCTTTCCCTTTTTACAGCGCGTTTCATTTTTGATAAAATTCTGACAGCTGATTGGGCTGGAGGTAAAGAGTAAGTTTCAGGTCAACCAGTGTACTCAGATGTTGCTTCCCCATTGAAGCCACAATCAGCCAAGGCAACAGGAGTCAGTTTTAATGAGGCTGGAGCTGCCTCTGAAGGAGATAGATCATGAATTAGTCATACAAGAAAAAGGAGACGTAAAGGGACATACAGAGGGTATAAAGCAGTTTTGGCAAACAAAGAAAGGTGATTTCCTGCTGATGGCACTCACAAGTCCTTCAAAATGAAAGTAGCAGATGGCAGGGGCATTGTCACTAAGTTTGGATGACATTTCTTTAGAAACTGATTATTGTCAAGGATATTCCTCTGATGAAGAATCAGAGATGGGCTTTTCTGAATTTTGGTTGACATATCCTATTTATCCTCATGCAAGGTAGACCACTTTGAACAGATTCAGGGTTTGTCTTATCCCATAACTGTGATATCCATTTTGTGTTTACAACTACATGAGCAAATGATGATGTCAAAGTAGTGAATTTTGATGGAAAATCTGAAGCCTGGTTTAATGGTAATTGAAATTAAACCTTGAAAGAAAATCTATTCAGAGAAGCTGTCTTATCCGTGAAAGGGCTGACTTTTCTGTTATTTCTTTCCTACTTCGTACTGGAGTGTGTCACCCAAAGTTAGGAAATTTATCCTCAAAATGAAGTTAGGATTTAATAAAATACTGTTACATCTGTTTACTCAGAAATAACTGAGATGAAACTTGAGTAGACAGGCCTTAATGGCTGTATATTTCTTTTATTATTTATGATTATTTATTATTATATTTCAACTACTGGTTTCATAGACCTTTTGAAAACCCAATTGTGTATTTAGCCTACATATATTGAGCAGCTGTGCTATATTGATGTTGCTCTATAATGTTCAGCCACACAAACCCAGTGAAATTCTGCAGAGGCAAATTCCAGTTTTCACATGGAGAGGATTTGAGGAAACGGAGGCCCCGTATAATGAAGACATTTGCCTAAGTTTGCATGAGTAGTCTGAAATACAGGTGTGGAAGTGTTTTATGACTGGACCATAAGCACAAGACCATCCTTCTTCCTTGCAAGTAATGGTCCTGGGTAGAAACATATCTGTTTTGTTGCTGGTTTTAGATAAGAAAATGGAATTGTCACAAATACACTTATTGCTTTTTTTGTTGGGGTGCAAGTGGCTCCAGCCACTCAGTCTCCTGAGGAGAACTCAGACAACCAGCTGTGGTGGTCAGCAATCCAAGTTTAGCATGTAACTTTGCAGTCCTGGAGAGAACCCATGATTCCCTTGTTCTTCCTTTTGCATGTTTTCTCCCAATTGGTTAATGTTTTCCCCTCCCTGTTTTACATATGAAGTTACGTATATTTATTTCCCTTCTTTAATATGCATCGGTTCTAGAAAGTTCTTTGTTCCTTGATGCCCCATTGGATCCTTCCCTAAGTCCCGCCTATGTGTTGTTTCCATTGGTTCCCTTCCTGTCAACCCCACCTGCTTGCCCCTATCCCATTGGTTGTGATCCCTCTCCCTGCCTATCTTGTACCCACTATAAAATCCCTGGACCCTCCTACCAATTAGGCTCTTTGTACCTGCCTTTTTATTGGGATAAGCCTATGTGGAACACATACGGAGAGTCTCCTCTCTTTACTTCTTTGCCTTTGCTACTGTGCGCTTACTTGACCAGTTTAGAGGGAAGCTCCCTCGGGTGAGGAGTTCAGCTCCGTCAGCCTGCTTTACTTGTGGGCGTGTGACTGCTGTAGCGTGGACGGGACCATGGCTAGATCTCTGGGCCCCTTTTAGGCTACCACGCAGCTCCCCATCAGTTTTTTCTTTAGAAGGCTCAGAAAATATAAATCTTGATATTCTTATTCTGTATGAGCTGTCATTATAAAAGCTGTGCCGGTTATAGTCTTTCAGCTAATTTATTTGTTTGATACATCATAACTTAAATAACTCAGGAATTTTATTCACTATAGGCAGAAATACTTGTGTTATTCTCAACTTTCGCAGTACAGCTAATTCTTGCAATTCTGCAAACCTTAACTACTGTGAGTGGTTCCAGCTAAGTCAATTAGTTTAATGAAGCTTATTTAGAGTAATAGGAATTAAGTCACTGCTGAAAAATAAGCTATTATAAACTATGTTCTTTGTGATAATTTATGCAAAAAAACCACTGTTGATTCTAGAGATACAGTGGCAAAGTATTTCAGTAATTAAACATGTCAGAATATATATTAAACTGTTGCAAGTACTCCTTCCTGGCGTAAGATAACATTCTTTAGATGTTATTTGAGTATGCAGAATGTTACAGTCTGTACTCAACTTAATTAGCACAGTTGAACATTCTCACAATTTAAAGCATTTAGAACCCTGAATCAGTTACTAAACCTCTGTTCCCTTGTTTTCTGAATCTCTAAGTATTTGGATATTAGAAGTTTTATGGTTGTTTTGGTTGTTTGGCTTTTTGTTTTTATGGGGGGTATTCTTTGTGGGGGATTGGTGTTTTTTGTTTTCTTTCACCTTTTTATATGTGCAGCATTAAAATCTGGTGCCTGAGAAAACCATGAAAATTAAGGTTTTGCAAAATAGGTTCATTCTTGGAGTAGTGCTTTAAAGATAAACCCAGCATAACAAAATATGCTAAAACAACAGGACTTGTAGCATTACAATGATGTAAAGCTCTTGTCAAACAATCGATCTTCTCCAAAGTGATTGGTGAATTTGGTCATTATATCTAATTAATTTTCATTTTAATGAAAGATAAATGATACATTAGATAGCATTTTTGAGTCTTTCTGTGCTAGTGTGAATTCTGAGAAAGCCATCTCAAAGCAGTTTTCTTATAAAACTTGTACAGAGTGAAAGCACAATCAGGAATGACATGAACCAGGTTCTTAGGGCTCCAAGACTGCAGACCTGCCTTAGACAACTGAATAGTTCCTTTCGGTACTGCTCTTCTGTTTTAATTAAAATATATCAGAATGTCTTGACTTTTCTTCTGGCTGCCAACACAGATGTCCACAGAGATAAACCCCCTCCTTTTTTAAGAGAGACATGCGTCCCCTCAAGAAAGCACAGGATATATGATTGTATTTATATATCCAGATTGTGATGTTTTACTCTTTTTGCTGACTGTATCTCAGAGATGATAACCTCCGTGTTAGGATCAGTGAGCTATGAAGCTGTATATTTCTGAGTTTTCCTCTGACTAGCAAAGAGCCTAGAGAATGATCATTTCCTGTCTACTCTGAAAGGTTTTCTTTACAACTGAACAGTGACTTTTAATTGTTTGGCAGGAAACCAACAGGTTTGCTGGAAGAAAGTAAACTTCCCCAAACTTTTCAGAGCTTTCCCCCTATGTTTTCTTTCAATGCCTGATTATTTTATACACTTTTGAAAATGTACTAATTTAACATTGAAATCAAAATAAAGAAGGAAGAGCATAGGAACATGAAAAATAAAGAACCTTCTACTCCTTACTACTTCTGTTCTGTGCAAGGTTCTTATTCTTACCATCAATGAAGTGTGAAGATAGGCTTGTGACTTCCATATCATATTTTTCCAGTAACTTATTAAAACTGACTCTGATTGTTAAAGTGAACATCTCCATTGAGATGAATGGAAAAACATCTTTTCTCTGAGGCGTATTTGCCATCTTTTCAGGCCATTCTTTGCAACACGACCTTATATCAAGTTTGCATATAAAAAGTTGTTTTCAAAATCATGAGGTCCAGCAATATTTTCTTGACTACTTCTTATGCTTAAGTTACAGACTCAGTACTTCATAGACTCATACATTTGGTTGGAATCAACCAAAAATGTCTTTCTGCTTTTTCAGTTCTTGTTCTCATGGAATTACTTTCAAAAGGTAGCAAGTGCAACGAACATTTAACTTGTTAATCTGTTAGTTTATTAGTCAAAATTAGAAATGGACTTACTTTTCTTCCAAATACTTATAGCACTTGTAAGCTTGTGAGATCCTAAAGGGAAAGCTTAACAGAATTTAAACCTGCTTTGTTTGCTGCCAAGCGGCAAACTATCTTGTTTGTTCATTTTGATTAGTTATTAACAAATTTGATTATATATTATTAAGTAGCTATTTCCTGCTCTTGAAAAATAAACTACTGGTTTATTCAGCTCAATTGAAATGATTCTCACCTCTAAAATCTTTTTTATGCAATAGTATTTTATATTATGGTATTCAACTGTTGGCATAGATTGACTGCAGCCAATTGAGGATTGCTTTACATTTGCTCACATTTTGACTCAATAACATGTTGAGCTTTGCAGATAATTTATTCACATAATTTAATTCTTTGTTCAGTAGCCAAACTGAAATTAAACATACATTAAATAGGTTTGGGTTTTTCCAACAAAAAAACTTTTCTTTTGTCATATCAGCTTTAATGGATGCATGAGAAATGCTTAATTTCAGAGGGGTTTTTTTGTGTTTTTTTGTTTTTTTTTTTTTTAAATCAGGGGAGTTTTTGAAATTAATTCCTAAATTGCATGAAAACTTGAAACAGAGCAAGAAGTAATGGTTGTGCTAATGACACATCTATTATGCTCCCAGAAAATGGTATTTAGAAAGCTCTCTGACAGGTGAAATTATGATTTAACCTTCTATGTCTTGGAGTGTTTTTATGTGGGTATTCCTCTTCTGCAAACAGCACCCTTTGCCTTGCATGACATGGTACTTATCCAAGTTGATGGATAGTTAAGTTACTCTAAAACTTAACTGCTGTAGATATGTTTTATGCAACATTAATCATTTTGAATAATAAACTTAACTGTTACTAAATAGACTTTAAAATAATTTCAATTCAAAGATAAAAAATTGGTTTTGTTGTAATATGTTGTATATGACTAGCTATCTTTGTATTTTTTGTAACAATAATTTAAACACGAAATACTTCTAAGCAAGATTATCCTTTAAATGAAACTTTTGGCTATCACTACCAAAGATTTATATTAATATCTTTACCTAGAGCCAGTTGTTACTCATATATCCAGTATATTTATTTAAAAGAACTACTGCAGAGGATGAAGTGAAAGCATGACTCTTGGTTAAATATTAAGGTCTAGTGATTTTGCTTATGCCTTAATTGTACACTCTGTAATGAGAGAAACACATACACATTATGTTTACATTTTATATTATAAACATTAAGGAGACTTCTAGACAGCTTCCTGAAACAGAAACAAATAAATTTTCAGGATATATGCATTAAAGAAAGTAGACAAAGCCTAGTATCTAGGTTTAGTTAAAAGCATTTTGGATATAGTAATAAAAAATACACTTTTAAGAACAATCTAGACCAAGGTAGGAACAGGAATTAGATACACAGTAGAGCTTTCTGATCCTAAAATATATTCCAGCCTCTTTTATGTGCAAACCACATAAGAGCAGGTGGTAATAGCTGCTAAGAGTCCATCTCATTAGCATTGCTGCTTTGTAAAAGAACTCTTTTCTCTCTCAGATCTGTACCTAAGGAATAAGATTGTATAGAGCTGAGGTAATTGAGAAGACCTGTTGAGAAAATAAGATGAACATATGAAGCTAGTGCATTTCTTTTACCTAACATGCACTGTCCTTCCTAGAATGCTAAGTTCAGACCTAACTATATCTTTGTAAAGCAGGCTTGGGAGCTGTGACTTTGAGCCAGTGCTTGCCTTCCCTGTGTTTGTCAGCACAAGAGTTACAGTGTCATGAAGAGGAGTTTCTCTTCCAGTGCTGGAATTATTGCCAGAAAGGGAAGGCAAAGAAACTTTAAACTTCTTGGTTTATTGCTGATGTAGAAATTCTTCATTTAATAAGGAACTGGAAAACATAAACAGTTGCCAAAACGGTTATCTTGTATGTCTGTATTAGTTCTGTTATTCCTCTGTGCAGCAAAAAATGTAGTGCACATTTCTTGAATGATGAAAAGAATATTTGTCAGTTTGGTGTCATTTCTTGTTTTAGGAGCTTTTCCCCCACAAACAAACTTTCATAAAATATTTGTCGTGAGCTGTGAATTCCGGTGAATTCAGATAAGATTGCATGGATGAATTTTAGGGTAAGTCTGGAGGACAAATAATTGCAGCTGTAGAAATTTGATCATCAGATTCGTGATGGTCAAATACAGTCCACAAAGGCCCACTTATGCACATGGAACAGATCATCTGCCAAAAAGGAATGCAGTGCAGTTGACTATAGCTATACTATAAAATCTGTTTATGTACTGGTGGCATTTAGAAATTTGTAAAATGTTTGTAGAAAGCAGACTTGTCAACTGTTGACATGTTTTCTAAAAATCTTTTCTGTACATGGAAGCACCTGGTGTCAACTGCTTCATAGGTTCAATGAAGTGAAATGCACAGTATCCTGGCCATTAAAAGCAAGAAAGTTAAATACAAATCAAAACCAAGTAGTCCAAGTTTAACTTCATTTTAGGCCATCTGCTAGGAAAATGTGGTTATCAGTGTAGGAAAAAAACCTAGGGCACAAAAAGGGGTTCTTGAGTGGGAAGAAACTATAATGTTCCATAAAATTAAGCTCCTCTAATGAGTCTGTATGAATTTTAGTTTCTGTTCTATGTCTTTGAAGGTGTTTCATAGGTTTGCCCTGACTGTAGAATCAGAAGTTCTGGTACACGAGTCTCTCATATTTTGGGGGAAGGATCCATGTCTCCAATCCATGCCGAATTTAATGTTGTGTAAGTCCAAGACTAGCCAAGCATCTGAAGGTTTTGAAAGAATATTTTTAATTTACTAGAGTATGTTGGAGCTTGCTGACTACTGTTTACTAACTGGCGGAGGATGTATGACTGGAAAATCTATTTGTGATAATT
Organism: Corvus kubaryi; assembly: GCF_017639235.1. Taxonomy (NCBI): domain Eukaryota; kingdom Metazoa; phylum Chordata; class Aves; order Passeriformes; family Corvidae; genus Corvus; species Corvus kubaryi. The sequence goes on along the minus strand of NW_024581131.1, from coordinate 10,313,532 downwards.
AAGGACAGAAAGCGTGAGGAGATTCAGAAGGACATTTGGGCACTGGAAATCATTAGAGAGAATCATCAGGGGTATATTTACTAAGCAGTGAATGCAGATGAGTTTTTGAACTGTACCATTTTACATAGATAGGTAATCTCTTAAAACTAGGTCTTATGCTCTGGAATGTGCATTAAAATGTCTTTGACATACAAAGGAAAAGATACCTGAACATCCTTAGGTGCAGAAGCATAAATTACTCAGTTAATACTTACTTGGTTTTTGTTTTGTTTTGTTTTTTAAACTTTGTTGGATTAAGTGTCAAGGCCTGAGATTTTTGCCAGCTTTGTCAGCTGATTCATCTTTAATTTTCTGATAAAGTGTGATCCCAGACATTACCTGTCTGGGGTTTTAAACTAATACTTGATAGAGAAAAAAGTTAATTTGGAAGAATTTGAGGCATCTTGCTTGCTTTGTTGTACTTCTGTTATTTTTCACATAAGCGAATTCAGTTTTCAGCTTTGAAGAAAACACAGAAATGCTTTGAGACGGGATTTTTTATTTTACTCTTTTTATGGTTTCTGGTAAATCAGAGGGTAATATGCATATTTTTGTAAAATAATTTTTTGTATAACGCATTTCACCTCATTGGCTCAGTTATTTATAAAATGTGCATTCCTAATGATTGCTTTTAATCTAGGATTCCTTTTGTTTGGGTTTAGATATGTTTAAAGGAAGTGCTGAAAATGAAAGACAGAAAAAATAATTTATCAAATGAATCATATGAGAAAACTCTGTGCAAAAATTCAGCAGTCCTCATTTAACTCCTAATTGGAATATTTTCATGAAAGATTGTCTACCTCAATTATTCTAGTTTACTAGAGAACAAATAAAAAGAAAACTTATGTGGCTGATTGTGTTTGATCTGCTGTCATTGCAATATCTATACTCAAATATAGTTCCTCATCTAAAAATACTGATTACAGTGAAGGGGAGAGAGCGAGCATGAAAAAAGTAAACATAAGGAGAAGATAGTTCGGTATGGTCCAAAGACATAAAACTGGCTAGAGTTTTTACAGAGGTAGCTTTTATGCTAGAGAAATAGAAATAATGCAGTCATCCTGAGTCTAAAATATAATGGAAAATTGGTTACAATTAGAAATTAAAAAGTTGAATTTATTGAATAAGTTAATTGAATAAGAGTTATATTACAACAGAGAAATGTTACTTATTTGACAAAACCAGGTACTTCTATAGTACTTTCTTGGGTGTTTATTTTTTTTCTTACAGAATCACAATCTTTAGAAAAATACCTGTTACCTTTTTTGAGGGGAACATTTAATGGTATGTTTCTTTGAGAGAATTAATTTTATAAAATCATTTTTTGAGATCTGCTGAAGTATCTCTCTTCTGTGGATTATAAAGTGAACCTGAATATTCATGTTTCAGTTAAGTGTCTAAATAAGGTAAAAGATAGAAACACAGTGAAATATTTAAAGTCTAAAGGTGTCAGTGAGTTTGATAGAATCCTAGAATGGTTTGGGTTTGAAGGGACTTCTAAAGAACATCTGGTCCAACTTTGATGTAACGAGCAGGAATATCTTCAACCTGATCATGTTGCTCAGATCCCCGTCCAACCTGACCTTGAACAATTCCAGGGATGGGAACTTTTATGGTTGTTCAGGATCAGGAATCCAGAAATTCTGTCTGAACTAGAACTTCTGTTTGTGATCAGCACCAGGTTTAAGGTAATTTTACAGGTTTCAGGTTGCATCTGTCTTATCAACATAAAAGTTGTGCATTGGAAATACACGGACTTCAGAATTTGCAGAACAACGAAGTTCTTTATCTGCAGATAAAGTATTTTGCATTTTTTGACAGGAATTTCTGTATCCAAATACTTTCAGCTGTGGAAACCCAGTACAAGAGAACTTAGGAAGCAAAACCAAACTGTTCTGCTTAACTGTTTGGATGTTTGGCCACAACTAATTAACTGGTGCTGCAGGCATATTGTGATGATACAGAAAGAGCTACAATATTGCAAAATACTTTTGGGTTTGGTTTGTTAGTTTAGCTTTAAAGGGAAAAGATTCATACATCACTACAGCATAAAACATATTTACAAGTCAAGTAAACAGAATTTAATATTATAAATGTTGGGAAGAGCCTCAGCTGTAGTGACCGTGACATTGTAGACTTCACTATAGAGCAAGGAGGAAACAGGGCAACAAGGAAGATTGCAACCATGGAGTTCAGGAGAGCTAATTTTAGCCTCTTTAGGGATCTTCTTGGAAGAATCACATGAAAACAGGTTGTGGAGGGAAGAGGGGTCCAAGAGAGTTAGTTGACATTCAAGGATCACTTCCTCCAGGCTCAAGAACAATGCATCCTAATAAGCAAGGAATTGGGCAAAGGGGCAAGAGACCTGCATGGATGAATAAAGAACTTCTGTCACTCCTCAAGGAGGAGCAGGAAATACACAGGAGTTGGAAACATGGTGGGGCCACTAGGATGAATATAGAAAGGTTTTCAGAGAAAGTATAAATGAAATGAGGCCAAGGCCCATATGGAATTAAATCAGGCCAAAGGTGCCAATGACAGCAAGAGGGCTGCTTCAAATACATCAATAACAAAAGGAAAACTAGGGATAATGTGGACCCATTGCTAAATGGAGGGGGGGACTGCTGACAAAGGATGCAGAGAAGGGACGATTACTGAATGCCTTCTTTGCATTGGTCTTCATTGACAAGATCAGCCCTTGGGAATTTCTGACCTAGAAGGGTAAAGGAATGTTAGAAGACTTTCCCTTGGTAAAAGAGGATTGGGTTAGAGGACACCTAGGCAAATTTGTCATTCCCAAGTCCATGGGCTTTGTGGGGAGGCATCCATTAGTGCTGAGAGAACAGTAATGAGGACACTTATGGTCATCTTTGAGACGTCATGGCGATCAAGAGAGGTGTCTGAGGACTGGAAATGAGCAAATGTTGCCCCAGTCTTCAAAACTGGCAAGAAGGAGGACTCAGGGAACTACTGGCCAGTCAGTCTGACTTCAATCCCTGGACCAAATGATGGAGCAGCTCATCCCGGAGGCCATCTCTAACCACATGGATGGCAAGAAGGTGATTGAGAGTAGTCAGCATGGATTTATTGAAGCTACATCATGCTTGATCAATCTGATTGCCTTCTACAATGAAATAACTACCTGGATGGATGAGGGGAGAGTAGTGGATATTGTTGGTCTCAACTTCAGCAGGGCTGTTGACACTGTCTCTCACAACATCCTTGTAGGCAAACTCAGGAAGTGTGGTCTGCATGAGTGGATAATGAGGTGGATTGAGAACTGGCTGAGTGGCAGATCCCAGAAGGACGTAATCAATAGCACATTGTATGGTGGGAACCCTGTCACTGGTGGTGACCCCCAGGGTTCAATACTGGGCCCACTGTTTAACTAATCATCACTGACTTGGAAGAAGGGGCAGAGTTCCCTGCTGACACAGAGCTGGGAGGAGTGACTGATGTCCCAGAGGGCTGTACAGCCCTTCAGAAGGACCTTTACAGTCTGGAGAGATGGGCAAAGAACCATCTGAAATTCAACAAAGGCAAGTGCAGGGTCCTGCACCTGGTGGGGAATAACCCCAGGCATCACCACAGGCTGGGGGCTGAGCTCTTGGAAAGCAGCTCTGCAGAGAAGGACCTGGGGGTCCCGGTGGAAAACAAGCTGTCTATGTGCCAGCCGTGGCCAAAAAGGCCAATGGGATAGTGGTCTGCATTAGGAAGAGCATTGCTAGCAGGTCATGGGAGGTGATCCTGCCCCTCTACCCAGACCTGGTGAGTGAGGCACATCTGGAGTTCTGTGTCCAGTTCTGGGCTCCTCAGGACAAGAGAGATATGGTGCTCCTGGAACAGGTCCAGTGGAGGACAACAAAGATGATTAAGGGACTGGAGCATCTCTCTTAAAAGGAAAGGCTGAGAGAAGTGGGCCCATTCAGCCTCAAGAAGAAAAGACTGAGAGTAGACCACATCGATGTCTATCAGTATCTGAAGGGAGGGTGTCAAGAGAGTGGAATGAGGCCGTTCTCAGTGATGCCAAGCGACAGGATGAGACAATGGGCAGAAACTGATATACAGGAAGTTCCAAGTGAAAATGAGGAAGAATGTCTTTACTGTGTGGGTGACTGAGCACTGGAACAGATTGCCCAGAGAGGGTATGAAGTCCCTCTCAATGAAGATAGTCTAGAACCATCCGGACACAATCCTGTGCCATGTGCTCTAGGATAACCCTGCCTGAGCAGGGAGGTTGGACCAGATGACCCACTGTGATCACTTCCAATCTGACACCTTCTGTGATTCTGTGATTATATCAGTATCATTCTACTGTTATTAATGCTAGTGAATGGTCATAATCCATTTAAGATGTCTATATGTTTATCTCCAGCAATGCTGAGTTGATTTCTCAGATTAAGGTTTAGTGTCATTGGCTTCAGTCTTGCAGGGAGCTATGATCCTGATCTAGTGAAGTCTGTAAGGATTTATTTAATTTATATGAATAACCTTCTCATATTAGCTTTTAATTGAAATTTAGCTGTGTATGTGAGACCTTCCCTGGACTGGGATAAAAATATGTATTGTTTTGCTGAGCTGAGTGCACCAGGGCAAGGTGTCAATCAAATATCAGTGTTACTGCTGTTTGGTCAGGTCCTGTGTAAATATAATTCAGTATGACATTTGGCTCAGATTATTGTCATAGTTTTGATATTTGGGGCTTGCAGTTCTGGAATTCCTCTGCTGCTTTTAGTTGTATTGTTTTGAATAGTTTCTCCTTACCAAGAGGGAAAGTAGATGATTTCCTTGCAACTTACTTAAGTTAGATGAGAGAATGGCAGGTTGTTTGGCTTTTTTAATCAGATACGAATAAAAGTGTCCATGCACTTTAGTCCCCTGCCCACACACACACTTTAGTAGAAGTAATTGTTCAGGGCCACTCTGGCTTAACCAGATGATTTGACAAAACACTACCATGGTGAGGTGAGACGTGGCTAAAAGCAAATCTGCCAAAAATATAATTAAGGTAAATGGAAACCTATATTAATGAAACTCATTAAGAAACTGATGCAGGAAAAAAATGTGGTTTGAGAATAATAATTTGAAAGCAAAATCATCAAGGCTTATTCTGTGAAGTAAAAAACAGTTGTGCATTCAATGACAGTTTGAAATTAAAAGAAAGTAAAAGATTGCAAATCAATAACAATAAAAAGTGCACTAAGCTAATGGATCCCTTGTTTCAAATTGAAAGTGACAGTTTTGAATTCTAGAGTAAATCTTTAGTGATGGCCTTTTTCATTACCACACAGCAGCCCTTGCCGTTTCAGCTTCCATAGCTGTACTCACTCGGCTATGTGCTGCTTTGATCTATGACTCTATTTGCCATGCCTTTCAGGGATAGGGAAGTGGGAACTCATTACTGAAAAACACCCAAGTGATTTGGAAGATAGATTTTCATGTCACCAGCTGATCCCTGAGGCTCAACATCCATCCTTTGAACAGAAAGTTAAGTAAAACCTGAGAAGATGTTTTCCATGTTGCTCTTTCGAAAGGTACCTTGCTGACTAACTGATTTAATGGGCATATCTATTCACAGGCACTTCTGTGTTTTCCAGTACAGTAAATGCTTTTCCTTGTAGCAAAGAAATAGCTTGGTGGTTTTTTCAGTCCTGTCTCTTGCTTTTAGCTGTATGCTATTCCTGTTATACTCTGGACTGCTGATGCTTGACATGTAGGAGTTGAAATAATCAGAACTGATTGGATAATCAGGATGAAATAGCTCAATATTAGACCATAGGAAAAGATTCTGTAGGCAGAGGTGCCTTAGTCTTCCCTGTTCCCCTAATTTCCTTTATGCTACAATGATCATTTTCTGTAAAACATTTCTGATAGTTTTTTCCTCTTAACCACTTCTAAAATATTTTATTTAGAAAAAAAAATCCAAAGTACCCTATGTTTACTGGTATATTAACACATGTGCTTCAAGACAGCAGCTGGGTTGTATGAATAATTAGTTTTGTTTCTCAGGATAAATAAAGGACGACTCAGCCAAAAATTACACAAGGATTCCTTTTTAACTTTATTGAAAATATTCTTAGATGTTCTATCATTTTTGCAGTGAACACATGAAGAAAATATGGTTGTGAGAAGGCAAAACCAAGCTTGTATTAGTAAAACACTAGAAGCCTTTGAAATAAATATTTCTATGAGCATTTTTTCAATGTGGCTGTAAAATAATAATAACCCATTCCATACTCCAAAGAGAATAAATCTTCTGCTTAATATGTGGTAGACAGCTACTCTGCTGTCATGTAAAATTTTGGAAGAAGTTAGACTGGATTATCTAATGATGGGTGGAAATAGTGGGGGTACTTTGATATTGTCTAAATAGTTTGCATTCAGATAATTGGAATTATTTAGACGTTTAATTATTTCTAGAATATATTATATGCCTAATTCCTTTATCCTTGGATTTAGGGTCTAGTCCTTTGCCTCTGCAGTTTTGAGTTTTAAATTATTCATGCACCCATTTCCCCAGGAAAAAAATGGTTAAAATGATCCAAGGCTGCGAGAGTTGGGACTGTTTAGCCTGGAGAACACAAGCTTTGGGAGGGAAATTCATTAATGCCTATTAATACCTTAAAGGAGACTGTAAGAGAGACAAAGACATTCTCTTTTCAGCATTGCCCAGCAAGAGGACCAGAGTCAATGGGCACAAACTGGAACACAGGAAGTCCCCATAGAACACCAGAAACAGCACTGGGATAGGTTGAAGTACTGGAATAAGTTGAAATAGTGGAAAAGGAGGTCATGGAGTCTCCCTCTTAGGAGATTTTCAGGAGCCATCTGGAGATTGTCCATCTTACGTGTTAAGATGTTAGCATAGCTTTGGTGTTGTTTGCTGATGCAGTTGAACTTCCACCAATGAAAGCAGCAGTATTGCTATTGATTTCAATGACAGAATATGTGCTTTTTTAGGAGTTTTAATTTGTATTACTGTTATGCACACAGGATTAAAGAAGAATTAAAACTGGGAACTTCAATTTGAAAGTTGTGTTTCTGGTTTAGCTGATGGCTTGTCTGCGACCTAGAGCAAGTTGTTTTAATTATTTGTGCCTTCATTTTCCAATTTGTAGAACCCAGACAATAAAATGTACCCACCTTGCAGGGATGTTGTTTCAATTAGTGCTTGTGAAGTGCTCTGAGCTTCACAGATAAAAGACAGCATAGCAGTAGGAACTATTGTTATTTTTATATCATTATACTACATGTTAGCTTAGCTTTGTGACATTAATCTTTGTTTATCAAGAGACTTATAACTCACTCCTGGCTACCTCTCTTGTGCATTATAATTTCCTCTATATACTGAAGATATATATCACATTGGTATATAACTGTATTGAATTTTGTATCTCTATGCACTGTGTTTCATGAGATAATAGATATTTTTTAAAGCTGGTGGAAATAATTCTTCTATATTGACTGTAGTGATTTTACTCTTGAGTGATGTTATATTTTTTGCTGTTTTTAAAATGTATTATAATTAATTAATGCATTGTTTTTAAGTGGGACTAAAAATGTTGTGTCATGTGACATTATAGCACTTTGTTGAAGTGTACCCATATGAAAATTATACGTGCATAAGAAAATGTGCACTTGATTTGGTAACTGCATTATTACATATCAAACCTTAGGAAAAGTACAATGCCTTACCTTGAAGAATGAAACTTATTTACTGCACACAATGTCTAATATATTACTTTTATTGTATCTGAATTGGAGAACTTACACTAGCAAGGTTTGTTGCATGACATTTGCTTGCAGGGCTGAATCCCTCAACCATTAATCAAACATTTTGCATAATGCCAAAAGAGTTTTGAAGAGAAAAAGCTATGCAAAATAGTATTAACAATAGGTGACATGGTGTCAGCTAACTGATGTCCTTGCCTTATGTATCAGAGATAATTTTTAGTGTCTGGTAACTTGAATGACGGTGAAGGGCCTGGAGGAGAAAACCTATGAGGAGGTTGAGATCACTTGGTCTGTTCAGCCTGGAGAAAAAGAGATTAAGGGGAGACTTCATTGTAGCCTGAATCTTCCTCACAAGGGAAATTGGAGGGGCAGACACTGATCTGTTCTCTCTGGTGACCAGGGTAAGGGAGGGAATGTCACAATAAGCTGTGTCAGGGGAGGTTTAGTTTGGATATCAGGAAATGGTTTTCCACCCAGAGGGTGTTTGGGCACTGGAAGAGGTTCCCCAGGGAAGTGGCCACAGCACCAGTCTGACAGAGTTCAAGAAGAATTTGGGTAATACTCACAGGCACATGGTGTGACTGTTGGGGGTGTACTGTGCAGGGCCAGGAGTTGAACCTGATGATCCTTGTAAGTCCCTTTTCACTCAGGTTTTTCTATGGATCTCTCCATCATGTGTAAATAATTTTCTTTAAATATTATCAACTAATATTAATTATGATAAATAATATAAATGGTGTAATTGATTGTTTAAGGTTTTCATGTAAATTATATTATTTTGTACATTGTTATTTAGGTAACATAAATAGTAAGTGAATATGTAAAGAATATCTGATAGTAAAATCTAATACATTTTTAATTGTTTTGCTGTATGTAGTTATCATACGGTGTATAATGGTTGACCAAAGTTATTACTAGATCATAAAGACAAGTGGATGGTGGCCTAGTGATTGCTGCAGAAACTGACATGGACTTAAGGTGCTCCTGCTTTAAACTGTATTTTTAACCATTCTGTGCCTTCCCGTCTCTTGGGCCATAGGACAGATTATTCAGTTAATCTCAGAAGCAGTGTAATGTAGTTTGTGTGGGTTTGAGTTAAAACACACTATATGCTTCCATGCAGCAGTTTGCACTGGCAGTGGAGGAGCAGTACCTACACGTTACTTCTGTTGTGAGGTGAAAAGCTGTAGCAGGGAGGTTGTTAGGGTAGAAAACAGAAAGATACACAGTCATAGGGCTTTTTGCATTATTAGACCAAAGCCAGATTTCAACCTCTTCTGATTTAAATTAAAAAGTAGGTTCACACCTAAGTACCATGACATGTTTAGGCAATTGTATCTGTAATTTTAGGTATCTCTAAAACTATTTGCACTGTGAAGATTGAGTCCTGAGGTGAATATTTGCAGACCGATCTGACTAGATCAGTGACTTTTTCTGATCTAGATTAATTATCATGCTATTTCATTTCTAAGGGTATGCTTTTTCATCAAAATCCAAGTCATTTTACAGATGTGTTATACTGGTAATAGTGACTAATAGGAGATTAATAAGCATCACTTTTGCCACAAACAAATACTATGCCATATGTTTTTCATTAGTACTTCAATTTCTTCTTTTGCATTTATTGGTTTTACATATTGAAACAAAAGAAGCACTAAATAAAAGGAGTCTCTGATTGCATTAATGTTGCCAGTTTTATTTTGAATGGATGTTTTGCAACCATTTTAACCTCAAGCAAAGAAGCTGTTGCCCCACTCAGCCTAACTTAATTGATGTCACAGCTGAACAGAAGTGATTCATCCCCAGCAAACCTAATGTTTTCATGAACTTAGGTACATAATGAGATAAAGAGTATATTCATGTCATGCAGAGTATTTAATCTGGAAGTTAAAGTGTCTACTCACAAAATAAGACTTTTAACAACTGACAATTTTGATCCTGAACATGCTTCTTACCTACTTAGACAAACATTGAAACATTTTAATGGTCTTATGTTTTGCAAGCCAGACTTTAGAAGACAGTTCTTAGTCTCTGTGTAAAAAAAAAAAAAAAAACATATTGTGAATGCTCTGAAGTAGAAGAAAGCTTGATTAAGGTCTTTCAGAATATTTAAACTTGACAGAAATATTATTCTCAGTAGAAGCTCTGCCTTGGATTGAAATGGAGTCAGCGTTCAATCTCTTAAATCTAAATACTTCTTTGCACTTTATCCAAACTGGGAAACTGAAGTCAGCTGTGAAAAAGATATTTTTTAAGTCAGACATTGAATTTGTGGTTTGGCTTTTTTTTTTTTCAAATATAGAAAACACCCTTTAGTAAACACGTTTCTCCACTGGCTTTTCCGGTACAGTTTTAAAATCCCTCTCTAATCATCAATTTGTGTCTTCTTATTAAAATAATCAACCTTCATAAAAATGTGTTAGTTGTTCCTTTCCTGCTTTTCCTCTTGCCTTTTTCTTCTTCCTATTGCCAATCATATGTTAAACTGGTGACTATCATGTCAAATACAATGTATGAATAGTTCGGCACAGTTTACGTCCTGCAGTCTTTTATCAGTGTTTGCTTCCAAATGAGTATTTTTAATTGCCACACCAATAAGAATATTGTTCATTGCTGAGTTGTATCATGTGTGGCTTGCTTTTTTTTTTTTTCTTTCCCTTTTACCTGCCTGCCTATATTAAAAAAAGAAGAAAAAAAATGATTTTTTTTAGCAAGGTATTTGATCGATTTTAAAGCAAATTATATAAAAGATGACTTGTCAAGATTAGCAGGTTTCTGAAAGTACTTTGCAGTGAGTTGCATTTGCTAAAACAGTGCTAATGAAAAAGTCAAAAAGTCCCTTTCATTCAAAGATAATGAAATGATGTATTTTAGTTACACATTGTCCATTAAGGAAAAGTCACTTTTCTGCTGCTAAACATTATTTTGATGTACAATGTCTTCCTAGGGATGTTTTTTGTTGGGGTGTTATTGAGCAAGAGATGCAGTGCAGTTTTCATAAGAGACAATAACCTTTGTGCAGAGTTAGACTGCCAGCTTCCCAAAGCTGTAAGATACTGAACTTGTGCTCAAGTTCAAGGGGCTGTATTTGAGCTCTACTGAAAAAGGCTGCAAAAATCACTCCATTCAAACTGAAAAAGAGATTTGGGAAGTATGAATGGAAGAAAAAAAGGAGAACATAAATGGAAGAGAGGATACAATGTATGCAAACTTATTTCACAGAAAGGACATGGAAAGATCCAAATGAAAAATTGAAGCTTGTAAGATCTTTACGTCTGTTAATGTTAGTGAATTACCATCTGATGGTATAAACTGATGAGTCAGAAGCAGGATGATGAAACAGATTTCAAAATAGTGAGTAAAATTTTTAGTATAGCTAACTGCTGGTTTATCCTGCTGTTGGCACACTAATTTGTACAGAGAGCTGGTGCTTATTAAAATGGTAAGCAAAATTATGAATCATATATGCTTAATGAGACATTTGATGTGAGATGCAAGTTTGCATTGAAATGAAACTCCACATTGCACAGTGAAGGGAGTAGCCCACCATCACAACATTTCTGAGAATATGAGTTAATGAAAGAAATGGCACAATTCTGACCATATATGGTATGGTCTTGCTTATTGCAATTGAATTCATTCTTACCTTGGAAGAAAGACAAGAAAAGCTGTATAGGATCTCATCTCCTTGAAGTGTTTATGTGGCCAGCAGAAAGTACTGCAAATCTCAAGTTAAAAGCATTAAATTAAAATTAATCCTAGTTTAATTAAATCATTTTGTTATAGGGAAATCATCACTTTGCTTATTCTTATAAAAACATAGTCGTGTTGTTATTCAAAAAAATGCATTTGTTCACATTGATGAATAATTTTCTAGTCTTTTTTAGCAGAATATTTGATCCTGAAAAGTGCCAATCTGCCAAAAAGTCCAAATTATTTTACTGAATTTTCATAATCTAAGTTCATGTCAAGATTAAGGGTTTTTTTTTGGTGGAATGTCCTTTCTATACAGTATTTATCCCTAAGTCACTTGAGATTAAAAAAACCAAATAAATCCTTATGGAGTACAGAATTTTTCTTATGGAGAAATTTTGTCCAGTATTACATGGGACAGGCAAGTTAGAGTCTATCTCTTCCTTTGACTGATGCAATATTTTGTTTTTCCCATTAAAGAGAGGTTGTCCATTAGAACACAGTCTGGGCTACACATTATATATAGATATAATAACATAATTATTGTTCCTGGAGCAAAATTAGTGGAAATGGCTTGATCCTGGAAGAAAGGAAGTATATTTGCAGTTTCCAAATTATGATTAACAAATTATTTATATAGGCTGAAAAAAAGAAACACTGATTTCAGTAAAAATGTCAGTAGGGACTTTTCAGATCATTGTGAAGTGTGTTGGTCTGTGAAGGTACTAAGTACTTTATAATACATGTTTTACTTGTGATTTCAGTGACATTATTATCAGGGATGCTGCTGATTTTTCTGTTGTTACATTTAATAAAACCTGAAGGCTCCAGCACAAAAAATATGCATTCCTTGAATAGCAGATTCATTTAGAAGTGAGTAGTTGTGGTCAATGGTTATTAACAGCAGACAATGGCAATTCATTAGTGCTTGTTTGTTTTTTCTTGGTTGGGTTTTTATTGTTGTTGTTATTTGGGGTTTTTTGCTTGTTTGGGTGGTTGTTCTGGTCCAGCTGGCAGCTAAGTCCTATGCAAGGAGATGTAGGAGAGATTCAGAAGAGTAAAAGAATAAGCTTGTGGGTTGAGATAAAGACAGTAAATAAAGCAGAGCTGTCCTCACAAGCAAAGCAAAGCAAGGAATTAATTCACTGTTTCCCATGGGCAGGCAGGTGTTCAGCCGTACCCAGGAAAGCAGGGCCCCATTATGTGCAATGGCTACTGGGGAAAACAAGGAACATAATTCCAAACATCCTTCCACTACCTCCCTCTTTCCCCAGATTTATGTGCCGAGCATGACACCAAGTGATCTGGAATTGTCCCTGTCATCAGTTTGGAGTCAGCTCTTCCAGCTGTGTCCCCTCCCAGCTTCTTATGCAGCCCCAGCCTCCTTGCTGGGGAGAAGCAGAAAAGGCCTTGAAACTGTGTGAGCCCTGCTCAGCAATAACAAAATAATCTCTGTATTACCAACCCTCTGTTCAGCACAGATCCAAAACCCCATACCAGCCACCAGGAGGAAAATTACCTCCACCCCAGCCAAAACCAGCACAGTTTTTTTTTGTATTGGCCTTAAATGGTGACCAAGAGCTACATAGATGAGCTGGGTGGATTTCTGTCATTTGTAGAATTGATCAAACTCCTGGGAAGATTCCTACGCAGTGTTAATTTAGGTTATAATTTGAAGTTGGGGAAAGAAAAAAAAAAAAGGAGATTGTTTATACTTAGCTAGAATCTCTGCAAAATACCATTAGACATTTTCATGTATTTTGACTGAAGTTTAAAATGAGTGTTCAAACTCATGAATCATTGTCTAATTCTTGTTTCTGTTCTATGTATTGTGGAAGTACTAATGTTTCATCACTTGGAGTTATCAGATCATGTTTCCTTAATGTTCACTTCTCCCTGCGAGCCCCCATCCCACCATCCTGCACAGAACTGTTTTCACAACTTGGTTGACAATAGTGTGGATGATTTCAGGAGAGGAAGCTTAGTACAACAGACTTTACTCTCCAGTACTGATATTTGCTATGCAAAGTTCACAGAATCAGAAAATTACTGTTAAAAGTGATTGAGATATTTCTCTGTAGATAGGAAGGGGAGCAATTGTATTAAATGTCATATTTTCTGTTACCACGTTTCTGAATATGACAGCACTATAAAATGCTGCCAACATTTGTATGGTACCATAAATGTATCTAACAACTGGCCTTCATCTTCTCTTATAATAAGACATGAATTAAGTATGTTTACAGTTGTCAGCAATCCATTTTAGTGCTGTGATATAGCACTGGAATTATGTGCTTCTCCCCAGCCCTTTCTCTCCTGCCCTTTAAAGAGCATGATGACATTCTCACAATTCAAAAGGTATTACACGGAAGAAAATTGTAAGCCTTTGTCTTCTGACAGTGGAAGAGAATTACTGACCATTTAAATATGTGCTTTATCCAAATAAGTGATTCATATTTGGGTTTTCATAATGTCTTTTGTTAGTGAAAAAGAAGAATAGCATGCAAAGTATAGAGATGCAAACTTTGAAAAATATTTTTGAATTATATGCTTTGGAGTAAAAGCAAACATCCATTTTTGTTACTCCTTTCCAAGTGTTCCTTTAGTAATTCAAGCCAAAAAGAAAATAAACAATGTAGTTGTAGAAGAATGTCTTAGATTTTTACATTTTTATATTTGTAAGTTTAGTGTTGCACCACTGAGGTTGTATTGGCTCAAATAACAAAAATTAGTTTCATTAGGTATTTACCCTACAATAACTTAATTATTCTGCAAAAATTATGCTACAATTTTCATCAAATATAGCACAGTTACTGTAAAAAATTGGGACTGAATTATGATGGAGTTATGGTGGAATGATGAGTGATTAAAATGTTTGCCATGTGAGACATGTCATAGAGAGATTGGTATAATTTGTGACACGAGAACAGGTAAAGGTCCATTGAAGATAGTTTCTCGCTCTCTGGACCAGTCTGGATAGTTTTTGCTCTACACAAAGAGAGGGCAAGCAGGATATGCTCCATTTAAAAGTAAAAATCAATAATTTGTTGACTGAGACATGAAAGAAGTAACTAGAACTAGCAATGAGCTTAGGCTAACCACTAGCATGCTTCATCACCCTCAATGAGGCACTTAGGGATGGGGAAGGGTCAGCCGCTGCTGCTCTTTGGAATGGGATGGTCTGTGATGTTCCTCTATTGCCATGGTCTAGCTGTTTTCTTCTTTAGATATTCATACATTTTGTAACGTCTGTGTTTTTTCTCTTGAATCCTGAGCTGCCTCACAGTTCTTCTCTGTTTTACCTCTGCTGTTTTACCTTTCATGTCTCACTTGACTACAGGCTCTGTAGTTTGTCAGAGCTCCATCCTGTAAGCTAGTGGGTTTCTTAAAAATCTTAGCCAATGTTATGCACTAGTCAAAACTGGTATGGAGTTACAGAAAAATGGACTCCTCCAGAGAGAAATAGAGATCTATTTTTTAACTTCAGGGGATGATCTGCAGCTCGAACCTGAAGTGGTCTTGATTCTATTAAGTCAATATTAGTGTTACTGTTGAATTAAGGAGGTGTAAAGTTTCCTTTTCAGTCTCTAAATGTTAATTTCTGAGACTTTTCAGCAATTACTCTGCCTAACTGCATTTTAAATTAATAATAG
The DNA here is from genome assembly GCF_017639235.1 of Corvus kubaryi. Lineage (NCBI taxonomy): Eukaryota > Metazoa > Chordata > Aves > Passeriformes > Corvidae > Corvus > Corvus kubaryi. Next base: position 10,298,413 of record NW_024581131.1, on the reverse strand, counting down.
TGTTTTATTTTGATACATATTTAATATGTAACACTGCTTGTTCAAAGATGATGTGGGTATTTTTTTTTTAGATGTACATTTTGTAACTTTTTTAACCAAGAAAAAAGGTGACCTTTTTTCCCTAAAGCTAACCCAATTTTTAGAGGCAGGATTCCACAAACATTTTAGATTCTTGAAGAGTCAGAGGAAAATAACATGGGCATAAACTTAAGTTATAGTAGAAATTAGTTGATACATTTATAAACAGAGGTTTGCAGTTGGGCTGACCAGGATGAAACATAAGACTTCTGTTTTGCATGTTTCCCTTCTGATTTCCAGAGTGCTTTAACCGGTGCAGTGATAAGGTTGCCAAACAGATCAGTCTTTTCCTTGTCTTTCATTTTCAACTCTACACATGTCATCCATTGAGTGTTTTTTCCAAAATTTCTTATCATACCCTTCCCCCTCAACTTTGAACCAGTACCAGGAATTGAAAGAATTGGTTGAAGAGAAGGGACTGGGAGATTAACCACTGAGTTTGTAGGAGGATGCAAAACTGTGCAGTCTCTCATCCAGCCATGACCTGCTTGTCACAATGTAAAGCTCTTCCTTCTAATGTGTTGACTCTAATGTGTCTGCATGGGGGGGAAAAAAAAAAAACACCATCCCCCTTTGGAATCCTTCCAGAAATATTTTTCCCTAAGCTTGTTACAGACAGCTGCAGGACTCCATAAGTCCCTAAATGTCCTCCTCATAAACATTGCATTAATAAAGTGCTTGGTCAACAGTTTCACAGAGGACTGATCCAAGGATATAAGGAGAGGAAACCAGGACTTGAGTGACGTTGCTCTACTTCCTGCCAAAAGAAAAAGTCTTTGTTTCATGCTTCATTTTCACAGCTGGTTCAGCTGAACAGTTGTGAAAGTGGAATATATGCTGTAGGTATCTCCAGCATCACCTGTCTTTCTTCTTAATATATTGAGAGGTTTATTTGCACATCCAGAGCTTTACTGCTCTGTTGTAAACTCATGGCTGGACAAGCCCACTCCCTAGACTTACATGTCAGATTAATTTTACTGAGAAGTTTATAAAATCATCATATCGACTTTTAAAATGAAATAAAAGTCATACCAGCATCCATGGTATCTGAATTTTCCTCCATGCAAAAATGGTTAACAGAATGCAGGAACAACAGGGACACAAACAGGAAGTGAAAGGACTATAAAGAAAATGCTGTGCACTCAGTTGCCTGACCTGAACAAGATCAAATTTCATGTCTGTTTTGGAACAAAATAAATTGTGTATTGGTAGCTTTTGCAAAAAACTGAACCCCATCGGATGATGAAACTTTACAGAGAACTAAAATTTATTTGCTAGTAACACATGTGATTCAGTAAGTGGTGCTCTTCCCTCTATATATCATTTATGAATCAAACATTGAGGCTGTGATAGAACAATGCCTCATACACCTTGACCCCAGATGGCTGTGGTTATTTGGTTATTCAATAGACCACGTCACAACGATAATGTCAATAAAGATTAACAGCATGTTGCAGATGAAGTTTGCTTTTGCCTGTGTGTGCGTGTCTTTCCCTGCCTCTTGCTCCTTCCCCTGAAGTGTAAGCATGGACTGGGGCCTGAATATTCTCTTAGTCCTGTGCCCCAAAGCAGTTCTGAGCATCTCTGACTCAAGTAACTATGTTGATGTGTTTCTGTCTCATTTGCCTAGCAAGTTTCTTAATCATAATTTTTATATTTTCTATTTTCTTCACTGGATGATAAGCCCTTCTGTTGCTAACAAATATTCCTGCCCTTCTGCTAACAAATATCCCTCTGTCCCCTCAGAAGATGATTGTGCAAAGCTGCTCATGGGAATTCTGTGCATTTCTATTGGCACTGTTTTGAGTGCTATCACAAAGCAACCAGTCAGTTGCATTTGGCATCTGCAGTCTAAAAGGAATGATCTTGCACTTCCAAGTTACAACTTGGAGGTTCCAAACAGGTACCATTGAGTTGTCAGATCTTCTTTGACCTTACTAAGCTATGTATCAACACATAAAATTGACGTGAATTTTTCTGAGTCAAGGTGCAACTTTAAATACAAACATATGGCAATATTTGGGGAGTTAACGTTCTCATGTCTTTTTCACTTCTGCTTCAGAGGCTTAACCACTAGAAGTGATCAAGATCTCACAGACTTCTCTGTCAGTGTAATGCAAACTTGTATACATAAAACCACATTTCTGTAGGCATGTGAACATGAGCTAATATAGACATAATTGTTACAGGAAGACTGAATTTCTTTTCTATGAGGCATGAGTCTAGCTTAAAGTCTTATATAAATAATGCACAATGAATTTAGGCTGCTAAAGTGCTTTGACGTTAAATGAATCCTGTTTATGTACAGTGGTCATCATAAAAATGTCAACTCTTGCCAGAAAATCATTATAGATTCAATTTTTGTTTTGTAGGAACGTTCCTCTGGATTGTTGGCATTTATGTATCTGCTGACAGTTTTTGATTTTTAATAATTATTGCTTGTTTCTTCTTTTTTATCATAAGTTCTTTTGTTTTGAATATAGTTAAGGCATTATCGTGCTTCCATTAATGATTCTTTTATTTGAGTCTAAATGTCTAAAAACATGGTAAAAAGTAAGCAGATCTTTAAGACTGTTCTAAGCTTTTCTTTTGTATGATATGTGATGCTAATAATGCCCTGCAGGAAAATAATCTAAGAACTTCATTATAATAGTGTGTTTCAGAAAAAGAGCATGACAGCTGTGTATTATTTCTAATTGAAATTACTGAAATTCTTAGCACCGTGGAAGTGAGTCTTTGAAACAGAAACTATTCAATTTAGATTATTTGTATTATAATTAAATCATTTCACATTTACACAGGAATAATTACCATCTTAATAAGGCCTTTTCACAGAACAGTAATGCCATATATCTTTGCATTTATATACGTGTATACTTTTGTAATACTTCTATTAATCGAAGTTTAATTTTAAAATTGATAAATACAGCAGTATTTTCTCTATGGAAATTTTAGTAGTAATGCAATTCCTGTTCTTGAGATAAAGGAAAGATATTTTTCTTCAAATTATTTTTTGTCCACAATTTTAAGAGTGATGCCAGATCATTTGCTTAACTGAATGGTGTGTTGACTTTAGCATAGTTGCAAAAGAGAGGAAGCTTCAATCTGTATGGTTAAAATTACAGAAAACTTATGAGTCTTTGTTGCATTAGGTGATTGAATTTGGGCTTCAACTTGCTTTCACTGTGTTATTTTCTTATGCTTCTCTTGGTCTCACTGAAATCCTCAGTAAAGTTTTGATCCACAGTGTCCTATTCACTTAACAGTGAGCAAGAAATTGCCCACATGTTAAATAATCAATCTAGGTGATTCATTAGTTGAACTAACTGATAAAATAGATATTCTAGTATTTAAGTCTCCTTTCACATAATTACAAAGTTTATATAATCAGTTTCTTCTTATTGAAATATACTTTAAAAAAATCTTACAATGTTTTCCTCCCTGTTTGGAGTATAATGTATTTAATAGCAATACTTGACTGAATTTGTTTTGCGATATTATTTAAGAAATAAAAAATTTATTTTTATTTGCAAGATGACTGCTAATTTAGGATCTTAGAATCTGAGGTGCATCACTTCAGTACACTTTGTCTATCCGCTTTCCATAGATTCAAGTTGCCTTTAATTTCTTTGAAAGTCAGTTTGAAATGCAGGTGCTTATCAACCCTTCAAAAGAGGCCATATATGACTCAAAGCTGTAGGCATTATCATGTAAAGTTAAGAAATCTTTTTACCTTTAACAATAGTCTCTTCCAAGTGGGTGGTGATGAGAACGAGCTAGAGAACGAGCTAGTAGTACAGTTACTGACACTGTTTCTACACTGTGGATGAGGAGAAAATTTAAGTCTCCAGGGCTGTCAAGCCAGCATGAAATTCAGATATTTTTAAAATTATTATTTTAGCTCTGTGAGTCATTCTGTGATACATAAGGATATGTGCAATAAATAGATAATAGGTTAGATCTAGCCAAAGTGTTTCAGTGTGACACTGGAGATGCACTTGTTATGCTTTTTTGTCTTTGTGTCTTTTTGTAACAATATTTCTAGATATGTAAAACTAGTGATTCAAGTTTAGGTAATTAGACTTTAAATTCTGCTCATTATCTTCATATTTAAAAAAAAAAAAAGATCCCACAAAGAAAATATTGCAAGAGTGTGTGGTTGCCATTTCAGACACAGATTCATGTCTCAGTCTGAGTCAGTTCCACTCATCATATCTAATGTCTCAAAACAAGTCCTGCAACAGAACTGATAACACATAATGCTGTATGAAAACAGAAGAACTTGTGAAGATCTAAAATTCTCCATAATTCTAGTAGCAGTTTGTTTGCTGCACAAACAAGAATTTTGATTATCATTGATTTAGCCTTAATGAACACAGATGTATTTAGTCATGCAGTTATTCAGCATTTATATATCTAGCCATAATATTTGACTCAGTGATATTGTCAGCATTGATGCTGAGAATTTAAAATGCTAAACACTGATGAGTGTACTCAGTAGTATGTGGAAAAGCTTGTTATCAGTTGTTTGTTGTTTGTTTTTTTTTCCCCAGTGGAATATGTTAGAAAGCAATAAGGGAGAATAAACTGTATTAGATGCTTCTCTCGTACTGTTTAGCACATTGTGTGTATTTCTTGAAATCAGAAAATTGTGCCTCACAAAACTTCTTCGCCTGCAAGTCTTGAAATCTTGTTGAAGTCCTCCACATCTTTTTTAAGTTTCAAAGATTTTTGTCCATTGTACATCAGCATACAGAAATATGTGATACCTACAGATGAATTAAAATCTGAGCATATACAATCTGACATAGATTTTAGATTTGGATTCCACTACAAATTTAGGAGATTATTTTTGAATAAGAATTGTAACATCCATTTACCATACTAATCCATTTAGTACTTATCTTTCTTTACTATGTTGGTGATAATTTAAACTTCCTCTTGATAGTGTATTTCTGTCTTTTAAAAAAAAATTCATAATATACCTACAACAGCTTGTTATTAATTAAATGTTAAAAAGCATATTGAGTTGGCATGACCTGTCCCACTGTGTGTGTCAGGCATCAATATCACAAAACAATGTTCGAAACTGTTCCCATCATATCTCTGAGCTGACTTGGTAGGCAGAGTAAGTTTTGAATACAAAATTGGTTTGACTTTCACTTCACTCCATAGAGAAATCTTGTTAAGGGCAGGTACATGGTCATTTCAGAAATTCTGAGACTAAGAGGAGAGACTTCTGATTTAGGGTTAACATAGTAAAAGCCCATCAAAACAATGAGCATATTTCTGCTAGTGAAGAGGTCTAAGAGTTAGCTGTCAAAGAAAGGTATCCGATGTTAATATCATGTCATGAATGTATACTTCAGAAACTTAGTAGAAGTATTTAATGGGAATGAATATTTCTACCTGTACTAGGGAAATGGATCAAATGAATGGTTTAGCTGTTACACAGGTGTTTATAGCATACTCTTTCTTTAGGATAATATCCATACTCTCCTGCAATCGCATTTCAGAAAAACGGGTGAGAAACTCGCATGGTAAAAAAGCTGACACACTTTCTTTTCCCAGTTTTGCTCTTTAGGAGGAAAAACAAACATGCAATTATATTTTTTCATTTGAATTTCTGGAATTGTTATCTATAAGCTGTTTTAGTTTTCCCCAAACAGGGTTATAAATTATAAACAACAGATCTGATCTGGGTTATTTTTACCTTTTATTTCTGTACTGGCAAAGAGAGATTTTTCTTATTGCTGTTGGCTTTTTGTTGTCAAATAACTGGAAATGGTGGTCTTGTAATGCAACTGTTTCCAGAGACTGTTGTTTCAGTATTTGTTGGAACAGTGACAAAACTTTAATTCAGCTATCCTTGACACAGCAGGACTTTTTGACACCTCAGCGTGTTTCATTCCTCGGAGGTCTACAGACTCTGCCATCCTACCATTCTAGTTCACATTCTTGTTTACGTAGTCTTCCGTGACATGAAGAGTCTTGAGACACTTTATCACCTCTCTTCTTTTGCCAACAGCAATCAATATAAAGATTCAGAAAGTGAATATACTGTATTTTTGAGTAATCTGCTCCAAACAACTCTTTCCAATGTAGGATTTAACCAAGATGCAGGCCCTGTACGGCTGAAGAAATGAAGGCTTAAGAAATAGAGGCATTTGACAGTGTTGCTGTGCTTCGGTGTCAAATCTCATTAATGCTTAAAAGTGAGTTATTTCTCATTTAGTTGAATATATGTGTTTTCATTTAACCTGGAGGTTTTTTTCCCAAAACAAAGTTTTTATATTCTCTTCCCAATTATATAAATCAAAAGTTCTCTCTCCTTTGGGTATTCGATTCAGACAGGAGCAGGTATTTACTTTTGCAAAATCAATAAGATGAAGTCCTGATATGGAATATAAAGTACTTCCATGGGAGGAAGGGGAATAGGACTCTTATTTCTATTTGTATGTTGTCTCTGAGAAATTACTAATACGGCCTTCACAATTTTATCTGAGCAGAAGTATTTAGCTGGATAAATCAGTAAACACCGTCTTTGAATGTTGACTCTGTAGCTTGTCTATATCTAGTGCTCACCAAGGTTCGACTGCAGATCTGATTAGGTTTCCAAACCCCATTCTGTTTTTCCCCTCAACCCATTTGTTGTTCTGGAGAATGCTAATATTGGTGTCCTTTTCACTTTGTGTTGGAATTGCTCATATATTTCAGCTGCACCACTATTTAGAAACATTTATAAGAAAAAGAAGAGGAGAAAACAAAGCCTCAATAAACAAATTCTAGTAAGAATTTGTTTCTGTGTTCACCTTTCACTGTTTGCCATGTAATCAGTAAAAGAAAATGTCTGTAATATTGCAACACCTACTCAATGTGCATGCATATCATTGCATCCACCCATAACAAATCCGTCAGTAAAGCCGGGGTGATGAGGAATGATTAATGGTAGGAGCTACTGAAGTAAACAGTCATACAAGTAGGAATAATTGTAGAACTCAATTTTTGCATGGATTTCTGGCTGGTTTTGAGACCTGTTATATTTTATATGTGCCTAAATAAGCCTAAAGTACCACCATTGTTTTTCTTCTGAAAGGTAGGTGTCATAAAGATTTTTGATTTCCAAAGCAAATACTGTATTTTAAGGGTAATCATGTGGGCATCAGAATATGCTAAGTAGCTTATGTCACTGACTGATTTTCAAACTGAAGAAATGTGTATTTGTTGAAATTGTTTATGGACAACAAGTATGTGAATATGGTCAAGATAATTCCTGTGTGAGAATACAGCTGACCAGAGACTAAAACCAATTAAAACTGATTCTGTTGTTGTAATACACCTTACTGAGACTGTGTCTCTCTTCTACAAGACCACCAGATCATGTATTTCCTTTCTAAAAATCAATTCAGCCTGTCTTAAGAAACAAAATTCCCTGAATTTAGTGGGCTGTAGATTAGAAAGGATAATTGTTCCCACTTCTCGGAGTGTAAGACTATTACAGAAAATGCACCATCTTAATGTTCAGAAGTGTTCTTCTGTTTTTATTAAGAAATGCATTAGGGTATGCACATTTGATTTTATGACACTGCCCTTTACATTGAAATTTCCCTGTGACTTTCTAATTTTAACAAGCCAATACATTTATAGACTGTAATTGTATCTTCTCTTAACCTTCATTTTTCTAGAGTGAATGAGCTAAGCATTTTCCAAGTCCTCTTATAAATTGGATTCTGTGCTTTTGATGATGATCCTGTTATCTTCTACAGCTTGAATTAATATTCCTTGCACACGCATTGTGATCTACTGAAGTCCAGATTAGGTTTTGTACAGTTACATTAAAAGTGGAACAATACCAGCTGATTCACTATGGTCGTGTTCTCTTGGTTGTCCAGTAACTTCTAGTAGCATTAAACTTTTTACCTTAGTCCTTCCCTATACAGTTTATAAGATTGCACTGTTTAATGTAAATCCTTTTTACTCAGTGAGAGACCTTGAATGTACCAGTAAATGTCATCCAATTTCATTTCCCCATTTTCAGAGGCTTGATTAAAGACAGATAAAATAATCAGATTTTATAAGCATGAAAAAACCCCAGGTATTTTCTTGTTAAAAATATTTGTCAGGTTAGAGATAGATAATGTACCTTCAGTCAAACTACATTGCATTGCATTACATTGTACCTGTAGCTGAAGCTTGGATTACTTTTATCTTATGATTTTTCTCTGAAATTTCTCAGATCTGCAGTTCTTGGGAGCATTGTTCCCACTGCTTTTGAGTAACTTTAATATTTATTCATCTATCATCAAATATAATCATACATATGTAGTATATGTACATATGTGCGCATATATATATTCATATACGTGCATACATGTGTCTATATATATGTATACGTGTACACACATATGTGTATATATATATGTCTTTGCTAATAAATTGTATAAAGATCTTTGATCTTCCTTCTTTTCCTCTTTATTTTTCTGAGACTTTGGCTTTTGCTATGTTCAAATCAGAAATCATAGCAATTATCACAAAAGAAAGTTGTTTTCCAGCTGAATCTACTTAAATTCCTAAAAATTCTGAATGAAGAGAATAGAATAATCTTATTTCTTGGCATCAAATGATAATGCTGGATATCCAGGCTGCACAGCCCAGCCGCTTCAATGCCAAATATCCCTGACATCTACATGTCTGATTAATGAACTCTATGCAAAGAAGCAATGTATAGTTAAAATTTTTCTCTCTCTATGGGACTATTTTGCTTTCCACTGTTGTAAACACATCTCCACACTTATTTTTTCAATACTACAGTGATTTAAAGATCAAGTTGCTGCATTATTGATTGTTTGTTATAGATTTTTAAAAATAATAAAAGTGGCTGATTTTATTTTCTTTCAGAGTTGCTATGTTTTAATACAGTTCATAAAATTTCTAATGCCCTACCAAGGTTAACTTTATGGTTAATTCAAGTTTACTTAAAGAGGAAAAAAATAATGTTTTTCTCTTTCTCCATCTAGTCTCTAGATGGATATGTAATACTTTCTGTATGTGCATCTTTGCATGCTTCTCAGATAGTGATTTATTCTTCTTTTGTTTTCCTTCTTATGCAATGTATGCATTTAGAGAAGTCATGTGCAAGTGGTGTATCATCGGTTATATAATACTCATGGGACCTTACAATATTTGCAAGTATAAATTGGGACCATAAGTCCACTGTGGATTTGCTGACTTCTCCTGAATTTAATTAAGATGTGAAGAGGCATGAATAATGTTAATTATTACAATAAGCTATTTTAACATTTTAAAATTAGAAATATTTTTCTGATGAGTGGAATATTTTCATATTATTTGTGGACAGAAGGGCAAAGAAACTACTGTGATCAGAAGTGACATATGATCCTTGATCTGTGGCCATCTGGACATGTATGTGAGTGATGGGGGATGATCATATAAAGCAGCAAACAGGGAAGATAGAGAGATATTTTTTATCATGTCTTTCTTTTTATCTCTCTATCCACTTAGTTGCAGAAGTTGAACTTCACTGAGATTGTCAACAAAGTCATTATTCCACTCATTGGTCAATGTGTGTTCATTTTCTGCTGATTGCTGCAGGGATCAATGCAGTGTGTGCTGATCTTTTTCTCAGGTTCACTTTTCCAAGGGCGGTTATGTGTAATCCTCATAGAGTGGTTTAACCCCAGCCAGCAGCTAAGCACCATGGCACTGCTCACACACTCCCTCACCCACCAGGCTGCAGTGGGATGGGAAGAGAATCTCAACAGTGACTTTTGGGTTGACATAGACAGTTTAATAGATAAAGCAAAAACCATGCATTCAAGGAAACCAAAGTAAGGAATTCATTCACCACTTCCTGGAATTCTATCATGCATAAACCTTACTTGGGAAGACAAACACTGTCACTCTGATCATGTTCCCCACCCAGTCCCCTTCCTTCTTCTACCCTTTTAAACTGAGCACATGCCATATGGTGTGGAATGTCCCTCTGATCAGTTGGGGACAGCTGTCCTGGCTGTGCCTCCTCGGTGAGGTGGGATGAGGAGCAGAAAAGCCCTTGACTGTAAGTACTGCTCAGCAGTAACAAAAACATCCCTGTGTTACCAAACTTTCCCGCACAAATCCAAACCCAGCCCCATAGAGGTACTGTGAAAAAAATTAGCCCTATCCCAGCCAAAACCAGCACACTTCATTTCATCTGTGTCATAGTAATAGGTCATAACTTAGGATTAATATCTTGCAAGTGTTGAAATAATAATTCACACACGGGGAAAATCACGGACAAAGGAGTGATAAAAACTTTCATCTCTCCCTTATGAAACTATTGTAATAGATGTTATGGTTTGTATGCTAATTTTTGTTTTATTTTTATTAGTCTAGTTTTTTGGTTCTTTTTTAATTTATTAAAGTAGGTCATATATGCGTTTTCATGCATTTAGAGGGCAGGTTCTGTTCATAGATGGATCTGGGCAGAGGTGAAAGAAGCAGTAAATCAGTAGGTTTTCCAGTTTTCAGGAAAAAACCTAAGCTTTTGTCTTCAGTTTACCTTAGTATGTAGCCTCCAGGCATGCCTTATACTGAAATAAATAAATACTACTAACAAAACCCCAGCTTGGGTCTTTCAGCAGAAGTGTTTGCTATCATTTTATGGTGTGAAAATTGTCTTTGAATTGAAATTAATCTCTGAAGGGTGAAATGACCTAAAGAAGTATTTGCAAGAAGTGCCTTGACATAGCATTCTGAACTGCATATTATTAAATAAATCAAACTATACTGAACATAAACAGAACCACATGGCAACTCTCTATATAATGCTGCCCATGAAAGGATCATAGAGAAGATAAGATATATATATATATATATAAAAAAGATATATATATCACTCTATCAGGTTAGAGACCTCTGTTTGGATCAAGGGTTTTTGAGAAAATTAGTATTTACACTGGTGTTTGCTTGATCTATGCTATTTCTAGTACATGTGGATTAATTTCACTAGGCAATACCAAGAACTAAATCTGTTAACCTGCAAAGAACAATAAGAAATATATATTTCTGTAAAAGTTTAGGTTACAGGTTTTCAGGTATTTTTCTGTTTGCTTGCTTGCTTGTTTCATTTTTCATTTCAGTCATATTTAAGTAGTAATGATGGCATGGTTTATTTTGACTTTCTCAGGGATAAGAAACTGTCTTACATTCATAAATTGCAGAATGTGTATCAGCTTGTCTTTAAATCTGAGCACACAGTAAGGAAGGGATAATAAGATACTTTTTACAGTATCATCCTACTGTGAGGCTCAAATTCTGTTTCCAAGGTATTTGTAAAATGTAATACCAATTCCATAAACTCATGCTAATCTGATTGTAGGATGCTGCTTATTTATATACCAATTATCTATATTCATGTATTTATGAGAATAGGATAGCCCTTTTTTTACATTAATTAGGTATGGACTAAGGTTTTTAGATATCTGTTTAGATATCTGTGAATTCTAGGTGTATGCAAATAAAGTCTATGATTTAAATTTTTCAATTGCTGATTAATAAACATGAAGCTTTTTTTAAAAAAACAACATAAATATAAATTGTTTCTGGTTTAGCAACCTTTACTTTTCTGATTGAAGCTAAATATTGTCCTGTCTTGATAAATCATTGGAATTTGCCAATCATGGTGTGGAAAATAGTTTCAGTATCTGCCTACATAAATACTAATTATGATACGGCTATTCACTATGTCCAGAAGTTTCTTTTCCTCTTTGTGGTAAGGAAATTCTATATTGACTTTCCTAACTGAATAGCATCTGTCACAGAGTATCTGAAGATGACTGAAGTCCAGATATAATTTGTGCTGAAACCCTGTAATGACTCATAGCTTCAGTTCTTTCAGTGTAAGCCCCAGTGTAGACATTCATGTTCCAGAATGTGTCATGTCTTGATTTAGTTTAAGACAGCTAAAAATGACTTAAATCAATATAATGCATTGTTAAAGTGAGGAATGTTTACACAGAGGCTTAAAATATCGGTAGTATTTACACTGAAATTTCATGCAAACTGTATACATAAGACATCATTTAAAAGCTTTACAACCAGTAAAAACTTCCACTGCACTGTCCCATTTCCTAGTCTATCTCAAATCTATCGCACCTCAAGCTGTTTCTGTTACATTTAGGAGTTGAAGGGACACATTTGAACATGATGTGAGAAGACTTTCCTCTCAGGGAACTTTTTGTACCTGGGAGAGGGCACTCTGAATCAGCTGGTGGTGCTCCTTCCTGGTTTTTTTTTGGACCATGCAGCTTCCTTTGCAAGGATGAGGAGGAGGCTCTCCTCCTGTTATCTTTTGGAAGCAAATGCATCCTGGGCTGTGATTGAATATCCCCACAATTAAGTATAGCTATTTTCACTCTGCTTTGCAGCACATGTAATCTTCCATACCTGCATGAGATAGGGATAAAACTTTTGTACTCTGATTTGCTTGCCATGTGCCTTGTGTAGTATTAATTCTGCACAGGTGTTACTGACTCCATCCAGAGCCAGACACCAGGGAATGAGTTTAAAAAGGTGGTTCATGGCAGTAGCAGTTATTTGCCATTGTGTTGATTGAACTTTTTATTTTGTTAGGAATGGAGAAGTAGAGATGATTTTACAGAGGAAGGAAATGAAATTATCATTGGGAAGGGGGAAATACCCCATCAAAAGAAAACAGGCAGTTTAAGGCAATGACAGAATAAGAAAACATCTTTATAAAAGGTGCTTAAAGTGTGGCTTATTCTTATGCAATGGTAAAGAAATGGTTTATCGGCCTGTATTTAATTAATCCATTTTACATGTCTGGAAACTATATATCCAAAATCTGCATGGTGATTCATGCATGAAAGGAATTTTTCTGTGTGATACATGAATTTTTTTTTTAAGAAAGAAAACAATAATCTTCATTTAAAACAATTATGGCTGAGTTCTGAGTCAACTTACTTCACTGAGTGTCCTAGAAGTCTCGCTCAGAATTAGGGTATAGAAAACATTTTAATTTATTTTCCCTAGACAATAAGTAAGAGAAATGGATGTGCACATTTTACGTCACATTCTGACTATGCCAACAAGTTGTAGGATTTATTGGCTTAGTAGGAACAATTGAGTCACTTCCATAAAATCCCAAGTATAAATCCAACCAAGACTCCTAAAATGTGGTATGTTGACTTAATCTATTTGGGAGTGAGATTCTTTTCAACATGGAACAGTCATAAAACAAGGAAATTGCCCGGAACGAGGTACTGAAAATTTACATCCTCTAGGAAACTCAGGGTAATTGTATGAGCCTGCAGAATGCATTTTGTTTCATAGCATTATGCAATGGGAAAGAGAATCCAAATAATTCAGTCTTAGTCATCACTCATCAGGGAACAGTAATACCATGGATTTTTCTAATTTCCATGTTTTTAATGTGAAATAATTTGACCTTGCATTTTCTGTGGGGGACAAGAAGAACTGTGAAAGTAAGGCTTTATTTAAATACAATATGGTGACAGATGAGAGAATTTGTCCTTCCACAACCATGTAATCTTTGCTGTGGAAACAGAGAATTTACATCAGACTGAGAAATAGTAATTTTAAAAGAGAAAATGGAATGTAGCGATATGTACACTGTCAAACTACCAGAAAGCAAAACCTAATCAGAATTGAAATTAAAGGGTTGAAAATGAATTTAAGGTTTTGAGACACTAGCAGGTTGCTGAAGTTTTCTGTGCTGCTAGTGGATGAAAATCAGCCTTTTCTTCAGTGGCCATTGTATTGTAGGAACATGATCAGAAAATAGGATTCTGTGATGTTACAGGCAGGATGAGAAACAAACAAACTAATGCTCACTTTAGCAAATCCTCAAAAAATAGATGTCCTTGAAACCTTGGATTAGATGGTCTTCATAGATCCCTTCCAACTTCAGAGATTCTCGGTGATTCCCAAACACAGAATGAAAATAATTCTGTAATTAATCATAATAAGTAATTTTATTTATACTCCAGGCAGTTCCTCAATGGCAGTTATAGTTCTTGTTTAACAATAGAAGGATTATTGATTAGTGCTGTTACTACTTTTATTATGAAAACATCTGTATGAGATTGTTATCATTGTTATATGCATTTTATAAATAGTTCTATCTATTGTTTATACTTACAAATATAAAGTATACAATGAATTACTACTGCCATTTTACAGATTGGAAACATAGGCCAAAAGATCAAATCCTTATACTCAGTGCTTTTCTAAGCATAATGCCTATTACCACCCTTGGTGACCTATTTTAAACACATGGGAATTAGAAACTGAACCTCTGCAGTCGGAGTCCCTCTGTCACCAGGTACCTGTTCCAACATCCATTCCCCTGAACTGTGTTTGAAAGCAGAAGAGGAGCTGACTGATGATAGTCACCAGCACACACAGTGCATATGTGGGTGTGAACTCTGAGTGCTTGTTAAAATACCTCAACTAACTACTGGTAAAATTGGATTAATATTAGGTGCTAATTGATTCTGTCATATATTAAGATAAAAGAGATTAAGAAAATTTTTTTAATTGAAGAAATACCTTAACAGTTTACTATGAAGTGGTTGTTACTTCTGTAGTTACAGAATAATATTCACTGTCTCTGTACAAAGAAAAGTCAGTGATTTAGTTTTCAGACTGGAATGTCATCTGATCTACTGTTGCCAAAGGTGATTCATGTCATCCTTGGGAAGGATAAACTTCTGATGGGAGGCAAAATATTTGAGGTTAATTTAAAATCTAGTAATTTGTAGTAGTAATTTGTAAGACGACATATATGTACCTCCTGTTTTTTGGCAGAGTGGTTCTCAGTTTTAATGGTACAATTAGGCCAAATTCTGATCTTCATGCAGCACAAAAGAAAAATCACTTTTTACAGGAAAGTTTTCAAGTGGTCCTGGTGATTAAGTTTCAGAACAGTTGTAATCTTTTTAGTTTTCCCTTATATAATCGTAAATTAAGCTATGGTTTAATCTGTGACTGTGAATGTGTCTGATGGGTTTTTCTCTCTTGTATCTATTTTTGTCCCCTGATTATTCTCATTTATTATGGAAGATGAATAATATATCAGTGGTGTAGGTGTATGCATAGAACATTTTTTTCACGCTTTAAAGAATAGCAATTTTAACTTTTATATTCTATTTCCTATATATTGTATTAATATATTTTCTGTATAAGATTCAGTATGCTTCTATTTCTATTTTCATATTTCATAAATTTGAGGAAGAATGTATTTTTAACATCTGTGCCCAAATAGAAATTCTTTCAGATGATAAGAAACTATTAGACCCCTCCAGTTAAGTTTTAAATAATGATTTTGCTTTTCCAGATACTGAAGCTAATTTTTCTTATGCACATAGAAAGCATTCAGCAGAGACAGGAAGCTGACCACAGAGTAATTTAATTACAGTTAATTAATAAACCCACTGGATCAAAGTAAGCTAATAAAGACAAGTGATAATGTGTCTTTGGGATAGAAAATCACTCTTAGGAGAAAACAAGATGAAAATGTTCAAAACATTTTATTTCCACACCGCCTATTAACTAGATACCTCATTTTCAGTAATTCAGAAGTGTTATATATGTAGCTGATATTATGATACATAACAGAAACTGCCAATATTGCAATATCTCAAATTAAGCTTAGTATTAGTTATAAAGGAATGTTACTGTATTTTTGCCCCTGAGTTTTCCTTCACACGTTGCCTTGGAACACAGAATTCCAGAGTCTTCTGGAATTCAAGTGATTTAATCTTTTCTGTGGAAGTATTTGATGTTTCGCATGAACTTGTCAGATATCATATGTCTGAGATCTGTTGATTAATTAGGGATCACCCTGTTTACTACCAGATATTTTTTACTTCAAAGGGGAAATTACATTTCCAAGTATTTGAATAGCTACATTGTGCAAAACAAGCATGATATACACCTGCCTTAGAATTTAGTTTTCCTCGGCAGAGTAACGTAATGTAGCTCCAGATTAATAAAATATATAAGTAACCATTAATGACTGTCATACATATATAAAATTGGAATGGAATCAGAATGATAAAAAGCTTGGCCTAGGGAATAAAAAAAAAAAAGTACTGTTCCGATCTGCAGCTGGTAGGGAAGATGTATGTCTGTCATGGTGATGATATCCAGCCTTTAGCTCCTGTCAGGAAGTGGCTCTACTGTCAGAGACAGTCTGTGCACAAAGAATACCCAAGTTCCCAGGTGCTCCCCAGCATTGTACACTTGGCCTTGGTGAATGTACAGCTCCTGCCAAATGCTATAAAATGCTACAAACATTGGAAAAACCCAACCCACAATAAAATTACTGGCTGAATTTCAATAAATGCAGTTCAGAAAAGGATAATGATTTTTCTTTGTCATTGAGTTCTGGTGTGAATTGGCAAATATTTTGTCTGGTAAATGGGATGACTGTAGCATAGACTATCCGCTTTGTGGTGTCTCAAGAACAAGTTCCACATTATTATTCAAATTATTGTTGATTAAGAGAAGCAGAACAGAATATAACCTCTAGTCAAAACCAGATGAATTCTCTTTCATTTTCTTTGTTTATAGATTGTATGTTTTGGGTGGTCTGCCTAAGAAATTTCAACTGCTTGCACTTTAGAGCTGTTTCTGTTTCATAATTAATTACAAGATTTTTATGCTTATTCTAGAGCACATGATAATCTCATGCTCTGTCAGTATGAGACACACCACACCATTAAATGTTTTCTTTTTTCCCCTCAATGCACACAGGTTGCCAGAAAAAAGGAATGTGCAATGGAGATTGTTAATATGGACATATCCTAAGACACAGTGTACCTTTTGATAAAATAAATACACTAGACTTTGACACGAAGGACAATTAATAGTGCCATGAATTACTGAGGACAGGTAAACTAAAATTTACTTTCCTTCTATTCTTTCATTCATTAATATAATGTGTCTACTAAGGCCTGCTATTACCTTCTTTCCAAACTTTGTTCTTGCCTGTTCATTTATAACTTTTCTTATATTCACACAAGGTTTTATAAGAAAAAAGTGGATAAATGGGTGATTGGTGATCAATGTTTACGACAGAACTCAAAATGGCTTTTACGTTTGTAACTCTAGGCTCTTCACTGATAGCAGACACAAATTTTAGGGAATGAATTTGCTGTGACTCATCTGTGTCAGTCTTGTAGTCAAGTTTGTTTGTGCTTAATGCATAAAGCAAGCTAAGTATTAATCTTTAATAGTCAGAAAAGTCTGCGTGCAGTCTAAAGAATTTGGGCTATAATAAGCATGGAGCCTTTTATTAGAACATCAGTGTGTGTTGATGGGAGCAGAGTCTTGTATTTTGTATTTGTACAGAGGAATACTGAATTATGAGAGAAATCTATGAGATTATGAGAGACGATCTTTCAGTCTGATTTTTAACTTTGTTGCCTTCTTTGTACAATCATTATTGTGAAAAGGGAATTCTGATGGCTACCAGCACTGGAATGGGAATTTTACCTTTTTGTTTTTCATATAGTTAAATAGATTGTGAATCCTTTTGGAGGTTAAGAATCAGTTTTGATTTTTCTTTTTTTCTTGTATTAGCAGTTTTTTGAGACTTTGTCCTACAAGCAAGTATGCTATTAAGTGAGAATTATTTTGTGTTTTGAGTTCCATAACCATCCAGGTCTTAAAAAAACTTTCAAGATTAAAAAAACCCCCAAACCTAACAAAATTAGAAATAATGATATTATAAAAATATCAGGATTTTTTTCAGGTTGGTTTTTTTTTTTTTTTCCTCCAAAGACAGTCTGTATAATTCAAGAAAGAACACTCTTTTCTTCTAAAGAATAACTTATTTTCTTTTTGGTATTTTCAAATGTGTAGAAAATCACTTCACCTAAGAGCAGTTTTTAGTATGCCTTACAGTAGAATGTTACTATATTTTGTCATAATGCTAGTAGAAATTAATGGGCAATGACAGTTGTCATGTTGTGGAGACTGCTGAGAAGTGTTTTGAGAAAGTTTAGGATATGTTGATGCAGTACAATTGGAGAACTTGTAATGCTGGTGATGACCTAAATTAGAATATATCTGCATTGGTTGGTGTTCATTTAGAGGCAAATTAAAAAAAAAAAATAGAAACTCTAAAATTTTCAAAATAAATGTGAAAGCATAGTGGATGTAGACCTGTCTGAATAGGTATTTAGTCCTTCTTTCTCTTCCCTGTTGAAGAAAAAAGAGTTAAAACTATCGTAGCACTCTAGATATTTGTTCTATTATTGCCACTTGTCTGCAAGAATTCTTATCTCCAACCTGTTTACCACCTGCAGGGTGGAATTCTGCTTATTTATTTATATATGTCTTAGAGCTTCAGATGTTTGGTTGTTTGGTGGGTATTTTTGGTTTGTTGGTTGGGTTTTGGTTTTTTGTTTTGAGGTTGGTTGGGTTATTTTTGGGATGGGTTTTTTTGGGTTTTCCTTGTTGTTGTGTTTTGGAATTGGTTTTTTTTTTGTATACTATTTGCTGAGTAGTCATACCAGGAACTTTTTTGGTTAATATATAAAATTACTCAAATCGTATGGCTGGATAGGAAGTACCACTGTCAGTCTTAAAGAAATATTTTTTAAAATACATTTTGGGATTGCTTTGTTGTACTGCAGAAGAGAACTGTTGTGTATAGAATAAAATTAACATTCCACAGACCTCTACTTGAAATGTATTGGTTTTTATGCTTGAGAAAGCACAAATGGCATGCATGGTGTTTATATGTTAATTACCCATACTGTTATCTTCTGAATACACTTAGAAATTTACAGCCTTGTGTTTTGGGTTTGCACAGTAAGGTTTTGGTAGTGGAAGGGCTAGAGGGGGAGCTTCTGTGGGAAGCTGCCAGAAGCTCCTGCTGTGTCTGATGGAGCTGATGCCATCAGGCTCCAGGACAGACGTGCCACTGACCCATCAGCGATGGTGGTAGTGCCTCTGAGATAACATCTTTAAGAAAGGGATGAAAAAACCCACCTGCACAGCAGGCAGCAACAGTGACAAGAAAGAATATGTGAAGGAAACAGCTCAGCAGACACCAAGGTCAGTAAAGAATGAGAAGGAGGAGGTGTTCAGGCGCCAGAGCAGAGATTTCCCTCCAGCCCATGGTGCAGCCTGTGGTGGAGGCAGCTGTGCTGCTGCGGCCCATGGTGCAGCAGATCCACCTGTCCAGCTGAGGAGGGATAGAAAGGCTTCAGAGACAGCTGGTATCCAACCCACCACAGCTTGTCATAATGCAGGGATGTATTACAGCAGTAATCTTTTTTTTCCCTTCTCCATTTCAAATGGTATGTTTACAGGCTTTCTGGATCAACAAAACCTGTTACCTAATACTGAACATAAATTGCACAAGCCTATAGTATTTAAAATACTGTGCACTAAATACACTTGTTATGATATTGCCATTTTTTTCATGGGTGTCTTAACTTTAAATGATGTCAGTGTTTAAACATATTTTGTTGTGATGGACACAAAAATTGGAATTTATGACAGATTTTAATGCAAAAAATTTCAGGTATGTTATATGTGCTTTAGAAACAATTCCTTTATAAAAGTCTTAACAGCAAAAAGTAACTTTGTCTTCTTCAGCTGGTGTAACTTGAGGAATCACAAGGTTGAAAAATTTTCCATCTTTTGAACAGCAATGGACTTATGTAAAACTAATCTCATTTCTGAATGGCTTGGCCCATCTAAAATTTATTTACAATGGAGCAGATCTTTTCAAATATGTCTCAGAAAGCCCTTAGGCTGAGCAATACCTTCCATCACTTAAGGAGATAAATAGAGGTGCCTTAGTAATTTTACTATTATGGGTCAAATTCCACATTGCATCTCAAAGTCTAGACAACTAACCTTTTTTGGGGGAAGAAGGCAAACATGGCTGTCATAAACCATCAACAGATGACTTATCAATAGCATTTATTTTCAAAATTTTGTACTCACATTGGGTAATGAATTGGACCTGCTGTACCTTTGTCCTCTCACAGTTTGTCATCTGCATCAGCAAAATTTCCTTGGAGGTTTTCCCAAGGAAAAGGATGAGAACCAATATTATGCTTGAAGTTTCAGCAGGCTTTATGTACAAAACAGCAATTCAAAATAATGGCTCAATACTTTGCAACTTTGTGACCTTGTAATCCAGATTGTATAGG
Organism: Corvus kubaryi; assembly: GCF_017639235.1. Taxonomy (NCBI): domain Eukaryota; kingdom Metazoa; phylum Chordata; class Aves; order Passeriformes; family Corvidae; genus Corvus; species Corvus kubaryi. Next base: position 10,278,116 of record NW_024581131.1, on the reverse strand, counting down.
CCTCAAATCCTCTGCTATAAAATAATGAAAAGTATTGTCAATATTTAGGCTTTAATGTGCTCCAGAAGGATCAGATTGACCACGAATGTACTATGCTTAAAGACCGATGCTTGAAAAATCTGTGCAATGGTAGCCTTGCAATCATAAATCCATATATTCCCAACTTCTTGGGAAATAGTCCTTCCTGCATAAGGTTTTCTAACTGGCTAAATTTCAAAGCAACAGCTATTTTAGTAACAGAGTCTATTCTTAGGTGAGAAATGTTAAAAACTTCAGTTTTAGTGGTTACTGCTACTCTTCAGCTTCTCTTACTTAGAAGTGGGAAGAAATTAATTGCTGTGTGACCAAAGCAGGAGGGCAAAAAGTAACAAAGGACAGAAGTCCAGATGTCAAAAGCAAAAAGCTAAAGCAAATATATTTTAAAATATGTGAAACACTTTTGTGTCACCTTATGTGACATTTAAGAGGAATATTACTCCAGTAGTTATTCCAGAATGTGAAGAACTGGCTGAAAATGCTCAGTTAGTCCTCAAGGAGCTGACCTGCCTTCAACAGGTAAAGGTATTTTGGAACATAGTATAAATTCTTGCAGCCAGTAGCTGATGACACCTGCTTCTTACTGTTCATCTGCAGAAAGGTGAATCTGCTTTCTGCTTGGGGGGTGGCTCACTGCTTCTGCTGGCACATTTCACTGATGGGATTGTGTTCTCTTGAACTCTCACTTTCTTAGTGATACTCGAGAGCAGTAAAACTTCATTCTGGTCCACAAAACATCCTTTATTTCTGGTTAAAACTTTTGCCACACAAACTTATCTCCCTTTCAGAGATATCGTTTGCCACTGAATCCATGTCTCTCAATATGGTTTGAAAATCTCTAGAAAGCTTGGACTGTATTTGAATTGTAATGAAATGTGAAAGCAGAGGAATCCTGAAATGTTCCAGGGTATTTGAATTTTTAACTTCATATCATTTTAAATTAAAAATGGGGCTGTAGTAGTTGTATTTAAAAGATGACAGAAATGCTTTTCAATATATAAAATTATGTTGGATTAAAAGATATAAGAACTAAAATTAATTATTTTGAAAGAAAATAACTAGAGTGATGGAAATATTGCAAGCATCAGTATTTTTCATCCATCTTATTTTCATTATATTGTATTTTTAATGTACTCAAGGAGGACGTTTTCACAAGTGAAAATTTGATCACAATCCCAGTTGAAATACACAAGAATCACGTTTCTCATTTCTCACAGTGTCTAAAATATTTAGCATAAATCTGTGGGTATTGTGCCTTCCCTAAGGCATAGGAAGTTTGTGGCCAGCTCTACTTCTGATTCAAGGTGTGGACTGTACTGCCTGGACTGTACTGTGCACTACACTGCCTGTGTTGTGACAATAACTTTGTGACTCAAATGACTGTTCCTCTTCACTCTTCCTGTTGCCATCCCAGGTAGTTTTTATGTGAAGCTACATCATTATGTTGCTGATCAAACATTGCACTTAGAATCTCCTACCATCTAAATTCTTTGTGGAAGGACATAGCACTGTTACTATGGAAGACTCCTCTCAAGTTTGCATTTGCCAGGAAAAAAATAACATTGCTTAGGAAAATGATCAGTACTGCTAAAGCTCTTGAATATACTAAAATAAGTTAAGAACATTTACAGTTCTTAATAATACCCCATTTCTTTAATTCACAACTCCCTCACCACAGTTTAAAAAACCAAACCAAAACAAGCCAATAAAAAGCTAGCCATGTGATTCAACTTAGTTATGATAATGGGCACCATCTTGGAGTGTAGCATAAATAAGTAGCAGAATAATCTTATGACTATTGTTTCTCTTACTGGTCTGCATATAGATGTTTTGAAATTTGAGATCCATGATATCGAAACATTTGAATGGATAACTTCTTTCTCTTTCATATGTACATCTCTTTTATTTCTTCTCTTTTTTTTTTGCCCCACAAACCCTCATATTTCCAATGCTGCAAAATTATGGGATACCAAAACTTAGAGATTCAGGAGTGAAAATTTCCCACATCATAGGACTGAAGATTACTGAAATACATATAAAGAATATGAGTCATTGTCATGGCTTATGAGACAATATTATAGACTGTGAAGGTGAATTAATGAGCAAAGTGGAGGGTATGAGTGAAGATCAAAGCTTCATGGTTAAGTGCATTATCATAGGAATATCACACAAAATAGTATATAATCAAAATATTGCAAGGCTAGAAGGGTCTTTAAAAAAATTATCTTCCACTGTCTTGATTTACACATCTAGCTTCATGTGTGTGATTTAATGAAAATTAAGTACTCTTAAATTACTGATACCAGCAGGTCTCTGTATTTTATATCAGTTATTTTGTGTTAGAAGTTCACATTCAATTGAAACAATAGGAATTAATACAGAAAGAAATGGGCATAATTTTCAGTGAACACTAGAAAAAACGTGTAAAATTGTTTGAGTTGTATATGAGAACCCCCTGAGCAAGGCTGACATATGGCTGGTGATATCCTGTAGGGAAATGTAGAGTGCAAGGAGGTAATAATAATCCCTCTTAGAAAATAAAGGTCACAAGTGATAGCAGGTGCCAAGAAAGCATATGGGATTTTTTTAGAGCCTACTGGGTCAATAAAACCTCAGTAGGCTCATGTATTTCTTTAACTGTAAAAAAACCAATTCAATTTGGATCAGGGAGTATAAGGGTTTGTGAGTGAAGTAGAGAAAATACTCCTTCATACCCTGAGCCAATGGCTGTTTCTTCTAGGAGGATATATTAGTTTTAGGAGGTTATGCATTGGAGCCATTGACCTGAGTTCCAGCTCTGTTGATTTCCTGAAAATCCAAAGTCAGTAGAAGCTAAGGCAGTAAGCGTTTCAGGAAATCAGTTCCTATATTTTTATATATGGATAGTGTTATGGATAAATAATATGTATTTCTGTATATTACTATATAAAAGTATATTTCAAGTTAACATATATTTAAGAAAGTTCTGTATTAAGAAGTGAATGATTGAAGTAACCAGAAGCTTACTTTTTTCCTTCTAGATTATTCTGTTCATGTCAGATAAAGAATTATGAAAAATAATTTTATATATATATATTTTTTTTTTTTTTTAATGGTAGTGGTGATTACTCCAGCTTCTGAATGATGGATATTCATATGGCAAAAGATATTTTTGTCAACAAGTTAGCTCTAAGTGCAGCTGGTATGTACTTAACTTTTAGGACTATGTTCAGAAAGAGGGATGCAACTGGATAAGTGTTAAGGCATGTAAGCAGAAGAAAGTATAGTATACCGTGACTATTAACTATTTTGCACGTGGAGGAATTCAGATTTTCATTTATGTCTTTGCTAGTCTAACACTTATTGACCCACTAACTTATCTCTCTGTTGTAACTGACTTCAGAAATATGTATTAATTGATGTGTAACACGTGCAACTGTATACAGAAATATGAGAATGTTTGTGGTACGCAGAGATTTCCAGAAAAAAACAGTTTGAAGACTGAACGTAATAATAATGCTGGCAAAATATTTGATTTGCCATACTAACCTTTGGAATTCAGTTATTGTGTCTGTATTGTATATCTCTATCAGACATCTGCTTGTCTGTGCTTGAAAAAATTTACCCCTACCTTACCAAACATAGTAGACTGCATTTGAAAATACAAGTTTTTTTTGTTAGCGTGAAGTTGCTTCTTGGGGTTTTTTTTGTCCCACACAGATTTTTCCTCCCAGACCAACCTTTATGTTTTCAATGAATTTGTCACAAATGTCTTTATAGCTGACTTCTTCAAAAGGTCTCTTTACAGCTTTTCTTTTCACGTTACATGGAATGGTTTTCTTTCATGTGCAAACTGCTGGTGTAGAGATCAATTGTTCTCTAGATTGGTAACTTCCTGTTCTTTGTCTGCCATATTGCTGTGTTCTTGTTCCTCAGCATTTACTGTCCAGTTCATCTGTATTTGTAAAAAGTTAGCATGATGCAGCTCTTATCTGCACCTGCACTACAGGAACAACTTCTTACCATGGCTGTCACCAGAATTAGTGTCATTGTTTATTGTTCACTGCTGATAGAGATTTTCGTATTTCTAATTTTCATATAAACTGCATTGATTTGGGAAATTTGATGACTTATGGTAGATAAGTTTGTCAATGCTTTAATTCAAAACTCTACATGGTTTAACTAATTTTAATTCACTGAACAGTTTAACTATCCAGTATAACTCACCTGTCCATCAGGCTTTATGATGAATTTTTGCACTATGGGACTCATACATGAAAATTCCAGGGGTTTTTTTTAGACATATGGATAACAACAACAAATTGAATTAAAAAATAACAAATTACTGATTTTAATTCAGTGACATTTGTATGCCTGTAAAAGTACTGAATTCTATAGAAATATTTTATTTTTTTACTAATATATTTGTCCTGTTTCCAGATATAAGGTTTTAATCCACTACACTTTTTATGTCTAAACAATCTGTACCAGATTACTTGAGAAATCCTTAGAATATGGTCTTTTATTTCATGCTAATATCAAAATACAGTACTCTATTATATTTTAGTATTATTATCAATCTGGTTCCTCCTATTTTGTGACAAATAGCTTGCTCAGTATGGTTAGGATTCTATGTTAGCAATAGTTGATGGCATTAGATAAGTCTATGTTTCTCTATCAATTGCATTAACAGGAAATTCTCAGATTCTTGTAGCTTTAGAGATTTGGCCATAAGAACGTTGCTTTTGTAAAAATGTTTGTGAAAATAAATAGGGAAGCTAAAACCATAATGTTTGCTGTAGTGCTTTTTCTGGATTACTGCCAGTGTGACTTGGAAAATCACTCATGAGATTATTCCAGCAATTATACAGAGCTATAGATCTAGTAAAGTGCATACCTTATATAACAAAACAATAAAAATCTAAAATAGCAGAGGGGAGAGAAGAATGAAGGAAAGTCGTTTCACTGTGGTTTTGTCAGATGCAGCACTGTATTCACTCACATTTGATCATATGGCATCCAGCTCCTTGCTCTCTGTCTGTCCTTCATAAGAGATGTATGAGGTGTATAAAGATAGTGTGTGGACTTAGTTCAAGCCAGTAGTCTTTAATGTTTATCTTTTTAGTGCTCTGAGGAAGTGCCCTCTCATTGAATTAGACTACCACCTTCAATCCTTTAGCCTCTGGTGATACAAGGAAATTAAGACTGGCTGCGAAACTGAGTCTAATTACTGGGAGGCTGTGTGCAGCTTTTTAACATTAGAACTCCTTTTAGAGTAACAAGCAGGTGGGATCATGGGGAAGAAATGAATGCTTTTGTTCAGCTTTTGCATTTGCATGCTCTGCTGTGTTAGATATGTAAACATTTTGTAGATGTAAATTAATGATTGGCGTTATGGAACCTTAGCTTAATAAACAACCTCTGCTTCCTAAATGATTTTACAATGATTTAGGTTCATTACACTTCCCTAAAACTGAAGGCTTTACCTTTTTCTTTTTATCTCTTTTTTTTTTTTTTTTTTTTTTTAAGATCATAAATGCAGGTTAGATCTCCTATCCAGGGTGAGTTTAGACCAGTGTCACTGGAGTTTTATGCAATTCGTTGGCAGTTGAAAGGTTCCTATATTTAGAATAATAAGGAATCAGGGTTTTCTACAGGAAAAGACAAAGCATGAGAGGACGATAACAAAACTGCAAGTTTTGTCATGGTGTGGACTGTGGTAATGGCTTTTAGATGTCATACTAGCAAAGTGGATACAAATGCAAGGAGGAGAGAGACAAGGGTAGTTGATCAGTTTCTTTATTTCTTTATTCAGGCTGATCAGTTTCTTTATTTCATTTCCCCAAAGTGTCTTCAGTCCTATTCCCATTTCTGTCATTCCAGAGAGAGCTTAGAAGGTGTTTTCCTCCTAGCTTCGTGCTGAAGATGTACAGTATTTTAGACTCATTGTTTCTGTGTACAGATAAAGAAAAACGACCAATGATTTTAGAAACCCCTAGATTCTGCACACAAGAAAACATAGTATCTCTCCTCTCTCCAGTGCTACTCTGTAGAAAGGTGGAACCATGATAAGATTAGAGAAGGAAATTCCCTTTAATACTAATTAATTTATGAAATGTTTGCATCACATTAAAAATTTTCATGTTGTTACTGGGTTTTTTGAAGAGTGTGGAGAGCAAAACTGTAATACATTTTTCTACCTTTAGTCTCCCTTGCCTTCAGATATGAGAAGGACCTTTCATACAGCCACTGTGCTGCTCACTTATGTCGTGGTGGATGATAGTGGTTACATAAAATGTATGTTTTATTTTATTCTATAAAAAGGATCACAAAATTTCTGATCCTGGTACCACCAGGGCCAAAATCTTCCTCTGTCTGAGAGCTGCAAGATGTATACTGCATATCTTAAAAAACTGGCATTAGCAAAGGAGTTAATAGGTGGTGGAGGACCATAACAGCTTCTTAGGGGTTTTCCTCTGAGGAAAAAAAAAACATTCAATTAGCATAGCCATATAGGAAGAAATAAAATATTAAGGTGGTACGTAACTGCTAATATTTTTCTAAAACTTTCTGGAAAATAGCACAGCTTTCCTGAAGTCAATGGAGAAGGACAGATTTAAGCCATCTGAACATTTATTACTTATATTTTAAAAACTAAAATGATTTCTTCTTAAGGATGTTGGCTTGACCATAGTTTCATTGTACAGATGGGATTGGCATCAAATTTCCGAAGACACTTTCCCTTCATCAAATACACGGCAACTCTGTTTTGATCTTACTGTGCCCCTTTAATCATTATTTTTTGCTGCTGTTGCTAAGAATGGTGCCAATTTTAGTTTGACTGGTGATTTTTCTGAACATCAGTCTGCTATGCACTGTGCTGAGATCCACCAAACTTATTTCAAATTACAAGTGAGAACATCCCACCCTTTACTCCTCCACACACTGCTCTTAATATAGGGATTGTATTCACATCAAAGCTGTCAGAATGTTTCTGTGATCTCATTAGCTATACTTATTTCTACCTACAGAATAAATGAATCATCAACTGAAACAGCACTAAAGACCAACTGCTAAAACTCACATGTCTATAAGTATATCCATGCTGAAAAGAGATATCTTCTCAAGTCTGTAGATACAAGTTGTTAAAATTTCTAGGTCTGCCAACCTAAAAAAGGGTTAAGTAATTTTTTGAGATTAATTTGGGGCTAAAGTCTTTAACATGGAAATAAAATCGTTAAATCCATTGACAATTAGTTTTATAATTTCATATAGCGTATAAGTAAAAACCCTGTCTGTTTATATAACACTGAAGGAACCAAACCAAAATTCTGTTTTAATGGTTTTTTGTTTTTTTTTGTTTTTTGCTTTGTTCTTATTTATGTAGTTAAAATACAGAATAAATTAATTTTACAGCTGTGTGAGGTAAATTAAATGGGTGGTACCAAACAGAAATTAGCTGAGTTAATTCAGCCAATTTAAATCCTTATGTATAGAAGCATTCACTGTAGGGGAGTGAAATCCTGTTAAATGAGAAAATGAAGAGAAATTGGACATAGATAGAAGCTAGGTGTTAAATAAACGAGGTGGGTATACTGGAGGTGGATGATAGCAGGTATAAGATCTGCACAGTGAAAAATTAAAACTGTTCTGATGTCCAGCTACTGGTTACTAATATTATTTGAAGATCATTTTAGCAGCTCAAGTGGGAAGTGGTGACTGGAAACTAAAATCTGTAACAACCAGCATTTCTAGAGGAGCTGAGCAATATGAGTGTGTCAGCAAGTTGAGGCAGGAACCTCTCTGAAAGTTGGACTCTCCCTCTTCATGGATGAGAGATAAGTCTAACAGAGAAGAGACACAGAATCTGGACTTGGTTTGTTGGACATGGAATTCTTCTAATTCTGTATCTTCTTTACAGTTGAGGGGGAAACAGTTTACAGACTTGATAAAGTGAGATTTTTTTTTTTTTTTGACAAGTAATGTAAAGTAAGGGAAAACAGAAAACACTACATCTTCTCTTTTTCCTTCATTGAAATATAGATATGCAGTCTAAAAGCATTCTTTGTACAGAGGAGCTTCATGTGCCACACACAACTCCTCCGTGCCCTTGCAGAACCAATCTAGTGGAATAAGTGAATGCCTGACCAATAAAAACAAATCTCACACTAGTGTACAAGCACACTCATATCCTGAATTGCAGGAGAAACAGCTTTTCCTGGCATAGCTTTGCAGGAATTTGTGTCTGCATCTGTCTCACTTCAATACAAAACATTTGAACTAGGATTAAGAATTCCTACCTACACAACTGAAACTTCTTCTTTCCAGAATTCAATGCTGTATTTTCTTGATTTATAAAGTTCATACAAATAGAGAAATGAGTTTTGCAAGGGGTCATGTGTACACGATAGTGTCCTTTCTGGTGCTGTGGGGAATTTTTCACACTCTCAGTCTCAGATCCATGTATATCGCATCAAAATTGCATGTCCTTAATATCTCTTGCAACCATTCAATCATGTCAGCTCATTATCAGATGCTGGAAAACCTTTGTAGATATTGAGTGGACAATCTTAATTGTTTCCACATCATGCTATATTGTTTAGAGGCAAATTTTCATAGGTCAAGAGGTAAAACTACTAAGTACCAATAGGGTGTGTAACTCCAAAAGGAAAAATTGCTGTTTATATTCAAACCATGTGAGACAGGGAGACATTCTTCTCGTGTAAATTGGCTGAACATTAGGAAGATTTACATGAACAGTGACCTTCGAAAATCTGGTGTTTTAGTATCATGAGCTCAAGTAATAAATTTTGTGATACAGTATAGCTGATTTAGCTGATTCTCTTTACTGCCAGTCTGCGTATGTGTGTCTAGATCAAGGAACTGAGAATTTCAGTGCAAAGGCTTTGAATGTCCTGCAGTCATCTTGTGTCCAGTCAGGCTGACTGCATTTGGAAACTAGGGAGAAAGAAGGAGTTGGCAGTGGCAGCTTGCCAAAGGCAAATGAAGAAGGCAGCAGCATGAACTTCAGGAGAGGATGGAGAGGAGTCTGTGGGAGGGAGCAGTCCTGTGATAGTCTAATATGTCTATTTTAATATATTGTTTAATTTATCTTATTTTTCTATCTTATCTCTGTATTTTTTGTTTATCTTCTAACTGTTTTACTGTAAGCAGAGAGGCTGTAATATCCAAAAACACAGTATGAGAAACAGCCTCAGCCAATATATATCAGTGTACTTCCTTTGAAGGCCGAGAATCTGCCCATTAATATCATGCAAAGTTACTGGATTTTGATTTCCAGGAGAGTTGACTGAGCACACACATCTCAGGATAAAGTAAATGAAAGAGACAGGCTCAGTATCTCTGAAAATCAGGCCCGTGATTTCTAATAGGTCATAGGAATTTATAAAAGAAGGATTCAATTCTGCTGTATTTTACAGCCTTTGAACCCTCCACCTTAGCCATAGTTACAGAGTTGTGTGTGGTAAACAGATATAATTCAGCTTATGGAGAATCCTGGTTTCGGTTTTTGTGTTGGTTTTTTTGTGGTTTTGGTTTTTTTGGTTTTTCTTTTCTCTTTTCTCATTCTAGTTTAATTATGAAAACATATTTGCTTCCAGATATATTTTCTGTGTTATGATCCACCATGTTGTTGACAGATCCCAGTATTTTAATTAATGCATTTCATAAAGAAGTGGTGCAATAGGGCAGATGGGACAGGCTGGGTAATATCTATGAAGTGTTTGGGGAAACTGAGTACAGCTTTGCTGCAGGGATCTGCTGAAGCTTCAAATACAAATTCTTTTCCAGTAGGGAGTAGGCAAAGGCTAGAAAACGACTTTGGAATTTATCCTCTTTCTAGTTCAGGCAAGTAGTATTAACAATATCAGATCCAATTGAATTTTGCCTGTGCTATGATCTGTCCATCCTCGAGGCACATTCTGCCTGTGAAGGTGGGAGAGTAAGAGTTATTTGCTCCAAGGAATTTTCACACACTTTGGGAGTCCTGATTATTCACTCTGTGGATAATGATTAAAACCAAAGTGCCACGTTAAAACCAGATTTTAAGTTGTGTTACTGTGTACGTTTGTATGGATAGAAAAAAGGGAAGCATGGGCTATAAGTCAAAAACCTGAAGTAATATAAACTTCTGTTGCACTTGACATTTGAGCTTTTCCAGTGAGTTCTTTGTGTAAAAGTCCATTCCTGGGCATTACTGTCACTTCTGCTTTCTCTATGGAACATTAACTCTGTTTTCATTGCTCACATCTAGCAATGATCAGATGAAGCGTGGCATATCCAAGCTGATAACCTATGATTTGCTTTCTTTATGTACAGACACATACACACATTTCAGTACTGGCTTCTTTTGTTAAAATGCTGGTTCTTCAATGTAGGGAAAAATAAAAAAGAGATCTACCTAAACAACAAAAATCTTTCCATTTTTAATTTTTCTTTTCCTTTACTGATGAAATATTTAATGATGTGCTTGTGAAATGATACAGCTGACCCATCAGGCTGGATCCTAACAGGCCATAAGGTAGCTCAAGCATTATACTCGCTGTCTTCTATGCAAGTTGAGTCATATCAGGACTGAATTTTGTTTAGGGTGAGAAGAATTACAGGAGGGATGTACCTCTGCTGTGTATGTAGTTCTGTTTTGGGGAGTTTCTAGTGAAAGATTTGCCTTGGGAACTAAGACTGTTAAACAAGCCACTCCTCTGATCTTCCATTTCTGGAGATAAAACTGTGGTCTGTGATACCCACTGAGCCTCCAGCCAGGAGAGGGTTCCTAAGTGCTGCAGCAAATTGTGATGAACTCTTGCAAAACTGGTCGTGTGGCAGTTTGAAAGGAATGTGAATAGCTCAGCTATGTGGCATGGGCAGAGGGGCTGTGGTGACAGAGCAACTGGAGACCGAAACAGCAGTGAAGTTGTTGGTCTGGGGTGTAGTGAAACCATTTAATTACAGAAGCCTACCAGATTTAATTTTACATGGCTTTCTATTTATTTGTTATTACATCAACTTACCAGTTAATAACACTTACTAGCTTTAGGATGATGTGAGCTAGGGTGCTGGGATAGAAAGTTGGGACCTCTATGCATTTTAAGTGTCATCTAAAGTATTTTTAAATATTTTCTATTCATGGAGCTATCATGTGTCTTGTAACATAGATGACAACCTAACTGTGATACAGAGGAGTGAGACAGTCTAGCAGAGAAAATAAGGAGGAATGTGATGGGGGCAGAGGTCTAGAAAGAAAATTATGGAAATTGTAAAATGAGAGTGATTACAACCATGTAATTGTATTACATCTTTTGAAGTGCTAATTTTCCCTTACCCTTAGAGGCTCTCCTAGTCTCCATAAGAAGAGAGGGCAAAGCTGAAACAGGTCATACAGAGTCTAACAGAGGCAAGTCAGAGTTAAGCCGGCGGCCTCAAGACTTAATGTTCCATTGGTCATTTTGTTGAAAAAACAGTGGATTAAGTAAGGGAAGGTGGAATAATCTTGGATTTGTATTTATGCTGTATTCCTTCTATTGAGCACTGGGTGTTAGGTAACTTTGAAAAGAAAAAGTGCAAGTTTACTGCAGAGTTAAATATCTCCTATAGCTGAAATCACTAACCTGAAGTCACTAACTCACTAGGAATATCTTATGGCCATATGTGACAGTCATTAATTTTCAGAATTGCTCAACTCTTCGTGCAGATCTGTGACGTTTTCAGATTTAGAGGCAACCAAGTGTGTGAACTTCACTAATTTCCATATAGTGTGTGGAAAATTATCCAGAATGTTGTACATTAAAATTCGAGGTTCGTACAGCACACCTTTCGTATAGCACTGCTGCAGATTAAATTCACTTATACATTAGGAAAGGTGCCAATGCAATCATAATAGAAGGCTGAAGTGCTGAAATGATGAAGTAGTTCTTTTGCTGCCTTCCTTGGCACATGTTCAGCACCCCACTTTGATTCAAACATCATACCCTATTTGGTAAGACTCTTGAGAGTAATAATAAATTATGTATTATGAACCTGATTTGTTAGGAGAGGATGTGAAGTGCACAGGAAATCTGGTACAAAATAACCATAGGATTTTCAGATCATGCATATAACAGTTCTGGAAATTTAGTTTTCATTCCTGTGTACTTCTGAATAAAGAACTTGCAGTGGCTCTTCAGTAAATGTCATAGGAATATAGTCCTTCTTTGGACAAGTGCCAGATAGAAAAGCAACCACTCTCCTAATTTCATTGGCTGGACTAAGCCCATTGAATGTTTTTGTTCGCAAAGTGATGTCATCTCTGTCAAAATCATGTAGCATGTCATTTTTCTGTGCGCTCAGACTGATTGATTAGATCCCAGTCATTCTAAATGCATTTCTGTTAAATAGTTTGTAGAGCTGATTGCTTTCGAAAGGATTTTTTTCATAGAAAAAAGGCCATTAATACAAATAACACTTTTGAAAAGAACTGCTGCTTTTGGCATTTTATTTTTGTTTCAGCGTTTTCCATAGATATACTTTTTGCATTAATTTTTATTGGAAATGTTATGAAAATGTTTATTGAATTTTCTAGCTTGAGGCTGATCTGGTATTTGGTGAATGATACAGAACATTTTGATGACTCCCTAATAATTCCCCAGATACTTAAATGAACAAAAAAGACATTGATTACAAACACAGTAAGGTGAAAACAATATTTTATACTGCTTAAAAATACTTTATGCATTTTTTCATTGTTTAAATTTCTAATACATTTTAATGCTAGAAAGCATGCTTTCCTCTACAGTAATTTTGATTTTAAAATATCATTTGGAGACACTTTTTTAAAGTTTTATAGAAGGGTGTTAAACACCTATGTTCTGCCTTCAAGCTGTAAGCTCTGTATTTTTTAATGTGATGGGTATTTCAAAATATATATAAGTATAGACAAATACATATATATGGATGTGCAAGTAGTTCTAGTAAGAAAGAACCATGATTTGTTAGTAAAGGGCAGATAAATAATGGCAATAAACATAAAACTTGCACTTTTTTTTCTGATTCAGAAGTAAAGGTAAAAATATGACTGAATATCTTTTTTTAATACAATAAATTATTTCGTAGACAAGGATGTATTCAAAAGTGTGAGAGCTGTAATTGGAGACAGATTGATGGTATCATTCAACAGTGAAAACCAGGGAGAGATCTTGTTCTGAATAATTGCTCTAGATTGAAATCCAATAATAAAGTCTGGCATGAGGACACCTCTGCTAGGAATTAAGGTATAATCTGGGGATTTACCAGTTGGAAGTGGTGGGAGAAGGGCAGAGTCTGAACATATTGGTCAGGGAACGACTATCTGCTGACACTGTTAAGTAACAGGGGAATGACAAAGCAGGTTCTAGAAGGCATTCATAGGGAATTATTATCAGCCTTAGAGGAATACTAGTGTCATTGTTTTAATAAGCAATATGTAGGGTGACATATCAGATGCTTATACTAAGAAGAAATAATGTGATTTCGAATATGTTCAGAGCAGAGAGAGATATATTACAGTTTAGAAACCATGAGACAACATGGTCAGTGTAGTGTAGTCCAGCTGAAGTTTAGAGAAGATTCTTTTCTCTAAGCATATTGGAGAGGGAGACTAACTATGTTAAAAGATAATATTTAAACTGTATAAATTGTTATTAACAAATCATAAATTGAAGAAAGTCTGCAATAAGACATGAAGCAAGGTTCTAAAATGATTTCTAAGTAGAGTAGAGTCAGAGAAATATATGGTTTTAAGGTGAGGTTTGAAATAAGGGTTATGTAAATACGTCCAAAAATTCCTGCCATAAGAAGTAGGAACATATTGATATCGGATGTTCCATTTTATCTAAAGGATGTTGAAAGAAGTCTTGGCAGCCTCTAATTTGTACTTGTATTTGTGTTAATTTTATACTTCAAAGCTTTCCTGGTCATTTATTGAGGTCAATAAGGTGATTTTTTTTTTTTTCCTTCTTTCTCTTCTGCAGTTGCAGAATTCAGTTTTTAAATGACTAGAACTAAAACTCAAGGGGAGGTGATAAGGTAACAAGTCACAATGGAGTTGAATTCTCGTTTTTGTTGGTGTATCCTTCTAATATATTTAGGTTTAAGTTATTCTCCATTTTTAGGATCAGGATGAAATTTAATCTCATCCGTTCAAGTTAGTATGGCTATCAGGTTCGTATGTTGGTATAGCTGTCTTTTCTTTGTTCCATCCTTTTTGAAATTGTGATGGTATTTTGAGGATTTCTTTTCTTCTCATTTCCAGGGATGTATAGCTCCATTTTCTGGGGTGATCTGGAAATTGTATGAAAGGAATTCCTTGCTATCATTCATCATAGGATATGCTATTACAATTGTCTTTGATGTCTTCTGTTCTCTTTCTGTGGCTCATTATAGTTGTGGAATTTGATCTCTTGCTGTGTTACACATGGATGGCCAAACAACCTCAGCAAAGAATTACAGAAATCACTGAGAAATAATTTTGACAAAACTGCCCCCTTTTTTACAATATAGCATTGATTTTTTAGTGTATGTGGACTTAAAAGCTGCTGGAGGAATTTTCTACAGTATTAATTCTTCACTGGGAGAAATGTAATTGGATGAAGACAAAATAGGTTCTCTCCCTTTTGTCTGTACAAAGTAAAATGGCAGTTGTATGAGACCATGTGAAGGGCCAGCATGAAATGAAGAACTCTGTGAGAAATGTTCTTTCAAGAACCTCAAAGAAAGATGAAAAACTGTAAAGCTCAGAGAAACTATTTCACTTTCAGAATATCTGTGGCTCTTCATGGTTGGTTGGTTCTCAGGACCAACTCATGCCAGTAGACAAAGCAGATAACAATTGTGCTTGAATATCCTGAGTCGGAAGGAACCTACAAGGATCAAGTCCAACTCCTAGTCTTACACAGGACAGCCCCAAGAACTTCACCGTGTGCTTGAGTGCATTGTCCAAATGCTTCTTAAATTCTGATAGATTTGATGCTGACACCACTTCCTTGGGGAGCCTGTTCCAGTGCCCAACCGCTGTCTGGGTGAAGAACCTTTTCCTAGTACCCAACTTAAACCTCCCCATGACACAGCTTCATGCCGTTCCCTTGGTTCTTATCAAAACCAGTCACCACAAAGAGAGCAGTGTCTGTCCCTCCTATTCCCTCATGAGGAAATGGTAGACTGTAATGAGGTCTTCTGTCAGTCTCCTCTAGGCTGAAGGAGTGGCCTCAAGGGACCTCAGCCATTCTTCCTATGACTTCCCCTCTAGGCCCTCATAATTTTTATGGGCTTCTTTTGGGCACTACACTTTATGGAGCTCTTCTTTATAATCTGTATATACAAAGAGTAACAGCTGCTTGTATGTGCAAAGTTTTCTGCTTCTATAATCGCATAGTCTAGATATTCTTGGTTTTCAATATTATTTGTGTATCAGAACTGAATTTCACTTCTCCCTGAGAATTCTTCCTGCTCAAATGGAAGGGGATTACTTAGGGTTTTGTAGTCTGGTAAGCAGCAGTTGGTTTGACTTAGAAATGTCTCCCAAGAAGCAATGGTAGGGACATAAAAGGAGTGAGAATGGTCTGGGGTAAAAGCTGTGTATGAGATCCTTGTACTGTACGCCAACTGGAAGATGTGCTGGGGTTTTGATAGAGTTGCAGTAACCTGAAGGGGACATGAAGCTAACATTTAAGTAGTATGCTCACACAAATGAGTAGTCTTGAAACTAAAAATGGTAATCTTGTAATCAGGAGGGGATGGGGAAATGAATAAAGGACTTGAATGTTAACTGAATGTGCCAACAAAAATGAAATCTGTGGTTTACTTAAGCAGAGAAAGCAATTTGTCAAGATGAGTAGATGTAGTGGGAGTGAGGGCCTTTGGGCATGGACGGTGATCATTTTGGCTGCAATACTTTTGGATTTTACCATCAATTTATAATTTCATTGCTCACTTAAAAGTTGGAGAGCATTGATCTCCACCCCATTTAAGGCAGAAAAGTTTAGGTTTGTACAGGATGTCATGAGCAGTGTGTGTGTAGGTACTGCAATGTGAATGGATAACATCAGTGTATGGGGCACGGCAAGTTTGGGGACAGTGTGGCAGCATCAGCTTTACAGCAGTTTTTTGGCCTTGTAGGTGCTTTTGCTTGCTTTTGACTACTTCAGGGACATAAGGCTGAAGAAAATCTAGTGTGGTCAGGATAAGGATTTGCTTTGTGGCGGTCATACTGTATCTTGTGAAATTTCTCATCTTGAAAATCTTGGGGTATTTATTGATTTTCCTTAGTGTCATAGTCATGGGAGTGAATTCAAGTCTCCTATGTGCTAAAAATATCTAATAATTAGGACTGTGGAATGGAATAGGCAGAGTATGCCAAATGAAATCTAAAGTTCAGAGAAGAGCAGAAAAAAAAATCTTATCACCACACAATGAATCAAATATACTGATAGTTTCTAAAATTTCTCACATTTATATGACTGACATTTATTATGTAGAACTGGTCTAGAATCTTTTACAGGTAAAATAATATTTTGGTTTTTAGCTTGAACTCTGCATGGGATCCTCTTCAAAATTTAGAAGCAATCAAATAATATATTCCATCTTTAGTTTATACATCTTCAAAGTATAATGTGAGAACATTTTTAAATATAGCAAAGATATCTCTGTATTAAAATAAATTTTCATTGACTCACTATAATCTCTGACTTCGAATATCAGATTATTTTAATTTTCCAGGCATGCAAAACTTTTGTAGTTAATGGCAACAGTTCTGTCGTATGTATTTAACACATAGCATGTGATAGAAGTGTAAAAATTATATAAGCAAATATGAGTGTAGCAACCTGTCCTCCCATTCTGATCTACCGTGGTCTTAAATTGCTAATGCTGTGTAACAGGCATGATTTCCCAAGTGTTTGTAGTTTTGTGGTATCATTTGTTAAATGGGATAAGGTGTTAAAGTAGTTGGACAAATAAATACTGATTTCAGTTGTTTATTATTGGTGAATATTTTCATTCATAGTTTTGAAATGACAGTTGTCTAGATTGGATTTAGAATGCAAGGACATTAACTTCTGTCAATTCTTTGAAAAATTCATATGCATTTTCATTCTTTAGAGGTACTTTGGATGAGGTGCAACACTGGATACACATAAAAGCAAGTGTTGGCAAAAAAGGAGATGAAATTCTATTTAATCCATGAAATAAACAAGTGGCCATTAGGAGAATGAAAGTTAATTATAACTTATCTGTGTAAGAATTTAATCAGGCGTTCATAATAATTTTGGATTTTAATATAATCCTGTGTTTATTTTTATCATTAAACTTAATAACAATTTGTGTACGTGTTTGAACAGAGGCTTCAAAAACCTTTCATTTTAACAATTTTATGTAAACAAGAGCTTTCTCAGGACCAACCCTTTCAATCAGGTTGAGCAAGTTGCAACGGCTGATTTTGGAATGGATGAGTGACTAAAATTTGCTATCATGCAAATTGCCTGGGCAGAGAAAAGAGATTTTTTCACAAAATTTCTTTGCCTCCCTGTCATTTAAATGGACAACCACGAAATTTTGCGCTATTCTAGATAGTTTTGTGTTAGGTATTATAGTTTCTGTGTCATAATTAATATTAATGATGATAGCTTTGGAAAGTTAAAAATGCTAATTTAACTCACTAGGTCTCCTGCTTCATTAGTGTCTTCAACAGCGTCATTTAGGAGTAAATGCTTCATCAAACAGTAGTGATTCAATAATAACAGAATGTAATAGTAGAAGCATTAGAACTCTCATGATCCAAAGTCCCTCTCAAGTGTTTCTCATCTCATTGTCTAAATGGGACCAGTCATTATCTTTCTTAGCTCATTTCAAACAAGCAAAACAATCCTTTATTTTTACATACAACCTTTTATTCCTTGAGGGTACTGTAGGGCTGTTGTGTACAACATTTATTATTTTACCTTTAAGTATGCATTCAGCTCTAGACTGGAACAAAGTGGAATGCTTAAAGGCTCAAATTTTTCTGCTCTTTCAGGATGACAGTTCTTTAGATTGCCTCTGTTGGGAGAAAGCAAATGGTGCAAGCTGTTCTTAAAGCCATGTGCAAGTTATGCCAGCACCAGAATCTGCAGACTCAGCATATAATGGGGAATTTTATAGAAAATAATTTTTTGTTTTCCTGTTGCAGCTTTCATCTCAGGACCTTCTCATATTTTCTATATGTTAATAAGCTTGTCTTCAAAACCCTGTTAGCAGTGCATGTTCTTTTTTCTCAACATTACCTGTGTTTGTTTAACAGATGCCTCTCAGAGATATCAAACCATTAAAATGTACATGGCTGTAGTTTAAGTCTGAACACTCTCAAATTTTTTAAATTTATATATGTGATTGTCTAGCACTTGTGATAAATGTTGAAACATGATCCAGTAGTTCTCATTTCAAGCTATTTTGTCAACTGATGAGCTCAAATTCTCCAGCTTCTCTGTTAATCATACAGGGAGCAATCTGAATGAAGGCTTAAAGTAGGTACCCACATTCAATGGTTATAAAAGTATAGCAGTACTTTTAAACAAAATCTTCTTCTAAGCTTATTATCAAGGAATATAGAGGGAAAACCAGCTCCTCTCTGTGTGGTTTGGATAAATCTTTTTTATTCCTCCTCCCTCCTCTTCCCCCATGCTACTCATGCACATTAAAAGAGCTGAGAGCTGACTAGACTTCTTTTCTGAACTGTTCCAGCTTAATTTAAAATCCTAATTTTACTGGGCATCTTGTGGTTTATACTCACATGAGCTACAGCTGCTAGGGGATCCATTCAACTGCAGCGTCTTCTGAGGCAAATCAAAACATTCTTTTATGTATAATTTATGACATTTAACACAGATAAATGCCTGATAATTTTCCTGATATTAGGTGAGCTGCATTTGTGCTCCAGTGACTACCTAACAACTTGAAATTTATTCCTATCGCTTATGCTTTTCCTTTGCCACCTCCACTCTTCTCTCTAGTTTTTCTGCCCACTATGTAAAATCTCTGTCTTTTCTATAGTATTAGAAAAAGTTCACATAAAAACCTGATTGCTAGTACTTTTGGGGTGATTGTTATTGGAGTCCATTTTAACACTAACCAACTATTCTGAGGAGGGTATATAGCTTAGCTGTTATCTTCTGAGGGTCGTAAAGTTGGATAAAGTCTAAATGAGTCTTGCATGTAACCTTTACAATAAGTACAACAGCTTTAAACAGTCTGAAATTTTCTTGTTTTTTTTTTTTTTCTCCATATAAAGCAAAAGTACAAAAATATACTAATGTTTTTGTCTGCATCACTCTGTTTCTATATTGAGGCATAGGCTTGGGAGTCAATCTGTGAACAGTCTGTGAATTATTGCTGTGATTATATGTCAATCCTGTATTATTATTTTGTCATATTTGCTCCTTATGTCTTGTATTCAGAAGACATTAAACAGGTTGTGATCTGGAGTTTGGAAGACTGTTGTCTAAATTGAAAAATAACATGGCTATATGTCAACTCTTTTTATTCAGACTAATTTTCTAGGTGCAGAGAATTACTGTTTTAAGGGAGTAAAAGAGTCTTTCAAAAAGTGGAGAGATGAGTTGTTGATGTAAGGCCCTAAAAGTCCAATAGAGAAAGTTTTCTGAGGTAGGCCAGAGGGAAAAAAAAAATAAAAAAAGGGAGGGAAGGAGATGTATTTAAAGAAGGATTAAATACAACTAAAAATGAAGCCTATAAATTTTAGAAAGAATTTTACAAATTCTCAGCCTGAGAATGTGTGAATGAAGTAAGGATGACTACCATAATACTGTAGATAGCTAAATGGCACTAGGGAATCCAAGACAAGAAATGATACGTAAGTTAGTATTTCATTTGGTCAAGTAAAAGCTCTATGTCTTTTAAAGCTTAAAGACGCTTAGTGTTAGAAAATCTTAAAGAAATCTATTTGTCCTTTCCTTTTCGATCTGAGATTTTATACTGTGAACCAGCACCCATGGACCTAGAACTCAGGAAAATCTGGGTGTTTAAACTAGTGGCATCCATCCAAGCTTCTGTCACCATTTTCTGTTGGGAACCTCTGTAGATTGAAATTGAAAATGTGTCATGAAATCACCTTCAGGTCAATGAACTTTCAAGAGATCACAGCCAACAATTTTTGTGCCATTTCTCAGGGGCCTTGTTTCCTTGGTGCATAGTTCTGGGTAACCAGTTCTCCGCATTTTCCCAGGAGTGTGGGGAGCAGACTGTTGTGTAGAACGGGAAGCTGTGCAGTTGTCTAGGAGCTCTACCTCATCTGCTTCTTGACTAAAGTGGGGGATGAAGCTTGATAAAGTTTTCCACTTTGACAAAGACTTTAATGAGATTTCAGGTAATCTATTGTGCTTCATGTCTAAATATTTTTTCTTGATTTATTTCTAATTGAACCTTGAGTATAAGCCTATAGGTTGTTGGCTTATACCAGGCACACACACACATAAATATATAATTTTTATGTCTCTATACATTCTTGCCAGAAAAAACAATTCTTTATTCTTTTTAAGGGGAACAACAGTTTTAGTGTAATGAAAAAACTAATGATCATAATTAAAAGGAAAGAAATAATGTATTTCTAAAAAAATTTGTATGTCATTATTTTGTCAAGAGCAGTAAATATGACATACAGATAGAATTCCAATTTTTAAAATGGTTGCTGCCTATTCAATAGAAATATCTCAATTTCCTTGAGGTTAAGGACCCACCTGACTAAAATATTATGCAAACTTTTATTCTCCTTCTTCCCTGTCTTGGTTTTTTAAATCCATTTAAGCTTTTTTCCTTATTTTTCTCTCTTACTATTTTTTTTTTCCCCCATTTCTTTTTTAAAGCTTGATTTTACCTTTTTAGTAGCAATGGCAGGTCTGTGAAGTAGAAATGGTGTGGACACTTAATCTTAGAATCATAGAATATGCTGAGTTGGAAGGGACAATTCCAATTTTTCAACTTTTTGGACTCATTGCAGGCACATTGTGAATTAATTCACAGCAAAATTTATAGCACTTTCTACTTTACTCATCTACATGTGAACAGGTCCATTGAGTTGCTATTGGGTGTGAATAAAATAACATCCTATTGTATATTAGTGATATAGCTTTTTTATACAGTTATGCAATTTTAGATTCTGTTCTTCCTGCCGAAAAAGAAATGAAGCCTCGAAATTATGAAAAAAATATTCTCATTTCAAGGCTGTTCTTTCATCTAACTTATTATACTGCCATCATCTTCAAATCATGCAAAAGCTGCCCTTTTCATACTGAAGTACGATGAATAGGTATTTGATGAAGGCTTATCAAAAAAATTGTACAAGAATGCAGTAATATCAGCAAAACATTAGTGTGTGAATACCTAGTGCATACACTAGCACAGTAGATGCTCTTTATGGACAGAATGAGTGTAGTCTTTCAGCATATGCACTGGCTTTGTAGGGGAAGTGCAGCCACATTCCTTGCACCATACATTCGATGACATGCTGGTTATGTGCAGGGGACACACGGCCCAGTTTTCAGAGCTGAAGTAGACGTGATGTTTGGTTGTACCTGATCAGCTTGGTTCTGAGATAACATATGGCACACGTTCAGTATCACAGCTGCTGTACTGTGCTTAATTTGACAGTGAGAAAGAGCTTCACAGTAACTGTTTGCCAGAAAGATAGTATACGTGGAAGCCATGGACAATAAGACTTTATATTGACATCCTGGGCTTTACTATTCATAGCTCCATCTGTGATATCTCATCAGCAATCAGATCTGATTTTCAGTATTACAATTCTATTATATGGTGAATTTTGGTTGGGATCTCCACCTAACAGCAAGTTTAAATAACATAGTTTTCTGTTTATAAGATATTTCTAGTGTGTAAGAAATTACTTTTGCTCTCTGCCAGTGTCTGGAGGAGCTGAGCTGGAATAGTCTTAGCTGTGCATCTTCCTGTCCTTATCTTTCAAGAGATACTTAATACTTGTAGCTCCTTATTTAGTACATTCTATCTTCAAGTCTTATATTATAATGTAAATAAGACAAGGTCGTTTGGGAAGAGGGTATTACAAATTTCAAATTACTTATTTTCCTCAGCCTTATAAGCATTAATTAATATTCACCCATCTGTCTCCATGCGCTTCCTGCTTCTCTCCTTATACAAATAAGACTATCAGTTTAGTGTGGAGGCTGTCAGACCATTAAGGGGCGCTTTGTGCAAATGCATTGCAATGAAAGAATCTTCTTGTTTCTTACAGCTAAGAGGCTGGTTTTAAGAAAGCATACCTCCAAGTAGGGAAGCATAAATTAAATCTAATGCCAGATAAAATCTAATCATTGGAACTATCTATTTCAACAGCTTATGAGAAGTGTGCCAGGAAAGAGTGAGATGTATTCCTGCAGGAGTTTGCATCATGAAATAAGTCAAGGAACTGATGAAAAGGCTATCCATGTAGGGTGTTGATGAAGTCAACACAGGATCAAGACCAGTTTCTTAAGGCATTTTGCAGTCCAATCACACACAAAATCAATCACATGAATCTTTTATGATGGAAAAGATCTCTAGAATCAACAGTCCAACCACCTTGTTAACTAGACAATAGCACTAAGTGCCATATCCAGTCATTTCTTGAACACCTCCAGTGATGGGGACTCCCCCATCTCCCTGGCCTGTCCATTCCAATGCTTAATCCCTTCTGTGAAGAAATTATTCCTGATGTCCAGCCTAAGCCCCCCCTGGTGCAACTCGAGGCTATGACCTCTCTTCTGTCATTAGTTGCCTGGCAAAAGAGACCAATCCGTACCTGACTACAAGCTCCTTTCAGGGACTGTAGAGAGTTATAAGGTCTCCCCTGAGCCTCCTTTTCTCCAGGCTAAGCAACCCCAGCTCCCTCAGCTGCTCCTCATGAGACTTGTGCTCCAAACCCTTCCCCAACTCAGTTGCCCTTCTCTGAATACACACCAGCACCTCAGTGTCTTTCTTGTAGTGATGGGCCTGAAACTGAACACAGGAATTGAGGTGCAGCATCACCAGTGCCCAGTACAGCCTGGTCCTGCTGGCCACAATAGTCTTCCTACAAGCCAGGATGCCATGGACCTTCTTGTCCACCTGGGCACTACTAGCTCTTGTTCAGCTGCTGTTGATCAGCACCCCCAGGTCCTTTTCTGCTGGGCATCTTTTCAGCCACTCTTCTGCAAGCCTGTAGCGGTGCCTGGGATTGTTGTGACTGAAGTGCAGGACACAGAACTTCACCTTGTAGAACCTCATACAATTGGTCTTGACCCATTTACCCAGCCTTTCCACATCCCTCTGCAGAATCTTCCCACCTCCAGCCAATCAGTGCTCCCACTCAGCTTAGTGTCATCCCTTGTATCTTCCTAAGGTTGAATATTTCATGATTCCCCAATCTTAAAACCTTGTTGAAAATTATAAGATTTTCTGTTTTGTAGGTGGACGGGGGAGAGTAAGATAATGGTTAAAAGTTGATCATTGGTGGTCTGCATGTGTTTTGGTGAATCTTAATCCAAGCCTTATTTATCATCTACCCTAAATTTTTCAATATCTTCATCTATTGCAATTGTTAAAATATTCATTATACTGTGAACTAGAAAGATGTTATTAGTGGTGTTTCACAAATGGGGAAATAAGACAGGCTGAATGCTAGATCCATAAAGAGAAGTTCCTGACTCTTGGACTATCCATGAAATTAGGCATCTGCATAGTAGGGTTTATATATTTGTGCTATCTGAAAAGCATCCATAGTTATAACAGTAAGTAGGAGAGGGGAACTATAAAAGCTCTCCAGTGTGAGAACAGCTTGTATTGCATATAAGTTGCTCCTTTTACAAACTGAAGAGGGCTGTTTGTTTTCTTTGTTTTACAAGTGCTCATTTCCAATCATGCCTATTCTGGAAGGTGAATCATAATGGAATGAACTTTTTACCTTCTCTCGTTTCCTGGTTGAAATATGCCTTGGTGCTTGAGGGTTTCTCTCTCTCTAAAATTATTCCATTTCACATGTTCTCATTAAGCCTATTAAGTCTAATGCTTATCTGAATTCTATTAATCTCATTTTCTGTGCTATCTTAGCACAGCTAAAACTATACATTAAAGGTGCTTTGTTTTAAACTAAAAAAAAAAAATCTAAAAAAAAATCCTACTTTTGGCTTAAATTGAGTATTGTCCTCTTCTTCTTTGAGTGGTAAATATAAGAATCTCCAGGGAAATTCTCCCAGTGTGAGTTGCCAGGGTATGGAAAAGAGTATCTCTTTTGCATTGTCCATATAACTGTAATCGCCACAGATTGTTAGGTTATCTCAAAATCATGAGCAGGTGGCCGAGATCATCCATGTCAGGGCCTTGAGTGCTCTAATAGCTCTAGTGGCCAAGACCAGCCTCACCCGTGGACTCCATCCACATCTCTGCCCATAAGTCAAAGAGCTCTGTGTTGGCTCACTCTCGAGTCTTCAGCCTCTGTCTGAGCTGTGCTGGCAGTGTTGGTTGCTGGGTGACTCAGCCATTTGTGTGCCTAGACACAAGTCCTGTTGTCCTGGGTCCTAGCCCGTGGACTGACCTCCTAGCTTGACCTGTTCTGTGCCTCTGAACCTGCTCACTGATCTCTGGACAACATCTCACCCTGATCACCCTTAATTGCTTCTGACCCAAAGATTATTTTCCTGGCTTGGTCTGGATCCTGCCTAATGGCTATGAACCCTCCTGCTGATTTGCTCTCTTGGTTGAAGCTCGCCATAATCTCTGCTACCTCTCAGTGGGGGGATCTGCCTTGCAAACCTTTTTATCTCATTTGACTTCTGTCTTCTCATCTCTTAAGGAGCAGCTAACCCTTGTTAGATGATCATTCTGGGTTCAGATCTGTGATGAGGAATGATAGGAGAAATACTATTTCTGAAAGCTGGCTCATCATGCTTTGTGACATGATGGTCAAATAGAGAGTGAGAAAGCAAAGAGTTTAAAATACTTTAAAATCTTTTGGAACCCTCCTTAGAATATTGGGAAACCATCCTTTATGTTTAAGTGGTATCCTCTCCACCATGCCAGACATAATACGTAAGCAGAAAAGTTCAGTTCTGAAAGTAGCCACAGAAATTAAGTGGGGCTGTATTAGGATGCTTAGAATTTGATTGAAAACAAAACTGGTCTTGGAAGACATTCTAATTTTGGAAGCTGGGCTGCAAATTGGCAGCTGACTTGTAAGTAGTTTTTTAAAATACCCATAAATAGTGGCCTGTCTTGTGGAACAAAATTTTCATAAAGTATTTTTGTGACCACCAGGTCACCACCAGGAGACAAATTGCAGTTACTAGAAAAAGAGACAAGTATGGACTAAAGGGAGATCATCAATTGCTGTCATTCTCTTGGCTGTTGTGTTGAATCTGTTCTCTGTGTATTGAGTCTGACTATCCTCAGGAATGCTTTACTGTGGAAATAATTTTGGCTTACCACACCAGACATGAGACCAGCCAGTACCAAATACCATTTCCACAAATTGTTGGTCTTGCACAAGTGTATCCAAGCCAGCTAGGCAATTGTTTTATTCAGATTTGGAGAATGTCACCGGGAATAGTTCCTGGATCTAGTTACTGGAAAGAATCCCATCATCCTCACTACTAGTTATAAGACCTGTATTAGCTAGTGCCAAATCCTGCTCTGGAATGTAGATAGGTAAATGGAAATCTGGTGGGTAAAAGAAATGCTAAAACTTTGTTTACCTGTCTGGTAGAATGATTATGAATTTGGGGAGAAGAGTTCTTGAAATTGTAGTCACTTGTTGGTGGGAGCGCTTGCTGGGATTTTCTTGCTCTTGTCAGAGTGGATCTCATGGCAAGGCCCTTTTGGGTATTCTGCAGACAGGACTTGTCTTGCTCTCCCTTACTGCTCTTGTTAATGGCTACTGTAGTCGTTGACCTCACAGTATCTGTCAACCACTAATTCTCTGGTTCTAGAAAAACAGACTTTGGTTGAAAATATGCATGTGACCTATATTTGTGGCACAGTATCTGTGGTAAGATATATGTTAAAGATATACACCTTCCTAAATCAGAGAAGACCATAAAATTTCTCAGTTGTCCAGTAGTTGTTCTGGCTGGCACACAATTGCTTTATCCACTTGGTCAGACAAGTATGTTTCAAAACTATTTATAGTATTTTCGTATTCTAAGTTTTTGGTGTTTATTTATTTTCCCTTTACAAAAGCGATAAGACTCTTACTGGTGAGATTATCACTGACAATCCTTTCTAACTTGGTACAATTAAGATAGTTGTATTTTCTGTTATGTTCTATGCTAAGTTTGGAAGCATGGATTGAAGGCTGTCCATCACCAAAAGCTAGGGTATGATGTGTCCTGAAGTTGAAATATTGTAGAAGAGGCAGTAATGGTGTTTTTTTAGATTTCATGTTGTGTCAGTTCAGTAAGGTTTGGATTTTAAAATGCCTTTAGAAGGAGAAGGACAATGTTTCTTATTCCTTCCTTTCCTCTTTCAAATAATTTGTCCTAAATGCTTCTGAAGATCCTCCGATACAGCCAATGTCTAAATAAGACCATGTTAAAATGCTCAATAATGAAATCAGCAAAATATTCTGTTGGAAATTAACAACTGAGTAGCGTAGATACTGGTTTTCATTAGATAGCTACACAGTTAAATAAGTAAAGACATCTGAAAGCAGCTTGTGAATGCATGTGCATTAATCACTCAGGTATAGCATTGCTCATCAGAATGGTATTATGCCTATACTGTGTTTGAGAGAGCAGGTACAGTAAGCTGATCAAATCATATTGCATAACATATTAGCTGGAAGTGTTGACTGTATGTTTTTAGGGTAAAAAATTCCAAAGCTCAAGGGTACAATTTTATCAGTTTTTTACACTTCTGTTTATTACATTTATTTTCTAGTAGCTGAAATATACCCTTGGAAAATATCATAAGAAGACAAATGAGAATATTGAGATTAGAACATGAGTTGTAAAATGATGCAGCACATTTTGGGTCTTGCACCTCTAGTTTCTGAGCTATAGAGCCACTTATCTTCATGGTTTATAGTTCATGCATCTATGTCTGTTTCTCACAGATTTAAAAAGAAAAAAGCTTCAGCTTTTCATTGTTTATTACATTCAAAATGAAACCTCTCCAAGTCTCAAATGAAAAAAAAAGTAATGGATTTTCAGTTAGCACAAAAAACTACTTCAAGTATGCAGATAAAGAAATGGGTCCTTTACAAAATATTTCTGGTAAAATTAAAATTTCTCTTAAATTGAGTTGCCAGAACAAAGGATAAATCTCTAGACTAGGCTTTTGAAATCTATTTGAAACAGAAGAAAATTTTATGAAGTCAAGTTTATTCATTGCGTAGCTGAAAATCTTATTGTATACAGAAATGCCTCTAAAAGAAGTTTCAACTCGTAAATAAGCATTTTTGCTCCTGAAGGACTATATTCCAAGACAGATTTTATATTTTAACACAGGATCTAGACCCACCTGACAGTTGCACCAAAGGGCACTTTTCTTTCCTGCACAAATGAAGATGTTTTGTGTTGCTAGTAGAGAGCTAGCAGGCACATCTTGTTTCACTTCATTTTTCGTCTCTGCCTTTGTGTAAGTATACTCTGGGAGTATGTACAAGAAAAGGAGACTGTAATCCATCCTTTCCCATATGAGGTAAACACCCTTCATACTTTATAGCCTCCCTTCTGAAGCTGTTTTATTCCATTTCTTCTTTGATGAATAGTTATTTTTAGTGAGTCTAGGAATTGTGTCAGCTCTGGATAGTATCCATGTTAATCTGTTTGTTCTAGAAAGCATTTAGATAATTTGATGATTAAATCGTGCATATTCTAGAAAGCTCTTTAAATACATATTGAAGTGAGATACTGGGATCAACCATGAGTTTAACTTTACTTATGATAAAGAGATTATCATATCACCCATATCATTCCTATGGGTAAGACATGGGTCTCAGGTAGTTTTAATGCCAACAATTCCTTCCTTGCATGGTGTTTTCTCAAACACTATGAGAAAACACTGAATGAACTATTTCACAGGTATGTTATATGGATGTAATACATTGTAATACAATTAGAGATTTGGAAGAAGGTATTTGTGGTAATCTAGTGCTTTTTGTTAACACTTAGGACTTTTCATTGAAGGGCAAAAATTATTATTATTTTGTGTGCGTATTTACTTTAGGATTTACAAACAAGTCTTCTGTGGTTGTAGTCGGGAAGTCCAGAGCTGAAAGAGATTTACTTCCAATGAACATACTCATAATCTTTTCAAGGTAATTTAGTTTACCCATACCATATTTACCCTCCAAAGATCAGCTCAAAAGACTATGAAGACTGATTTCATCAGTCCAACTTAGACTCTGAATCCAAAGGATCTTTTACTTAGCACTTTAGGAAATACCGAAGGCACTTTCTATTTACAGATTTTGACACTGCAGTAAGCCTCACAGGCCTTTCTTTCTAAATTAAATAAAATCTGTAGTGCAAACTATGCAAATGTGTTTTGTCATTCTCCCCCCAGAGTTGTCTCTTAGCATTTTATCTCAGTGAGCATGATTAGGTTAGAATTGTGGTTTTCCTACAAGAACCTGTTGTACATCTAAAGTGAAAAGAAAAAAAAAGATGATGGGGGAAAAAACTTATATCCCATGGCTTTGTGCCATGTCTCTTTTCTCCTCAGGGAACGACATTAGCACTGCCAGGTGTAAATATGGAATCGCTGTAAGATATTCAACGTTAAAAGAGTGTTTCTGTTGATTTCATATATGAGGTTTCTGTACCACAGCCTAAGTTTTCTTATTCTAGTTAGATATAAAATTAAGGTTGTCAGCACTGAATTGACTAAATCAGTAATTGATGTAGCTCAGATAGAACTTTTTCTGGATGAAATCTAGGGCTGTGGGGCAGAAAGCTCAGAAAATATATTTCTTTGACTTCATCATGCAGTAGCATAGAAATTAATTTTGGAAAGGGTAATTCCAGCTCCCATCAGCAGGACCTGAGTCTAATTAGCAAAAGAGTGGATGTTACAGTGTGTGAATTTTTGATTACTAGATGAAGCGTAATAAGCAGGAAGAATGGGTTACATCCTTTACTGACAGAAGATGTGTACAGAGTGATTAGTACCCTTGTCAAGTAACCAGGTAATGGTGTATCTCTGCCACAGATCTGTGATTTTCCTCATAAAGAAGTAATCTAATTTATGTACTTTCTGTACTCCATGCTTGTAAAAAAAAAAAAAATTAAGAATAGTCTGTTTTCCGTGGTGTTAAGTCATTCCATGTCAGGACTTCTATTGCATTTTAAGTTTATACATAGCTTAACACCTTGTAATTTTGAGGTTATCTAAATATAACTGAGCTAGAGCAAATGAAGGTAATAATGAAGTGACTGACACTACTGAAGCCTTTTTTGAGGTGTCAATTTTATTTAATGAGGCCTCAACAGTCTAACTTCTCAACCAAGAACACTCGGGACTCCATTGGAATCAGTACAATTAAGGCAAAATATTGATCCATTATCATAGCAGGAGCAATCATCTGTCTTTTAAAGACTGTATCATACCATAGTCAAATAAGTATTTCAGAAATAGAAAATAGAACAGTATAGCCATATATTGGATTCTGCTCTGAAAATGAGAAATTGCACCCTAGATGATGCACAGACCTTCCAAAAAGTGTATGAGTATCAGGGGAGCTTGCTTAATAGATGATATATTATTGAGAGTGGAACTGTGTATATTGAAATGCAGGGAAAGGAAGAAGAGGGTAAACCTTAAAGTGTTGAGGTGTAATAAGTGGCTGGAGACACAGTAGGTGTTTTATCTATTCGTCTCCTACAAAGCCCATTTTTTTTCCCTAAATTTTCTTTTAATTTCCATAGGTAGTTGTCCAAACAAATCAACCATGAAAGGTATATGAGTTCAGTGAACAACCAAAAAGCTTGAGCTAGTAAATGCACAGCCTCCAGCAATGCTCCTGGTGCCTTTTTCGTTAGTTGTCTTAGTAGCTTTATGTGTCTGTGATGGATGATGTGATACAGGATACTGACAAAACTGTGGGTGTAAGATGTTCAGACATCTCCAAGACTGCAAAAGAAGCTGTGTGTGTTTGTAAGTACACTTGCATTAAAATTAATATTGCCTGGGGAACATTTTAATGGTTTTATAAGGTGGACCTGCTACAGTGTATGAGTATAACTTATAACAAAGAGATTATCTATATCCATATGGGTCAGGCATGGGTCTCAGGTAGTTTTAATGCCAGCAATTCCTCTCTTGCATAGTGTTTTCTCAAAATCCTGGGGAAAACCTTCATATATAAGAAAAAGCATCTGTAAGGTTCTGGAAAACCTAAACTAAGGTAAAAGAGGGAAAGATAGTAAGAATAAAAATTGGTAATTATGTGTAGCTGTACCTGCTTATCCTGGAGCAGTTTCTACACTTTCTTTGAAAACCAAAACACAGCAGAGTATCTCCTTATAAGAAATCTGGATGCTAAGTAAGCATTTGCAATCAAAGAAATAGTCAAACTATTTGTGAGGGTTAATGGTTTGTCATTAAATCCATGAGTAACTAAGCTGAATAACTGTTACAGAGTAGGTATCATATTTCCACTGCAGAAATATTGAAACAAAAATAACTTTATTGGCTGCAGAGCTGTTCTGAATCAGAGTGGAGTGATATGGATTTCAAGTGTAATGCCTTTTAAAGACGGGTGAGAAGCTGAGAAAAGATTTCAGAGGTATAGCTATTACTCTGAAATAGCTCAGCTGTTAATGGACAATTGCACAGCCTTGCTGAGATTTTCCTGAAAAAAGGTGATGTGATTGTTTCCTCAACCTTCCTTGTGTTGTCTTAAGAGCAAAGGATGGTTAGAACTTTCTCTCTACAACCAAGTAAAAACTGATATTTTTTCTGAGGTACGCAACCAGAAACTGTAGAAACCTTTGTATATATATATATATATATATGTACACACACATGTGTAAACCTTCATGTGTTTGTGTTTGTGTATGTGTATTTCTATATCTGTATGTATAGATAGAGTCAAACACAAGGGTGTTTGACTGGAGGTCTCCAGAGTCCTTCGCAATAACAATTTGAAAATGAGAGAACATTTGCTGAAGGTAGGTAGCACATTGGAGTGTAGTACATCAAAAGATGGTGTAATAGTTTGACAATTCTGGAATTTTTGGCTATTTTTTTTGGTACACTCAGTTCTTTACTGGGAATCCAACAGTCTCTTCATACAAAAATAGGCTGCATTTCCATGCAAAATATTACTTGACTTCTCCTTAAGCATTGGGATCTCCTTCCGCTCTCATGAGAGTAGCGAGTTCTTCTATTTTACACTGACTGGAGAACCTCACTGGCACAGGCTGTTTCTAGAAACCCCATTGGTGTTTCTAGAAATCCAATTTTGTGGTGCTGAGTACTCAGTTTACAGAGGCTGAGTGACCCTGAAGGTGATGTTGGTACTGTTTTATCTGCAGATAAGTTCCTAAGAGGTCTGTATATATGTGTTCTTATACTATGCTCTATTTAATTTTTTTGTGTTCTCTAATTTTTAGTAGACAGTAGAAATTTTTATCATAGTATAGGGCATAACAGGTAATCAGTATCCATTTAGTTTTATGGGTCTGGGGTTTTTTTTTTAAATGTCATGTTCATTGGTAAGAATAAATAGCATGTAAGAGCAATTCTTTTTACTTTTTTTTTTTAAGCAAGGGCAAAACAAGCAAGTTAAAACTTTGTTTTGTCATAGTAATTCAGTCTTAGAAGACAGGACTGTGCACTGCAGAGCTTGGATAAAATCAAAGTACCACATGGAAATTAATGGTAGCCTTGTTTTTGAAATATAAAGGGGTAAAACTATATTCATGACTGTGATGGACTCCATAAAAATTATCAGCAAATCAATCTGAAGTACTGGCTATCCTGGGAGACTTATTTGTGTGCAGTACTCAGTGGTTTTGTTTAAGATTCAGTGTTATTTGTTTGTAGGAAGAAAACCAGATTTCACAGGATATCATTAGTATCCTAATAAGAAATTTAATTTGTAACTATTACTTTTTTACTCATCCAAAGAAAAAACTAATATTTAAATTTCTTATTCATTGTTTTTCCAAAGCATTTTTCTTATGTTTTTCTCTCCCTTTTGTTTTTGACTTAGTTGAAGTTAAGATAACTAATCCTGTGCGATACTTTTCAATACAAAGTTTACACACTCAGAATCTTCCTTCATATCCAAATGATTTAGCTGGTATTGATTTAATCAGTACTAAAGAAAAATATTGTGGTCTGATGCACTTGGAGTTTTTCCAGATTGTTATCAAAAATATCTTTACTGACCAGCTTTATTTACCAAATATTCACTTAAACCCAATGTGAAGATCAATGCAGCACCAAGATTACAATAATTTGCAAATAAAGCTTCTGTCACCTAAAGAAAGTATAAAACACCTGTCATCATGCCCTTCTGTGGCATTGAACTTATCTAAACAATCTATTTATGGTTCATGCTTTCATTAAAGCTTTGTGCAGGATATATAATTTCAGTACTGGCTTCAAGGTCTATGTGTTTCTGATCTATATTAGTAGTAGGGTAAGTAGAAAATTCTTGCCATGGTTTTAGAATTAAAATGCTCTTTTGTATTCAGGTTGTATATGTTACACTGGAAGGCATGCTTGCAAAATGAATAAATGATTTCTGAAGAAGTTTACAAGGAAATTACAAGTAAATCAATGATGAGGCTGATTGCAAAGACACGTGGGATGGCAAAGCTGCTGTTTTTCCCTGCATCTGTCTTGAGCCTCTGGTGCGGGGAAACTGAAATGTAAGCAGTAAACACTCTCCACTGAACCCAGATCACTGCTGGTACTCTTGTAATCTAGTCTCTGGGTTCGGAAGTTACTGTTCCCAACATAAGCCATAATTTCAAATGGCTGAAGTTTATGTAAGGGCAGCTCTTTGTACATGCCTGTCCTTTTCACTAATGAAATCTGAGTGCTCTACTGAGACAGTGGCCTCTTGTATCTTATTCTCCCTGAAAAAGCAGGGTAAACTGTCAGAGACCATTTCTGTGTTGCCTTATAAATATACTGAGTTGAGGGAAAAAAAACCCAACAGAAATTAAATTGCTTTAATGTACTTCAGGGAAATGAATACAGATGTGCTTGGTTCCTTCTTTTACTGTCTTACATGAGCTGTCCTATTGGCTGCTCAAAGCCAACAGAGCAACCTAAACCCAAAACAAAGGGCAGTTTACACAAGAGAAAATTAAGAAAATCTTTAAGGGAGTGAGTTATAGTTTTGAGACCTTTGCATTTTTTGCCTTCATTTCATTCATGAGTTCTACAGCCATGGAATGAATTCATAGAATAATACAGAATTGCTTTACTTAGTTTTCCTGGGGTTGCTAAGTTCATAAACTGTATGCAGTCTTGGAATAGATATTTTCATTATATCTGTAAAGTCTCAAGTTCAGCACTCTGATAATATGTGGTGTGTGTGTGGTGGAAACAGTTCACAGAATGTAGTTGTGTTTTTCAGCTTAGATTATTCAGCAGGTTTGATTTGAGTTCTCTTTACAATTCTTCTCCTCCTTGAATTATGATTGTGATAGTCTATAGTAAAATAATTTCACCATGGAAATTATGACTGTGAATAGTCTATAATAAAATAATTTCACCATGGCAAAGCTATGTTTGTTTAATGTAAAAGTATTTATAAAAAGGTGTATTTTGAACTCTTATACCTTATTTGTCTATAGGTATCTGACCACGTGTATAAGGATCTTAGACTAACCTTCCAAAGAATCACTTCCAGGCTTCCCTCTCTCTCTGCTTGTCTTCCTTTCAGAGCTCAATGAGACCTCACGGATCCTGGCAAATCTTACTTACTGGAAATGAAGTAACATTTCAAGTATTTTTGTGCTTTGTTCTCTTCTGGTAAAAGACAGCTTTTTTATTCTGTGTGCTAATGATTTTAAAATTTAATAGCTTTCTTATTTTTAAATAACTTCCAAGGTTGTGTGTTCTTGTATAGGAAGTCAGTCTGTTCCTCTTTTTCCCTCCAAACCCTATTAAAGCTAAGGTGCAAAGACAAAAGAAACAAATATATATAATTTTACAGTATCTTCTACTCCCTGTTCCAACCATATATGGTGTGTTTATAAACTTATTGCTACTTTAGTATTACATATAGACTATTTACTTGAGAAACAGATTCCACACTACTACACACAACATCTCTACTGCTCTTTTGCTATATCACAAGCTATCGTAGTTTGTAAATGTATGCAGTGTAGGTAGTCATTAATGTGTGAAAGGACACGGCGTTTTTGAAAGACCTTTCCTCTTAGGGTGGAAGAGTAAAACAGTGGTTAATGTTCACACTGGCTGTTCTGAAGCAGACAGTCTAGACTCAAACAACTTGTCATGTATTTACTTCTACTTGTATTCATTAGTGAGTGGTTCAGCAGTCACTGGGAATTTGCATGGAGTGAGGCGTGCTAATGTAGTTACATAAACCTGAGAGAAAATCCTTTAGCCTACCTCCTGCCCTCTTATGTTTTAAGGCAAAACTCAGATGAAAGGCAGACATACACAAAACCTTCATGCTTCCAGCAGTTTGATTCCTCCTGAAAATATGAATCTGGAAAGGAATACTACTCTATTTAGTTAGAATCCTACTGTGAGACAGTTCCAGAATAGCATAATATTAGGGAGTGGTGTCTTGGAGAGTTGTAGAAGTGGCTATTTTTTTTAGTCACTAGAATAAATCCTTTCTAGATGAATAACTAATGGTATATATTCTAGCAGGCTGTCTCAGTCTGTTTGCCCAGTAGACACATCATGGATATTGTCTGTCATCAGTTGCCATGGCCATGTTAGGTGGCCATGTCATCTGGAAGACGCAAAAGTGCATTAAATAAAGACTTTAATAAATGCTTTAATTTCTAAACCCAGGGTCTGATCTTCTCAAAATGCAGATGGTAGGCAGCAATTTTGCAGATGCAGCACTACTTCTATTGTTAAGCATGGTGTCTGTATTCCCAAATGTTAAATGCTCCCTCATAATCCTGTATGTGTAGCCATGCTAAGTTTCAAAATCGTTTAAAACTATAGAACAGTTATTGGTTGTGGCTATCTGCAATATGGATAAGTGTAAGAGGCTAATCTTGGTACTTCACATGGTGCATAGAAATTTCCTTAGAAACAGCCCCTGATACTGCTTGTTTCATATGGACAAGTAGGTTTTATGATTAAATTTCTTAGAGGTGAGAAGTTTATTCTTAAAAACAGAAAATTACTCTCATTTTACATCTTTTCCAAAATTGTTTTTGTTTTTTGTTTTGCTGAAACTAAATTCTTTACACCAGAAATAGTTTTGATTGACCAATCAACTCAAAATAATAGAAATAATGGAAAGGAGAAGATTTCTAAAAGTGTTGAAATGTCTTGTTTCAAAATTATTTTCTTTTTAAATAGCAGATTTTTAGTTTGAAATACTGGCAAATTTAGCTCAAAAAAATAAAAAAAATAAGATCAAGGTTGCAAAATGAAATATTTTAGCTGTCCGCAGCTGAGCCTGTTGAGAAATTCCTGACTGTGTGTTTAAAATTCTTTTGAAGTAAGAAAAGTAATATATTAGTAGGAAAAAAAAAAATCCCATTCAGTTCTTGCAGTTCCTCCTCAACAAGATGATCCAGTACTGTTGAAGGAGGTGGGCTAAGATCCATGGGAAGAAAATGACCCTCTAGACCTGGAAAGTGAAGCAGCTGCCTGTTACAGGGGTGGCAAACATTAATGCATTCATTTAGGTATAGATTATATAAAAAATATATGATGTAATTTAGGCATACTGATATCCTGAAGTACACATTTAAAACAACTTCCAAGTGTTAGTGTAAACACTGATTTGGTGTTTCAAGTGCTTGACACAACGTTCTTGTAGGAGATTCTGACAGTGAAAGGGTCTGCGCTTTCTATCATATAGCATCTAAATAAAATTGCAAATCTGAATTACTCAGTACTCCTGATCTTGGCCTTCTTGACAAACTGAAAATCAGAATAAAAACAGCCTTGAATTTTTTCACTTTGCTTTCCAGATGTTTCTTGTCTTTTTAGAACTTAAATGTAGGCAAATTCCTATAGAAAATAATTTCAAAATAAGAACTATTTGTAATCTGAGCCTGAAAAATACCTGTTTTCCAAGCATTTCTTTTATATTTTTAAATAAAAATTAGCAACTGACTTTCACATGAATATACCTCTTCTCCCAAATTAATATAGTGTCCAAATAAAAAAATATTAAACAACAGATCTTCTCATTCTCTTTCCTTCTCTTAAAAAGAATGTACTGTGATATTTAAAGTCACACATTGAAGAGGAATTGCTTAACATAACTCACCATGCTTCCTATATTTAATATAATGGAGACATTTGTGTGTTGATTAACCCCACAGAAATTTGTTCCCTGGCAAAAAAAATTGATACCATTGTACAAGGTAAGCAGAAATAATACTGCAATAATTTGGACATCTAATTATGGCATTTTAGTGAAAGACTTTGAAGTAAGTGGAAATATTTTTTTTGTCTGTTCATCTTTTGATGTTGGCTTAAAACATCTTTCATGAAATACAAACTTCTTTTGAGGAGGCTAGAAATATAATGTTTAATGCTCAGTGAAACAGAATGGGATCAGACCTCCTTAAACGCCTCAGATCAGCTGTTAGGAAATTTTAATAGAACATCATATGTCCAACTGGCTCAAAAAAGTTGAAGGAAACTATTCTTTACTCTGACTTAAGTTTGGATCATAGATTCCTCAAACACTGAAGTCACTGGTAAACAAGAAAGCTTAACTGTATGTACAAATTTTTGTCAGGAGATTCTCATCTGATGATGAGACAACCATAGTGAGATGTCCCAGTTGCATGTGGAGCTTTGACAGCATGTTTCTTTGGACCATGGGACAAGAAAGTGCTATTAACATAAATGTTGTCAGAGGCTGCACTGAATCTGTATTGACTCTGTTGATTGCTGACATCTCATTTTCTCCATCTCTCGGGGGTGGAGGGGAAGTGGTGTTGTCTTGAGTGTTGAGCCTGCTTAAAAATAGCTTCTGAAATGATCATTTTGCAGCCCAACTTTTCTGGCAGGTGTCATAGTTTGCTGTTGCTAAGTTCCAGTGCGACCACTTATCTAATACTGGATGCTTCATATGCTAGCATTCAGAAATCATATATATCACAGTTATGCACTGCTGCTTGATTTAGGATCTTAGAGTCACAGAATCTTAGAATGGTTTCGGTTGGAAGGGACCTTTAAAGGATCTAGTTCCACCTTCCCTGCCATGGGTGGGGATACCTTCCACTGCACCTGGTTGTTCAAAACCTCATCCAAATTGTCCTTGAATATTTCTTGGGATGGAGCATCCACAGCTTCTCTGGGCAACCTGTTCCAGTGCTTCACCACCCTCACAGTAAAGAGTTTCTTCCTCACGTCTAATCTAAACCCACCCTCTTTCATTTTAAAGCCATTCCTTCTTGTCTTAAAACTACATGCCCTTGTGAACAGGCCCTCTCCAGCTTTCTTGTAGGCTACTCCCACCATAACTTGTAAATAAAATAATATTATAAAGTACCTGGAAGCTAAGGTTAAAGAACCCCCAACCTGGTAATTCATGCAATTACTGGTGGTACATTTAGCAATGTTGTTAAAAGGATTGTAGATAAGGGATGTAGGAAAAAGGGCAGTTGTTTTAAAAACAGAACAGACTGACTTGAAGAAAAGTTTATGAGACAAAATAAATAAAGAATTGGGGAAAGTAAGAAAAGAATTGCTTCAAACCAGTGGCCATTGGGAATATGCTGTAGTTCACTGAACTGGACCAAATTATCCAACAAATATATTCAATAACTTGTCGTGACTAAGGACAAAACAGAATGCTTACGAGAAGTGAGTTTCTTGAAGAATAGCAGTTGGCTTAAATTGAGGAAACACGTAAGATGCTGGTAAAAACAGAAAACACAAATAAGAAAACAAACTGTTGTCCCTAGCTTTCACATAAGTCAGAGTCCCCCTTAATTGAAGGTATTGAAATTCAAGCTTCCCATTTTATTCCTTGGTAAGCTTAGATGAAAGCTTTGGTACACCGTCAATTAAGGTAACTTTTATGCTTTATATTAGGCTTTTAAAAAGTTTTGAGACTCCCTCCAGGTTAAGATACAAACTCTACTAAGTAGTATCCATCGTATCCTTTGTTCCTAAGAGTAATCAATATTCATTGCATCGAAGCCCAGATTTGGCCCTCTAGGTTTCTCTTTGGTGCCCCTGTGAACCACTATGCAAGAGATGTTTGTAGTCAGAGGTTTGGCTTCCACTGAAGTCCAGACAAATTCAGTCTGCCATTATATTTTGGAAAAAAACAATTCTTGTCCTTTCTCTTCTAAGTTATCCATCCAGCACTGCTGATAAAGACAAGAAAAAGAAAAAAAAAAAAAAAAAAAGAGCCACCATTTCTGTCTTAACCTCACTGCATTATCCCTTCAAACTGAGTTTTAACCTACGGCAGGATAAACAATATTATAGCTATGCTGGGATTTTGCTGTAGGTATTGATTTTTCTGTTTAAAGCCCTTGGTGATTAATGGTGACAATATAAAATACCAAAATAGTTGCATAAGAGTAAGGTTTTGTCCTTGGTGGAATTAATGCATTATCTTGATTAATCAAATTTCTTTATATTGTTTCATGGGACATCAGAACATGAGCGAATAGTGTGAAATCTGTTTAATTCCACTGGCAAGTGAAGTGCTAAATCAGAGGTTAATCACCAAATGATATTTAAATAGAGTGAAGAAATAATCCCCCTGTAAAGGTCTAAGTTATTATAGAAAGTGCTGGCTACTAGTTTGCTGCCATCTGTAAGTGAGAATTGTTTCATCAGGTTTCTGAGTATATTTTGCTATTGGCCAAAGCATGTGTATATTTTTAGCAACTTGTTTTCTGTCTCTAAACTATGTTTACCAAGACACTCATCCCTAGAAAAACAGCAAATCACACAAAGGACTATTTACAATGGCTACCCACATTTCTTGAAGTTTTTATACTTATTTTGACAGAACCATCTGAAGTGTCCCTTGCATGGAGAAATGAAAACCAGACACCCCAACTGTTACAATCATGTCCCCATGATGAACACTGTCCTTGTCACAACAAGCCAAACTGTTATCCCAAGAGAGATTTCCACCTTTTTTTAAGCTATGAAGCAACATTATTGACAGGTATTAACTTGCCTGCCTGGACTCTACCTTATCCTTCTGTGCACAGTTTGTAAAAAGTTTCAAGCTGTCTTTTTTGTTTTCTGTCTTGCATTTGTTTCTTGGAAATGGGAATAGAATTCTATTCCTTCTCCGCAAAATCAGTGTTATTTTTAATGAACTCTAATGGGTTTCTTTGAACTTGATCATTACTGCAGATCTATAAATAGTAAGAACTTTTTCCAGGACACCAATATTTAAGGATGGTGAGCTATGACTAAACCAGGTAACCCAAAAGCAGATTTTCTGTGACAGGCTTTCAACAGAGTGCTGTGCAGTTTCCCTTTGTTATCATCTGCAATGCAGTAGGTTATAAATTCATAATTTACAGAAATACATCTTATGCCAATAAACCTTTCAAAAAGGCTTTTTTTTTTTTTTTTTTTTTTTTTTTTTTTTGTCCTGGTGAAACAAAAACTGTAGAATTGTTGCAATTGAGTGTCTTCTTGCTTTTCCCTGCCTTGATGTAACTTATCTGCTGTATGGACCCTTTTTGCTATTGCCTGACAAAGTGTGGTCATATTTTTTTAAGCATTCATGCAGAAGGGCATAAAATTTCTTTATTTCCCCTCATAAAATAAAAAGCCCCAAACAACACCACTCATTGACCACAAAAAAGAAAACTTTGACTGGCTGTTATGTTCTCATGTGAGATTGCAGGTGTGGGTGTGTTAAGTACTGGAGGAAGAGATAGT
Organism: Corvus kubaryi; assembly: GCF_017639235.1. Classification (NCBI taxonomy): domain Eukaryota; kingdom Metazoa; phylum Chordata; class Aves; order Passeriformes; family Corvidae; genus Corvus; species Corvus kubaryi. Next base: position 10,238,030 of record NW_024581131.1, on the reverse strand, counting down.
TGTGTTGAGGAAATGGCACTAACAACTTACTTTGGAGATGAAATGGAGCAAAAAAAGATACTCAGTATCAGCTGTGTAGAAAGTCTGGGTGAGGAATTTTGAATAGGACAGAAAGAAGGATGCACAGCTTGCATACGTCAGAAAGGGGTCATGCTACAGGTTGTTCTAGAGACAATTGTGATCGCATTAGCAGCTCTGAGCTTGACATTAAATGTCATGTTCAATTCCAGCTTATTTAAGGTGATGCCTCTGGCTGTAAGAGTGCTGAAAAGGCAGATGAATGTTTTATCTAATAACTACTGGGAGACCTGTGGGAGTTTGGCAAAACACTGATGAAAGGAATGGAGAAAAATGCATCTACAATGTTGTGTTATTGAGCAGTGCTTTTCTATGTGAAGATTTAATTTAGTTTCTTTCTCTTTGCCTATATCTTATTATAACAGAAATACGTAGGTTTACAACTGTTGTTTCCAATCAAAAGATTCTTTCTGTGTCTGTTTCAGCAAAATTCATTTGTAGTCTGTATCACTGGACACAGCACAACTACTGTGCTAACATGTAATTTGACGCCTAGTACTTTTTTTTCATTGGTTTGTGGGATTTAGCTACTCCAGATTGTTTAAAAAAATACTGTTTTCTTGGATAGCTCCAAGACAGAAAGAAACCTAATAATCTGATTTGCCAATTAACATTGAAATCCTTATGAATGAATTGTGGATTAGATAACTACAAGTACAGCAGATGTTTCCAGGATGTCCAGAAGTTTCAGCAGTTTCTGCTACAAAATTGAGCATGTAAAACTCCTGGGCAAACACAAGAAATTATTTGAATTATGCTTGGAAAAATGTTGCAATAAAAATAGAAAATCATTTCTGTAAACAAGAGTTATAAACTAGCCCTAAAGGAAGGTCTTCAGTATGGTTCCACATTTGATGCTCAGCTACTTTTATGACAAACTAAAGCAAGATAATTCACTGTTTCTCTACAGTTCCTACTGAAACAGGAAATAAGTGGAAGTGTGAGGTGTGAGTGCATTCTAAAGCTTCTTCAAAGAACAGTCTTGAATAGTCATTTTTGAGCCTCTGGTGCTGGTGGTCAGGCAGAATTGTTGCATCACACCTGAGACCATATTATGGGCCCTTGTGATCAGGCACCTTCACAAGTGCCTGAGTATGATTTGGAATGAGGCAATCATCTGTCAGCAACATGAAATTAGGAGCATCATTATTACTATTTCACTGATGGAAGAGTCAAATTCAAAAAAAGGCTTCATTATACTATGTACTGGGTAGATAGATAGAGAACAAAGGTGTTCCCTCCCCAAAAGAACTCCCAGTCAGAGCTTTAAATAAAATTGTAAGAGACTAAATAGGAAAGAGGCAAAAGGTTGAGGTTACATTCTTAGCACATGAGGAATTCATGATTACTGGTAGCAGTGGTTTCTGTGGCAACAGGTACTACTCACCTGACTGATGCCAGAGGTTAGTGGCCTCTCAGGACTATGGGTAAGGCAGGTTATATATGGTTTTTAAATTTATAAGATGGCACTAAATATATGTGTGCGTATATACAATTTTAAAATGCTCTGGAAGTTATCTGTGGGAAGCGTGAATGTACAAAGCATCACTGGGCAAAGATCAGGGGAATATAGAAAGAAAACTTCCGATGTTGAAAGATCTTTAGGTGCTCTAATGTGAGAAAGAAAAATTTGTTTAATTCTGTGTAATGATGGGATTGGAGGTAAAATGGAAAGGTAAGCATGACAAAAGGCTATGTGAGTGAGATTTGAAAGAATGTCCATATTTAAGTTCCATAAGGTCAAGGGACCAGGACGGAAGAATTCAGTGATCAAGAGAGATGAAACAAAAGAGCTTCAATAAGAGCTTTACCGCTCTGTACAGGCACAAACGACCACATCTTCAGTAAACTGCAAAGGGAAAAGTAGACTGATTCCTGATGAAGTGCTTTGTCAGGTCAGCACATTTCTGCCCACAGAATTCATGTCTAAGTACTCTTTCATTGCAGCCAAAATCTGAATTGGAACAAAATTGGTTTTAATGAAACTTTCATATAGAAGGCAAAAATATATAGTAAAAACCCTAGGGATTTAAAGTGGGGATGAGATAAAGATGCTGTCCTGCCTGATTTGAAGTGATCTGGAGTGGTGTATGCCCCAATTCAGGTGGAGCTGGACTTGACCATAGTTTTCTGACATGTCATGCCTGTGTTCTCAAAAGAGAACCACAAAATCTTGATAACCTCCCTTCTCCATTTGTGTGGAAGTGTTTTAAAAGCCCTAGCATTCGTTATAAAAGCATTAAAGCAGTTTGCTGCTATGAAGGCTCAGTTAGAGATGACATCCAGATTGTGAGACTAGATGATGGATAATTTTCTACATCCTTTATTCACACCTGCTTGCTACCAAATTTCTCCATGTGAGCTTCATGATCTAAATTAGAGGTAGATTAAGAAATAACTCATTTTTAGGGAATCAAACAAAGCAGATTCATCAGTTCTAGTTTAAATTCAGCTGTATGTGAAGCTGTTGTGGTTCTATTTTAGTCCTAGCTAATAGCAGTTCATATATTTGATCTAAATTGATTTGAGTTGGATCACTGTAGTAAATACATCATTGACTAAAGAGCTGCAGAATGATCATAGAACTAAAAATGTGGCTTCATCTTGGGAAAGATTATTGCTCCCTACCTAACCTGCTGGAGCCTGGTTACCATTTGGGTTTCCAATGCTACACCATCACTTCTCTGCAAGTTTCTCAGACTTCCCGAGAGCTGGACAGAAGACATTGCACCATATTGTACCAAGATAAGAGTGATTGCCTCACAGTCACTGGAAACTGAAGGTGAGAGGGTGGAAAAACTAACACCCACTAAGACCCTGTCTTCCTCTACTTCCAAGTCCTGTACAGACATGTATAAAACAGAAGTATGAGATGCATACCGCGGTCATGGTATGTTTACAAGTGACCTCCTGATCAGTGGAGTTTCTGAAAGTTCTCTCAGAAAAGAGCCCTTGCAGGCACTTGGAATGTTGTAAGTTATCCTGCTCTTCACTTTGTGATACAGGAATGAAGACTATCAACAACACTTCAGTAGAGGTCACTTTAACAATGAGGAGTCTTCATAGTAAAGATGACCTTGAAATAATTTGCAGAATAGCATAATACGGTAAATATTCACATACAGCAAAGGTGGAGAGGAACTATTTACAAGAGCATGAAGTGATGGCAAGGAGGAATGGTTTTAAGCTGAAAGAGAGTAGGTTTAGATTAGGTATTAGGAAGAAATTCTTTAATGAGGGTGGTGAGGCGCTGGAACAGGTTGCACAAAGAAGTTGTGAATGCCCCACTCCTGGAATTGTTCAAGGCCAACTGGATGGGGCTCTGAGAAACCTGGTCTAGTGAAAAGTGACCTTGCTCATGGGAGGGAAGGGGTTGGAACAAGATGGACTTTAAGGTCCCTTACAGTCAAGTCATTCCATGATTATGATTTTTGTCTTATTCACGTTAATCACACCCTAGTGTTGTTCTTCCAATAGCAGATGAATTAAGTGTGAACTTCATTAAGATTTATATTTACTCATAGGAATTTTTGTCTGATATTGCCTTTGTATTGAATATCAGAGTGCTTTGTTGAAGAGTAGTTTGAGTGATTTTTCGGGGGTTTTTGGCCTCAGTAAGGTAGAGAAGCAATGCTACTAACTTCAGTGTGGAATAATGGGAGCTAGGTAAGTGTGCTTTTTGTCACTACATGCTTGTGTAGTGACAAGTACTACAGAATTACTCAAATTTGTGGTCTAGAGAGTTAGTTTTAAGCTTGATTAAATGCGTTATTTCTTCATTTTATTAGTGTAATGTCCTCATTGCATGAATATGCATTTTTGCTTAATGCCTATGTAATACACTGATAATTGTCCTTAATGTGTGATAATATTTTTCAGATTCTCAAGTTTGAACTTTTTTTCCTTTTTTTTCCTAATTCAGCAAACTTAAAAAAAAAAAAAAAAAAGTTGCTTTCATTTCTTCATATTGAGGCGAATTGATATTCAGGGGTATATCCTTGCCATCAATTTTAGGTTACTCAGGCATCTAATTAATAGACTTTAATGTATTAGGTATTAAAATTTAAGTCCTAATGTAGTCTCTGGAGTCAGTTAAGTGTATCCAAAAGTTGATTTAGAGCATTTAAATTATGTCAGAAGAAAAAAAAACATAATATCTGACTTGCATAAGATAAGAAGTAATTTTATATTAAGATCTACTTTAAAACTGGGTAGTATTTTACTTATATTCTTAAGCCAATCCTTAATGCCAGTCTTAAGCAACCAAACACATTGTATTATGAAGAAGTGATTCTGTTCTTTAAGTCTGAGAATCCAATAAACAAGCAGTTTTCACAGCAAATAAAACTATTTACTTTTAAATAAGGGGTTTTTTGTATTTTGAAAGTTTTATATCATCTTGATTTTTACATTCCTACATTTCATCTACAGTAAGAGTTTGCTAATATGATGCACTAGCAAGTTTTTTAAAAAGCAAAAATACAGTGTTAATCCAAGTATGTTAGCTTCTAAAATAACATCTACTAAATACAACTACATTAAAAAAAAAAAAAACCCAAGAAAAAAAAAGAACCTTTTTATCCTGCTTGAGAGTTATGTTATTAGGAGGAAAAAGGACTTAGGTAGTTGCCAATACCTTTTGCAGAACACTTAATAACCATCATGTTTCACTGAAGTATAAAGGCCTGAATGAGCTTAAAGAAAAGTATTCCCCAGTTGAAAATATTTTCCACTTCTGACTATGTTTAAATTGGAGAGAGATAAAAAATAAAAACTTTGTTCGTAATATTCTTTGAATTCTATATTAATGGTTTCAAAATCCATACTAGAAAACGCAATAAGTGGATAAGTGAAAGCATGATAACAATGATAAAAATATTTATTATTCTGCATGATAAAAAAATATGTATATTCTAGCTAACAGTCATTTTTTTGACACCTCATAGTTCCCAGTAGGTGACAGAAAACAAAACTGTCTTGTGATGGAAGGAAACAGAGTGTGTAAGTAACACAAACTGATAAAAAAAAAATCCTTCCAAGAAAACACTTCACAATTGCATAATCAATTGTATGATAACCAAGCACTGTGAAAATAATTTGCAGTGAGCTAATGTAGCAGGAATAAAACCATAATTATTTGAATAACAAATACATTCATGAAATCTGGAGTTTTCTTGCAAATAGTTTTTGTAAATAGCATGTTTTTGTAAATAGTTTTATTTTGGATGTGTTTCTCAATTTCATCTCATCTCTACTTGGAAATTTTAATAGATGGATCTATAGCAGGGGAACATCAGTGTTAAAGTCATCACAATTGTACCCTCTGACATGAAGTATTGAATTAGTACTGAGAATGAAAGAAATTACTGTTATTCTTGCTTTGAACCTAAGGTAAAGTAGCCTAAAATACCTTGGAAATGTTGACAGAAAGTGGCAGTGACAAACTTCTGGTTTCAGAATCCATTGCTACACTTAAAATCAAATAGGTATGTGTGACATTGCAGGCTGACAAAAGAAAGCTCATTGTATTTGTATTAATTGGAAGCAAGTGAACTCAGTGTGATGTTGAGCCCAAACTGCTGTCAGCGTACGTTGGCTCTCAGGAAGGCTTGCTGTCTTAGAATGAGTATCACATTAATTCCATTTTCATACCTCCTATGTGGGAAGAATGAGACACTTTTTTAAAATCGTTGGTGTTTCTAGAAAGAGTTTTATAATGCTTCTGACATTCATGTGTGAAAAACAATGCCTAGAACAGGGCTGTAAGTGGGAGGAAGGGGGTTGAAGTGAAAGAAGTGTGAACAGTGTTATGCTCTTGGGTCTGATGTCTCACAGATGATGTAGCCTCTCTAAGAAGGCAGGATACTCTGGGTCAGACTCTGGGTTAGACCTGGTCTAACCTACCCCAGAGTTCCCTCAGGGAGAGAAGAAATGTCTTGCCGTTTAGTAAGTTCACATGATCATACTTAAAACAATTTTTAGGGGTGTTTTTTTGAGATGGAGGAGTTATGATTGAGTGCTGCTCATCAATCAAATTCATGTTCTCAATATATAAAGGAAAAAACTCTTTTGCCCACAGCTATGTCTGTGAATCATTCATATTTGATGGGTTTTTAACCTTAGTCTCTAGTTGCACTTCTTCCTAAAATGGTGATTGTGAGACTTGGCATCACTTTTTGACCATAATGCACTGGAAAATGATAATAATCCTGACTCTTCTAGCATGTTTTAATATAGTCTGAGATGCTTACCTACCACCTTGTCAGCCTCCAGCTGAGTCACTAAACAGAATGATCTAAGATTCCATGACTTCTTCACAAGCTTCCACTTACATTTGCTTGACGGTTTGTAGTGAAATCTAGAATCCTTGGATGTCTTGATTTAGATTTTAAGTGCTCAGTACTGAACTGTCATAGTTTCCTTAAATAACAAGGCTTAACAGCTCTGGAAATCAAGACTACACACATGTAGGTACCCGAGTGTTTAGATATTCTAGGTAGAGGTATTGTAGGTAGAGGTAGGACAATCTTTTTAATCTGAACTGGTAAACAACAGTGAGAGGTACCTACAGATGTGGTGACTATCAACAACTTCTAAAATGAAAATATTCTGTTAAAGTACAAACTAAAGCTGAAATAGGACTGTAGCCCAAAAACACTGGGTGAGATATTTTGTTTTAAGATGCCATGGTACATAATGATAACAGTAACAACTCCTCATAAAGTCTTTGCTCATGTGGCCAGTGCTTTCATACCTGCATGTTTAATCTTTGTTGGTAGGTCTTGTCAGGGAAGGGCTCACAAGATCTCAAGTAAGACTTGTCCCATCCCCACCCCCTTGTTGATGGCTAAATCAATTAGTGAAGTAATTGTGTGGACTGAGAAGGATTCTCAATTCATGATTTAGAGATTTTTTTCTTTGTTTCTTTGCTCTGGTTTGAACAGCTTCTTGTTCTGCAAAATCTGTGTTTGGAAGGAGGTTATTTGGAAGGAAACAGACTGGCTAAGAAACATGCAGGTGAAACGATTTTGGTTTTTTAAGCAAAACTCTGCAAAAATGTTGGAGACTATATGAGGCTGAGACAGAAACTCTTATTTAGTGAGAAGTTACTACAGAGAATACAGGGAAAAGGGAGAAGAATCCTACCTCCAAATGAAATGGCAGGAATTATTTAGGGTAGGCTGAATGTTTTATCAATGTGCGAATTTTTCAAAAATATGAATAGATTCATTGGAAGTCTGTGTGAATCTTTAAGGGTTTTGAAGAAGTGTCTGTCTTTGGTAATATTTTGTTAACCTTTCTGCAGTGTTGATGTCATTCCCACAATATGTTTGCTCCCAGTGCACACATGAAACTGTTACACGACTAAGAACCATGACGCTGATTCCACTTGGTTCAGTGTGTTCAGGGAAGGGGTGGGGGAGTATATTTCCTACAGAACCTCATCAGCGTGACTTTAGAAACATTATACAATACAATTTGTGAACATATACAGGATATATATACCATGTATACAGGAATGATACTACTAAAATCAACACAACTGCATAATCTGTGCTTCAGACACTTGTAGTACCAAAATCTGTCTTTTCAAGCAGCCTATGCCTAATACTGAAATGATATTACTTCAAACCTGATCATTAATTGTATTTTGGGACCTAAGAATTCTTTTAGAATTCAGTTTAAGAAAGACCTTTGATGAGTAGAAATGGTCTTTTTTTTTGTCCTGAACTTACTGCTGCAAAAGCAGAGAGCTTTGCTAGAGGGTGCACAGCATTTGGTTTGTGTACTTTGGGGTGAGAATTTGGACTAGCTACTGTTTCTTCCTTTAAATACAAATATGTATATGCCAGGTCAGCCCTGTAGGTTTTTCTTGAGTGAGCAATGCTGGCAGGTGACTGCTTTGCCCTTCAGGCTGCACTCTGGGCCTCCCTTCACAATCTGTTCATGCATTCTGTGATGTCTCTGATACGTAAGATTAAGAACATGTTTAAGCATGATGCTGGGTCAGAGCTACAGTGCAGTGCCAGCACTCTGTGCAGCAGAGCACAGTGAAATGCTCTGCTGTAGAGCATGCTGAGAGCAAGAGAGGTCTGGTGAACACAGTAACATATTACTCTTTGATTCTGTTTACCAGGTGAAACCTCACCTGTCCTGAATGACTTGGTAGCAGTACACCTGTGTGCCCTCCTGGGAAGCAGGCACGAGCATGTTACCAAAGTCCAAATCATGATTAGACTATATTTAGATGTGTTCTAACACTGTGAAAATGTTGTTTGGGAGTTCAGGAATTTTAATTGTGAATTCAAAATTTGCATATTGTCTTTGTTATGTTCCTTGTGTGGTTGTATTCCATTCCTTTCTCATTCATGTTCCAGATTTCATCAAAATTGTATGTATGAGGCAGGGTACAAATTTCTTTTAAAAGTTAAGATGGGAAGGGAGGTGGGGAGAAGTAATATGTTAACAGGGTTTGCTGTTGTTTTGTGTTGATTTTTTTTTTTTCCCCACAAGCAGAACAAAACTTCTCTGTATGTATCATCCAGGTAATTCAGCTGTCTGTGATTAACTCACACCATTTTTTGCCTTCAGACAGTAAGACACATCAAGATTCTGATGAAGACTGTATCTTTGGTTGTGGTATTTGTTGGGTACAACCTAAGCCTCAGTAGGGGAGTTCTAAAGATTGCTTTGCACCTAGGATGAAATACATGTTTAAGGCAAGTGATGCAGAAAGGCTTATGTTCATGTAATAGCCAGATAAAAACTGAAAGGAAGGTGAGGGTGATTTAAAAACAGCTTTACTAGATAAAAACACCTTTGTGGCAGCTTCCATGCTCCAGTGGATGCAATGAGATGTATGGCACAGGGAGAGTGGCTGAGAAAGCAAAGTTCCCCCAAATATTTTGAGAATGCGTATCTCTTCTGGGCTGACTGTTTCTCCATATATTTGCTTCTTGCCTATAAAAGTCCTCTAAGCAATGAGGTGTTGGAAGTTAGCTGCATCATATCTCACTATTCAAATTCAGAAAAAATATATTTAGGGTTTTCTGATTAATGGTTATCTTTTTCTTAAGAAGAAAGTAAAAAGGAAAAACAAAAGGAGTAGCTGAGTAGGTATGTAAAAACAGATAAAAGTTGTGATGCTGTGGGCTTAAAGGCTGTGTGAAGGAACTTAAAGGGAATGAAGGTACTAAGTCAAGTTTTGGACACCTTCGGCTCTGGACTAAATTTGTGACTTGCAAAGCACATGTCTCTTCTGTAATAATGGATTTGTATTTTGTTTAAGCTCCATATTTTAAAGACTGTGGATAATATGAAGGAAAAAATAAAAAAGTAAATGTTTGGTTTCGTTATTGTAAATCTGGTAACTAATTTCCCTTTACCGTGTGGATGTTAGAGGTCAGATGTGTGTAAAGAGATGTGAATATCAGCAGAGAGTCAATGCAAATATATCCGTAGACTGAAATCCCACCCAGGTCAGATCCAGCTTCTAGTCCTTTAGGTAAAACAGATGAGATGGTACATTTTTTGTGTGACCAATATATCTGTGTTTTGTGGACAGGAAACATTTCAGGGTAGGGTCCTTTTTTTCATAGTGAAAAGCCTTCTCTAATGCTTTGGAATAGTATTTTTTCTGGTTTATCTTGTACTGTATATACATTGGCGATTACTTTAAAAGTTATACCTAGAAAAACATATCAAGGAGTAAAAGGCTACTCAAAGCTAAAATTAATAAATTCTGTAGCCACACACTGTGGGAGGTCACTACATAGTAAGAAATTAACTGCTCCTTTTCCATGAATTGCATGGGGGCAGAATTCACAGCCTAAATTGTGTCATGCATAACATTCACTGCTTTCAGTCACTTTGTGTGACTTAAAAATGGAAGATTTTCATAAATAACAAATAATGTGTATACTACATGTGCTTTTCTGTAGTTTAAAAGTATATTTTTCTCTTTTGGTTTTCCAGAAGGGTATTTGGTCTGTTTTAGTATATGTAGTTGATAACTAATGATGGCCCAAATGCCACAGGGTTAAAGGATTACTTGTTTCTCAGGGAATATAATAAGCTTTTACACAACAGTGTTTTACTTGGAAAGACAAGTTATTGACAGGAAAATGCATGTATAAAACAAGCAGTAATGTTTATTTGGCAAATCTTGTTTTTATAATTAAGCCATCTGGTGTATCTAGTAAGATTATATAAATATCAGTGCATAGCTGTCCCAGAAACACATGTTTACAGAATACCTGTGGTGCTTATTACTAGAAAGTTCTCAAGAAATGAAGATCTGGCAGAAAGATTCTGGAAGAAATTCTTTCTAGAGTAGATGTGGCGCTCTGAAATGAGTAGTTAACAAAAGTATTTATTCAGTGAGATATCTACAGGTGGTTTGAATATAAACCAAGGTAGGCAGTGACAGACAACACCTCCTCTGTGAATGACATAAATCATTCAATTACACACAGCTGGCTAAAACACCAAACTTGTCCCCCTTAGGTATTTGAGTCTGTGCCTCTTGTTTTGATTAAAAAGAATTGTTTCAGTGTAGTATTGGGCTCTAATGCAAGGGTGAAACTAGCAAACAGCAAATCACAGGTCATACTGAGAAGTCTAGGATGCCAGTTAAATGATATGATAAAAACAGAACAGAAAGAATTTATATGTGCTCAGTAATTTTTATGTTTAAAAATTTTCTGAACCTGGAAGTTTTGGTATTTTTGGGAGCTGGATTTAGATCACACTTAATCCAAATTTGCTTTCCCCTAAATATTGCGTTACAGTATATACAAGGAAAACAAATGCAAATAGAGTATTTAATACTGCAAAAATCAAATTCTTTGCTACCTTGCATTTGTAGCTGAGCTTGCACATACATTTTGTTCTTTCTGTCTGTGATGATTACAACAGTTTGAAAAAAAAGGTCTGAAATTTCTATGGTAAAGAATCAGACCTTATTCGTTTATTGATATAAATAGCTAGTTTGAAGATAAGCTTCAAAACTCAAAGGCTGCCATAAGGTCAAAACAAAGCTCTTTGTATTTGCAATATTTAATTAGGTGTGATAATTCTTTTTATGTTCTGTATAATAACACATAATCTTGGGGAATTTATGTGGGTGTTCTTAAGACTGCTGACATTCTACAGAAGCTCATTATTTAAATTAACTTTCTGAATGGAAGATTTGAACTATGACCACCGTGCTCTCACAAGATCCTTTGTACCTAATATTGAACTTGGTGTTGTTCTAATGAGAAACTATATGGAACAGTTGAAGATAAATTATTTTTCTTTAAATCTAACATTTAAGAATCATAATGTTTCATTTTTTATCTTAGAAATTATGGAACCATATAATCATAAAATGGTTTGGGTTGACAAGGACCTTAAAAATCATCTAGTTCTAAATGCCCCGGCCATGGACAGGGACACTTTCCCCTACCCCTGGTTGTTCAAAGTCTCATCCAACCTGACTTTGAACACTTTCAGGAATGGGACATTTACAGCTTCTCTGGACAACCTCTTTCAGTGCCTCACCACCCTCACAGTAAAGAATTTTTTCCTACTATCTCATCTAGTCCTATTTTCTTTCAATTTAAAGCCATTGCTCCTTGTCCTATCACTAAACACCCTTATGAAAAGTCTCCCTCCATCTTTCTTTTAGGCCCTCTTTAGTTACAGGAAGGCCACACTGAGGCCTCCCAAGAGCCTTCTCTTCTTCAGGCTAAATAACTTCAACTCTCTTTGCTTGTCTTTGTAGGAGAGGTGCTCCATCCCTCTGGTCAACATCAGTGTGTCTGCTGGACACACTCCATCCAATAGGTCCTTCTTATGTTGGGAACATCAGAACTGGATGTGTTACTCCAGGTGAGGTCTCACAAGAGCAGAGTAGAAGGGGAGATTCACCTCCTCTAATCTGTTGGCCACACTGCTTTTGATGCAGCCCGGGATACGTTTGGCTTTTTGAACTGCGAGCGCACATTGCTGGGTCATGTCCAGCCTCTCAGTCATCAACACCCCAAGTCCTCAGGGCTGCTCTCAATCCATTCTCATACCAGCCTGTATTGGGATTGTCCTGATCTAGGAGTGGGATCTCCCACTTGGCTTTGTTGAGGTTCATATGGGCCTCAAGCCTGTTAATGTCCCTATGGATGGCATCCCTTCCCTCCAGGGTGTCAACTGCACCACACAGCTTGGTGTCATCGTCAAACCTGCTGAGGATGGGCTCAGTGCCACTGTCCATGTCACCAACAAAAATGTTAAACAGTTCTGGTCCCAATGCCAAGCCCAGGGGAACACTTCAGGAGCACTTGGAGACCATCACTCATCCACTTGGACATCAACCATTGACTGTAACTATGAGATATTTGATATGATCAACCATAAGCAGAAGAGAGCTCACTTGAATATAATAATTTGGATGTTTAGGTATTAGTACTTAAAAAAAATCCTTGGAAAAAAAATCCTTGACAAAAAAAATCCTTTTTGTAAGAACAGTATTATAATGTGTCCTGTCATATTAGAGGGACAGTTATTTTTTATCATTAAGGATATTTCAAAAGGAACATTGATTTCAGATACTTTAAGAAGTTGAGTCTCAATAGCTGTTGCTTATCATTTTGAGGATTTAGCAGCTGGAAAATCATGACTGTTTACAATCCTGATAGAACAGATTTGACCAGCAGATTTTCAAGAAATCTGGTATTAACCTCAGATTTTAGCCTCCTTCTGAATCCTGATGATTGTATTTTGTATCCTATGTCTGACAGCTCTCTATTGTTATACTAAAATGGCAAAAACCACAACAAAACACCTAACTCTTCCACCACCCTCTCCTCTGCCAAAAACCCCAAAACAACCCCAAAACATCAAAATCTTAATTGTTCCCTCTTTTAGAGATATATACCTTGGCTTTCCATAAAACTACTTTTCTATACACATAACTGGGCTACATTTATTATAAAGTTCCTTGTGGTTCTTGAAGGTAGAAAAAACTGTATAAATATAGATTTAGGCCTTTACCACCTTTACATTCAAATAATATTCAAGTCTTTTATTCTGTACTTCGTTTGCCCACCTCCAGCTTCTGTTTTTCCCACTTGAGGAATCTGTTCATTATGGCCCATCTGCCATAGCTTCAGGAAGAGAACGTGTCTTGAACCCAAAGAATGACTCGTGCATGTTTCTGATCTTTATGTGTCTAGCATGCCCATTTGGTGTGGGACCTGCCACTGTCATTGGGAACATACTTTGCTTTTTGCTTCCTGACTTGGTTATCTTTTTGGGGATATGTGTTTGCAAAGCTATCGGCTTTTCCATATGCTAATGCAGTAAGTTCTGATTTACTTTCCTCTGAGTAGAGATCTTTAAAGGACTTTGCACAGAAGATTATACCTTATGCAGTTCTCTGTCATTTACTATACATTTGGAGCCAAGTAAATGAGTCCATATAAAAAATTAAAATCTTCCCCACAGCACTTCATGTTGATTTTTAATTATGAAGTGTGGCTTGTAAAACTGGGATTAGAACCAGCTTTCTCCAGTATTAGCAGGACAACTCTTTGCATAGGAATTCCCAAGCTGGTTTGTTTGCCACTTAACAGCCAATGGAGTACATTGTGTGTGTGTATGTTGTGAGTATTTGCATAGCAGCCATCCTCAGCAGAGCATGTTGATTGTCAGGGCTGTAACAGCTGCTCAGGGAGCAGAACTTTCTGCAAATGAGTTGCCAGAAAACCCTTCAGCTGTGCACTACTGATCCTGACTTCTTCACAGACCAAGCCACAGTATTAGCAGTAGTTACATATCCATTTTTGTCACTGGTCCATTAGTATAATTTTCATGTCCAAGATGAATTCACACCACCTTTGTGGAAAACTTTTTGCCAGTAAGATGAGTTTTATGGTCCTCTACGTGATGTCTCATCTTTCAGTGACTTTCTGCTTTAGGAAGTCTACCAGCTTGGTTGTTGCTAGAATATACCTTTATGAGATATTGTGAAAATCTTGTTTTAACTCTTTAGTTAAAGATGGCGAGTGAGGGAAAAGATGTAGAATGTTTGGCACCAAGGAGACAGAAAGACTTGTTCCAAATATTAAGGTTCTTATCAGTGTAAATGACAGCAGGGCTTGCCTTAAAAAAAAAAAAAATTAAAGTAATAATAAAAAAAGAAATTATTTATTTTCACACTTTGAACTCCAGAGCAAGCTCTGGATGATGTCCATAATAGATTCCCCTTCTCTATAACCAAGAACAGAAATTTTAAATTGTTACTATTTACAGAATTTCTTAGAACAGAAAAATTAAGAAAATCAGTTTGAGTTAAATTTGAGGGGTTTTTTATCATTGTACAGTAAAACACTACAAACAAAACGACTCTTCAAAATGCTACTAAAATGCTACAAACAATTTAGTAGTTAGAAGAGAGAATATTTCCTTTTTATGAAGCTACTTGTTCAAGTAAACTAGAGAATTAGGTCACAAAGCAGATGATGTGTGTCTCCACCCTTTGGACAATCTTTGCTCTTCAAAGTGCTGTCATTTACATCAACCCGAGCAAGTTTAGGATATCTTTTCCTTGAAAGCAAATTGAAGATAAAGAATCTAGCTGAACATTTATGCACCATCAAGCAGCAGAACAGACATAAATTATCATATATTCATTAAGTGAATTAAACATGACACCTTAAGGGCTTTAACTTGAAAGAGCTACAATGGAGATGAGATAGATGTGAAGTAAGTTAGTGGGAGAAAAGAAACAAATGCGCTACACAGAAATAAAATAACCTTATATGACGTAGAAGGTAGGTGACTTCCCAAATCTATGAGAACCATGTCTGCCTCCTCAGAGAAAAAATTGTTGTAAATGATGCTCCACCTAACAGGAGAGTAAGCATAAAGACTATCCAAAATTTATTTAGAAAACTTTGCTTATGATTTCAGATCTACAGTTTGTTTTCTGAACTGTTACACAGAAGTATAACCACAGAAATGCTGGCAAAAACAGTTGTAGCAAAAATGTAAATGCAAAGCAATTTCACAAACTCTAGAGGAATTTGTCTCTGGGAGGTAATAAAATAACCCAACCCAAACAAAAAAAAAAGTACTATTCTTACCTAAGAAAAAATTAAAAAGCTTGGAGAGATGACAAATCAACTTCTTCCTTTCTTTTAAAATAACCCTTTTAAAGAATTTTTTTCAGCTGCTTGAATTACATTTCCACTCTTGTCTTCTCTGTCAGATATACTAACTGAAATCAGTTTAAAATATTAATTTGCTTAACACACAAAAATTTAAAAGATGCTGTATTTATTGCTTTCAACTTTTATCCCTATACTTCTCAGAGGAGATTAATGCCATATGCTTGTTTTCTTTTTAATGTACAGGGCAATATATGCAAAATGGGCAACAAAATGGAAAGAGGTTCATTTTCCTAAAGCCTTAATGAGCAAGAATGTGCCTCAGACACAACTAGGTTAATGCTTAGTTCAAGAATCTAAGTAGATGTGTCTGTGTGGCTGAGGATCTGCACCTAAATTTACCTCTCTAGCTGAGATTTTACTTACTTGATTAGCATGATGGTAGTCTATATACCTTTGAAACTTGAGGTAGGGAGGGTCCTTAGGATTCTCCAGTAAATCCCATTTTACCAGCTGTTTAAAGCTTGCTCAAAAGTTTTTGCACTTAGATAATGCACTTAAAAGCACGACTCCCCATTGGAGTGTATGAGCCATAAAAGCAGCACCTGCAGTTTAATTGGAGTTTAATTCCCAGATTTTTTTTAAATCACCACATACAGTGTGTTTTGTAATGGGAATCTAGTTATGCTTTTTGAGGTATTTTTAATGAATTTCTCCTCCTTTTCTTAAGTTGTATCTTGGTGTGCTATCAGCTGCTCGAAAGCCTTGTTCACTTAAGGCATGACTATAAAACAAACACTCAAGTACACTGTTGTATCTGAGAGTATTCTGACTATTTTTAATTAGGATACACATAAACAGAGATGTTGTGCTATCCAGAGTCTCTTTTACACCAACAGCCTTTTAGACCACACTCTTGTGCCTGAGAACTCAGAAATTTAGTTACTCTCTCCCTGAGTACCTGTAAAAACAATGAACTTTAGATTCTGTAGAACAGGCAGGATTTTGAAAAGCCACAGGAAGTTATTAGCCAGTGCTATTTTAAAATTAATTTCCCTTTCAGTTTGTGATGAAGGTTCTATTTGTAATATAATTTAACAAGGCATAATGCTTTCTTCCTGACACATGTTGACAGAGTGTGGGAAATTGAACATGACTGGCAGAAATGGCAATAGTGATTTGTGTAAATTTTACTGCAAACTTGTGTTGATGAAAGCAAGATATATTCTAAATAAATTTCCAAGGGACATAACCAGCTCTTTTATCTGAAAAAGATCTTAATTTTGGATGGGAAATTAGTTTGCCATAAAAATAGATGTTAAATTACAGGCTAGCAAATTTGATCAAATTATTGGCTGCTTTTTCTTTTAAAGATAGACTAGCTACTTCTGGGTTCACATGGCATTTCTAATGTTCAGGTTCTGGATATCACTTTGAACTTACTGAAGACACTGTAAGAGAAATTTTGCATTCCTTATTATGTGTGCCTGGGAAGACTTAGTCATTAGAAACTATGGGCCTCTTTCATGATTGGTGTGGATTTGATTGCCAACTGTAAAGTGTTGACATTTATGACCATAACAGTTCGCTGTTGTCTTTGGGTCTTCTTATATTTATTTCAAGAGTGTTTCAGGACAGTTACACTTGCTTTGCCTGTGCCTCAGTAAAAAGAAACTTGTAACCAGTCAAGTTAAAGCCAGGTTAATGAAACTTTCTGAATCTATAGAATGGGGTTGCAATCTGGATCAGCTACAGCTGTTGTCTTTTTAAAATGTGGCTGTGGGAGGAGGTAATGCAGCCATGGCCTTCCAAGGTACTGATGGATATTCAATTTTAAGATATTCAATTTAGATAAAGGACACCAGGCTCTGTGCCTGTTAGATTTTAGATATATTTGCACATTTCCCAGGAGAGAAGTTACATGGCAGATGAAAAAGTCATATTGGTATGTCATAGCTATGACAGTTTTAGGATGATATCTGTCTGGGCTTGCTATTAATTTCTCACATTCATTTTCATCATTTACCTTATGACTAATAACAAACCAGATTCAGTTAGTGATTCTTTGCAGACATTGAAATATGAAGCTATCGTCTACATCTGCTTGAAATTATTCCAGAGCACATCGTTAAGGTTTATGTGGATTAGGAACATCCTGGAATGTCTGGAACTATAAGAACTTGACATGTTTATCTTTTTCGCCTTCTTCTAAAGGAAAAACTTGTAATGCAGAGTTAATAGAAACATACTTAACAAAACATGGTATATTTTCCCAGATAGATGGGGAATGGCAGTTGATCATGCATTTTTATGTAAACTACTGAAATTTTGGTGATTATATGAAATGACAGTCTGGAGGATAGATATAGATCATATCTTCTTTTAAAGGAAAAGTGCTTTTTACCAAAATGCACTTAATCTTTCCTGTTAGGAAATTCCTTAAATAATACAGTGTAATATATTTGTAATCATTACTTCATAATAGATTCTTACATAAATGTCATGAATGATTGCTTTAGGTCACTTAAAGAAGCACTGGCAAAGGTATCAGCAAAAGTCAGTTTAATACAAATTTGCAATAGCAGGACAAAGTTTGATGGCAAGGTTCAGTCTATTACTTACTAGATATGAATTTTTGATCAGGTCAAGGGAAGAGACACTGCCTAACTCATTACTCAAAGCTGAGGACTAAAGAGAATTCCTGAGACTTTAGAGCAGCCTGAGGGGGTGGGGAAACACACCACCCCAGTTATTCGTGACATCTGCTACAGGATACAACACATGGTCTTAATTGCTCATCTTCCTCCTTAAGTTCTACCTGCCCTGTGAAAGAAGACAAAAAACAGGCTTAAACATTGGCTCTACTACTGGAAAATTTTATGAAGACTAAATAAGTACCTACTTCTTCAGAAATTTATAAAAAATAGTCACACCTTATGAGAGGCAGTGTGGGACAAGGGGATCAGGGAGTGGAGAGATGGCCTCAGCTGAAGAGAGGGAATATCCCTTCTTTTTATTCTGTGCTTTTAGCCATCCATCAGTATCAGTGCTGCCTTTACATAGTAACAGTGCTATTAATATTTATCACTGCATTGCTTTAAATTTGCAGATAAAATGAATTTGTCAGCACAGACCAAAAGCACCCCACAAGTACAGATGTGCTCTTCGTATTTCAATTACAGATTTTGAAGAAAACACTGGTATTGTACAAAGAAGAGCTTTTGAAAGCAAGTTCTACATACAGATAATGGAAACTTTGGATGGATTTTTAAACATAGCATTTACTGCCTGAGGAGTGAATGGTAGGGAACAGTGATTAGACAACAGTTTACTTTCCTTTTTGCCAGTGCCATCAGACTGGAACCAAAAGATTTCCTGCGAAACTCACGAAGACAAAAGCCTTCTATTACATGAGATAATGAGTTTATGGGTGCACAAGAGAGACACAACTTTTGAGCAATTTCAGCTACAGGGTAGAAAACCAACATACCAGCTAGAGGATGCTAGTGATGAACATTCCCTTGGTGCCCTTCCAATACATTCTCAGCCCAATGACATCTTGTAATAAAATAAGTGGGCCATTAATATATCCTGCTTATAAACTGCTCCCAAAGCTCACCAGCTACTTGGTAAGTCTTTGGAGTCATTGTGAACATCATATAAGAAGTAAGATCCTTCTGAAATGAAGTTAGCCTGAACTCAAAGCCTCAGATTTTGTGGCTCGTTAGAAAGGTGCTCCACTCTTCCCCTTCCATTCCTGCACCTGAAAATGGGTTTTATTTAGAATTAAATTAAATTGCTTTTTTTCTAGGATTGTAATTTGGTTTGTGGGACACTGTAGGCAATGCTTCAGTTTTACTTTATCTATCCTCTGCTTGAGGGACACAGTATGTCACCATCTCATTTTTCCAATACAGCAAGTTTTAAGGAAATATTGTTCACTTGCGAAGGCATTTCTTGCTGGAGGAGCATAGGAAAATGCAGCTGAGACAGCCTGTTTGATATCGGAAGTAGAATATTCTTGTTCCATAAGTAAAGATTTTCTGTAAATTAAAGATTGGATTAATCCACTTTAATGGATGTGGGGTGCAACAATGTGACTCTCCTTCATTTTTTTCCTTTTGCATGGGTGATTAGCCAGGAGGTTTCTCTTCACTTAGATTTCCACTGAAAATCTATGCTTCAAAATTGGACAATGCAGACTTCCCATATCTTTTCATTTTAATATGGTGACATGTAAGATATAGTTGTTGCTGAACTTGTTATTGATTTGGTGTTGTCCTTGAATCAGATATTTTCACAGTGCCGAAGAAGCAGAAAATAGATTATTTGGTCAGGAGAATACATTTCTGTAGAAATAAGAGTGTTCAGAAAATTTTAGGTTCATTAATAATGATGTAAGTTGACTATAAAACCAGGTTCCAAAGTACTGTGTTTTCTCATATCAAAAGACCGAATCTATTAAAGGAATAGATCTTTCTTTTCATGAAAATGCATCTTCTATGCTCCTTTATATATTGAGGGTTAAAGAATAAATTAAGAGGATTTTCATCCCTTTCTCCTTTTTTTTTTTTTTTTTTTTTTTGTAGAAGGTAGTGAAAAGTAGTTAAAAGTATTTGGATCCAGTTTCCATAAAACTGATGAGCTTGTTCTTTGGGATATCCTGTGGCTTTAATCAGAGGATCATTTGATGCCCATATTGATCTGTAGATCAGGCACAGCTTGCATGTGTGTACACATGCTGCTTCCTATAATGGCATGAAGGTGGTAGCAGTTGGGTAGCATATGCTGCTAGTCTGCTGCATGGTTACACTGAATTTGCCCATTAAAATCGTGTGTAAATAGAGCTCAATGGTGATTGATGGGTCTGGATGTTTTCTTACAACATATGGCTATGGATTTCCAGGTATTTTTTATGTTTTGTTTTTGGTTGGGTTTTGTTTTGGGAAGTTGAGACAGTTAATCTATTTCTGATTCAATTCATCCTGTTACTGCAGCAGATGCTGTGAAAGATTCATAGTCTTCTGTAGGGTTAAACTATTTTGATACCTGATATGCCATATTACTGAGAAAATACCTGTCTGGTGTTTTTCTGAGATTGCTTTTAAAACTAATAGAAAGTATTATATTAATTCTAGATGAAATTTAAAACCAAGGTTTTGTAAGGAGTAGGAGTTACTTGTGTTCATTGATATTTCCACAAAATTTATGTAGTGTTTTTTGTTATAAATTATGGTAAATTCTGTTCAAATTCAAATGAAGCTTATAACTGTATTCTAATTTTTAAGTACTTTTTACTATATTTTTTCAAATCAGAGTGTTTCTTTTCTTTTTTTTTTTGGACTTGTAATTGCTTTGCAATGTTTCTTTGTGTACTAAAATTTTGTCTTTATTTCATGACCAATACAACAATCTTTGATGTCTTGCTCTGTACTTTATTAAGTCATTTGAAGCAAGTTGAAATGAAAACTTTAAAAAAGAAAATCTGGATGTGATCTACAGTAATATAATACAATTTGATAGTATTTTATATCTACTCTGATTCGTTTAGCTTGTATTCTATAATGAATAACTGTTGAATGATAGCACTGTCTCATTTTGAAATATTCACTTTTCTAGCCGACTGTGAGGGCAGACTTAAGTTGTGAGGGTCCCAGAGAAGCGAGGATGATATATGCCCTATGACCCTGACAAGTTCTGTCTTTGACAGTGTAAATGAGTTTTCATCTTTTCTTCACCACCTTGCAGAACTGTAAAAATCATGAGAGGTCAGTGTACAGCAATCAGGAAAAATGTGGGACAGGAGGAGCATCAGGGTCAAGTATGCAGTCAACCGTGACAAAAGCCATTTACTTAAATTATAAAATGTTATTTGAATGGCTGGAAATTTATATATTGACTATAACTAAAGTTTATCTTACTGCCTGGAGTTTATGCTGATTAGAAACTCTTAATGATCATTTCTTCTAAATTAATGGTCATGTGGAAGACCAATGGTTCAGTCTCTGACAGGGACAAAACTAGGCTGCCCAGCAATGCTTAGCCCCCTTAATAGAATATGGATTATTTTTATGGATGCTACAGTTTCAAGCCGGTATCCATAAGGCATAGCTAGAAGCCAGATTCCATTACTCTAGCTCTTTCAATTGCCTGTGTGATCTGTCTGCACTCTCTTTCTGGTTGTGGTGACTATGTCAGACCAGCCCCTTCTAAACTCAGATTTTTTCCCAAAGTACTACAGAGCTCTGTAGTTTAGTACTCATGCCCATGCTGGGGAAAGAAAAGTCTGGTAGAAAATCACTGTAGTGAATGAGCAACTAAATTAATCAACTTTCTCATCATGCCAACAAACAGAGCTTCCTGCTTCAAGTATCTACCTCTGCTTTTTATAAAAATGGGAAAAGAATCAGACTCCCATAATGCTGCACTGAGCACTCAAGCTCATCTCACTGTCAATTTTAAAAAGGCCATAGAAGGCCACAGTGATGGTAAAATATAGTGACCCTTGCTTGAGCAGTGATAACATGAACTAATAACCCAGTACCAGACTATTATAAGGAGAATGGATTCTCCTGCTAGCTTCAAGCCTTAAGGGGTTCAAAGTGGTTATTGTCAGTGTGTAGGGTTTTCTTTTGCAAAGCAGAAAATATGCAGTTTCTGCACAATAATAGAAGGTTGGGTATTCACTGAAAATAATAATGAATAAATCAGCAACAGTTTGTGGTTCAACTCTGTTTACTCTATTCTGTACCCATCCATCTCCCTTCATGTAGTTAGTCTGTTCCTCTGCTTTGCCATTTACACCATCAGTGTTTGTGTACTGAGAGCACGATCACCATCAGTCACTACAAACCCCCTTGCTACCTCACCACACAACCGTATATTTTAGGATAGAGCTTTGGAAATGTTGGTTCTGCTGTTCAGATGGAGTGATGTTTGCTCCCAATCCAAGAGGAAAGGGAAGAGGGTTTTTTGTGATTCCAGTTCTCAACCCCTTTCCCAGTGGGACAGTGTATCCAGACTCCAGGCTTGAGGGACACCAATAGTAAAGCCTTCATTTTAAAGGATTATACTAGACATTTAGACAGATATTACTATATATGGATATCCAGATCATTAACACTTAGCAAAGTACATCTCATAGTACTCCTGAGAGCCATTATTATACCTGCTTTGTTGATTGACTGTGTACTTCTGTACCTCATTTTTTCTTAAACACAGCATCAGTACAAAATTAGTGCACCAACTAAGAAATCAGTCAGGATTTAAGAGGGTAGTTTTTCTATACCTGCCCTCAAATAGGAGTGAATTTCTCCCTAAAGACACCAAAGTTTAAAGTATTAAAAGTATTTCTAGTCTCTTTGTGTCTGTACTGAGCTAATTCTGGCTTTAGTTTCTGACTTCCTGAGTATCCATGTATTTCCCTGTAGATAGTAAAAGCAGAATGTATTTTGTGCTGGGTACAATATACATAAAACTTAATTGTTATGCCACCAAATTGCTATTTTGAAATGACCTTTAAAGATAACCTTAGAAACATCCTTTTCCTGCCTCCTTTAAAGTAGTGTTTAAATCAGAGTATTTTTTGCCTCCAATGGAAAGGTAGCACTACTCCTTCTATTACCCACAGGACATAAATCTTCATTAAATAATGAGAAATCTTTATAGTCAGTACATTGATTAAAAGCGAGATATCTGCATCATGCAATTGATTCTTTGAATTTACTTGGGGGAAATTGTGGGGAGATACTGCTACTGAGACAGCCAGTGTCATGTCAGCTGTTCTAACTATCCGTTTATCTTCAGCAGAAGGGAAGGGAATACAAAACAGTGCATTACAATACAGTAATACAGTTGTCTGTTGTTTCCATTGCACCTTGGAAAACAAGAGAACTGAAATGGCAAGTTGAGCATGTTGTGCAGTAGGTGAGAACAATGAGCCAGCTTTGCCTCTGAGTGAATAGAGAAGACAAACAGCAGCAATACCAGGTGTACTCATTACACAGCAGAGTGCTTTCTGGGCTATATGTTCATGGTAATTTGCATTCACCATGGATCAAAGGTGGAGCACCTTTGATCCAAGGTGATCCATATAAATATCTATCCAGTGGCTAAGGGTGCCGCCTGAGGTCGGGAACCATAGGACAGGACCAGCAGCATTGTGAGGCTTGGATGGCTTCAGTTCAGTTCCTGTCTCTGAAACAGAGTGAGGTTCAGTTCCTGTTTCTGGTTTGAGACAGGTCTTGTTTGACATTTTTTTCTGGAACTGTATCAACAAGTATTAGTCTTTTTTTTTGTGTTCCTTCTGTAAGGGCTACCTCCCATACCAGAAGGGATATCACCAGACTGTGTCACAAAAAAACCCCCACCACACCACAGAAGCAGAAAGTGGAGTTCAGGTGTCTAGGAAATCTTTCATTCCTTAGATGTCATGCATCTAAACTTGGGACTAATAGAAAATTTGATGTTAACTCTGCAGCTTCATTTAACATTTTACTACTCTTGGTTTTATCAGTAGCATTTCACTATCTTTATGCATTTTACTATCACTAATAATGTCTTACAGCTTCATCTGAATGGTTTCCAAGCCTTTAATTATCTGGCAAGAAGAACTGAGTTGTTCAGTATTAGATGACTTGCCTAAATGAAATATATAAACGGTATGTCCTACTCACAAGATGTTTTTTGTACTCAAAATTGTCTTACTTGTGTTTCTGAAAACACTATATTCAGTTTAAAAACCAGACATGTTTAAAGAAAATCTCCTAATGCAGGAGGTAGGTAGTGATTATCACAGTGAATACAATATTGCTTTAAGTATTTCTATAAATATTATATATATATATACACATACACACACTTTCAACATGATTTAAGAGTTTCCAAACCATTATCTAAAAGTGATTTTATCCCAAATACCCTCATCTCACCTTGAAAAAAATCCCAACAGAAACTTTCAGTGACTGTATAAGAGCAGATTTCCACTGTATCTGTCATTTAAGAGCAAAATCAAATATTTAGTGCTTGTCGTCAGGGTGAATATCTGATCCAATAGTCGAGAAACCCAAGGGCTGTTTTCTTGGTTTGCATGACTTACTGCAGGTATTACTCCTCTGCTCTGAACTGGGCATGAAGGGTGCACACACCTCACTACATAATGCAAGCAGACTCTCCTCTTGTGTAGCTGCTCCTTCTTTGGAGGTGACAAATGAAATAATATTTCAGTTTCCAAAGGTTTCCAGTTTTTAAAAACAACGCGGAAGATATGCACATATTTTTTGGCACCCAGGAAAAGAGTATTAGTCAAAAATCAATCTTATTTATTTCATCAAGGTCTTAGAGGTGTTAGTTGTTTTGTATCTTCTATAAACCTGCCATGAACTTGAACTAGTATGAGCTTAAGGAAACAGCTTTAAGGAAACAAGAAGTTATAGCTACGTTGAGTTTGCAAAAAATATATTGAACATATAATTTCTATTGGCTTAGCACTTACAAGAGTGTCTAACATATGAATCTGTTGTTCATTATTCTCTCTTTTATAGCTATGTTTCAGGTACAAGAAATTATGGTTTACATTTTTATGTTGGCTATTGCCTTTCAAACAATTTACTTCTTAAAGACAGACTTATATTAAACATTTTCTTAATATAGAAAAAAATAGTCATTTATAAATTAAATTGTAAAAAGAGACTCTAAAAGACTAAAAAATAGGAAGCAGAACAAAAAAAAAAACGTCAAAAGTGATATAGGAAAATGGAAAAGAGTAAGTTGTTTGCAAAGAGGTAACATTTTTATTTAAGACTGATTATATTAGTGCCTGGTAAATAATAGACTTTTCCAGATGTGATAAAAGAAAATAAAAAAGTAATTTTTTTGCAATTGATTGGAAAATTTCCAAAATAGAAGAGAATAAAATGTTAATCAAATGCCATTATATGCAGAATATTTTACCATCACAATGTTTGATTCTGTGCTATGGCCCTTGGTTCTGGTATATTTGACATATTTTTGTTCCTCAATACACACCTTGTCAGTTTTATTTCAGAAGCGTCAAATAAAAATGAAAACATATTTGCCTGGAAAATCTATATATACACACCCTTTGTGTATTCTGAAATCTCCTACCTTTCTGAACAAATAAGAGGTGCCTGGTCAAAGGTGAGGAGTAATGGTGAGTGCAGCAACAATTAACTTATTTGCACCAATTGACGTCTGGGCAATTCTGAAGGAGTTTTCTGTTCCTTTCTTCCTTCTGACATTTTCATCTAATAGTTTGACTCTTTAAGAAAATTATCGTTTCTGGCTTTTTTTTTTTTTCTTTCCTGTTAAAGTGCTTTTGATATAGATCAATGCATCTGAATGTCCCTTTATTTTTAATGGTGCGGCAACGTTAGATACTGACAGCTGGAAACCTTAATTGAGCAGATGACAGGAAAGTAATGGACATTTGCAACCACTTATTCTGTCTGACCTTGTATTTAATATCAAAGGGTAAATGTTCATTTTTCTTGGAAACCTTGAGAAATTGAGGGAATACAGAGGCAAGTGAGAATCTGACCTTGCTTAGAGATACTAGAATATTGGTACAGTAAATATGCACGTCTCACATTTCACCTTGTCTTTTAAAAAAATGAGGACAGATACATCCTGCTTTGTTTGTGGTGATTATACATAGCATTGTGCTATGGATGCCTATCCATAATTCCTTTAGTCCTATGAAATACTGTAGCAATTAAGAAAAAATGAAAGAAAAATCATGACATTTACCTGGATGGAAATTGATGATAAAAACTGATATAATCTAAGCCATCCTTAGATTTCTTCATCCTTAGATTTCTTACCAATCTGATGATCGACATCACATCTTAAAAATCCAAAGTGTTTCGGCTTTTTCTTGGGGTTTGTGTTTTGGTTTTTGGGGGGTTTTTGGTGGGTTTTGGTTTGGGTTTTTTTTTTCAGATGAAGATAAGATTCAAGCAATCCAGCATCTATCACTGCAAGATGTGTAGTTCTAATACCTACTCCTGTTCTAAGAGTCTTCTTTATGACAAGCAGAAATTAGTAATTTGAATTCCTGAATCATGAGAGATCAGTACTCCAACTCACATAGGTTGACTACACGTTGCATATTTAAGTATTTCCAGCTCTCTTAAGAGTATTATTACTGCAGTGTATGCAGTAAAATTAAAAAAAAACCCTTACATTTTCAAATCTTTAACAAATCTGTAAAATTTTGGTGCAACTATGATGATAGTTTTATAATGGTATTTATATTTTTGTAGACTAAATCTGGATTTATTCTAAAGATGCATGGGGCATTTCTCATTACATATTAATGATGATGTATCTGATGTATCTGACGTCTGTTCATAGATATATGCATTTTTAATTGAGAAAAGGCTTTTATTTTCTTTTATTTAGATAAAAAACACTTGTCTTTCAGTCCTATGTTCACATATTTGTTGTACCTTTAAATGTTATATCCTTTATTTCCGTGAGAGTAGAGTTAGGAACTTGTTCCATGAGGGATTTTTTCCAAATGACTTACTTGCCAAAAGAAAGCACTGGAACTGGTAAAAAAGTTAATTATTTATACAAGTTCTCTTGCTTGAAATCAGAGATATTGCCAAGAATTTCAGTTGCATGTTGTGCAACAAAAAAAGAAAAAGACACAGATCTTACTTTCCCACAGTAAGCTGGGATAGAGGCCAGTCTATATAATAGCAAAAGCTGATGTTCTTTGTTGGTGTGGCTTCTACAGAGTCAACTACAATCATTTTTCTATAGTATGAATGGACTAATGAGAACATGAAGCTGAGCAGGAAGAACCTGGAAAATAGGTGAAAAAAACATGTGTCAACAGCGAGGTGGGGTGGGAAAGTTGTAAGGATATTTCTCAGAATATTTCTGAGGATATTTCTGGAATGTTTCCCGGATGTTTTATTTAGGGCTTCTAGACATACAGATAGAGAAGGTCTTGACCATGCTCAGTGTTAAAGCTATGAAATAAAACTCTGACACTATGAATGTCAGGTTGATAACCTTTGTGTGATAATCAAATACAATTTGGTTAATTATATTTCACTTCTGAAATTTTATTCTTCTTTCTCCGTTGGTTACAATGAGAGACCTTTCTTCCTTTGCATTCTTTCCCTCCAAGCAGTCTGCTTTGTCAATTCAAAGCCAGTATAAAAGATTCCTAGTTAGACCAGTAGAGATTTTTTCCCTTGTTTTGCCCTATCTGATAGAAATCTCTTTGTAGTTTAAAAGATAATGAAGACGGCTGTAATCAGAAATAGGTGATGTTGTCCTGAAAATTAAAGGGATTTACATGCTTTTGCCATGTTTGGAGCCTTGGTTGAAAAAAGGGTACATTTTGATAGCTTGTTCTCATCAGTGCCTCTTACTTAGGCACGTGGTGTGTTGGCTTATGCCACCTCTAGGATGTAGGCCAGACTGTATAAAAAGAGTTTAGTATCTTCCTAAAGCATTAGCATGGGACAAAACAGACTTTAAGTGGTGTTTTTACCTGTTCCTATAGAAACTGAAAAAATGTGTGGTTCTATGAGCTCTGAAAATCCTGTGCTGTGCTCAACAGCTGCACAGCTGTTCAGCCTCACTGCCAGTCTCTGTTTCACTGGGGCAACTGAGCCCTTAGAAAATGAAGTACCATCCCCAGGGCTCCCTAAAAGTTTTTCTTATACAGGAAGGATATCTTAAGCAGGTACTTCCTATGTCTCCATTCTTATTGTTTCCTGCACCTCTGGAAAAGTTTGAGCAACGGTCTGGCAAGCTTTGTGAAACTTGTAGGAGTCAGGTTAACTGTATAGGTGTGAAATATTATTATTATTTGTAGTAGCACAGTAGGTCTTCCTGTGCAAATATGTGTGTTTACACTTGTGCCTAAAACGTTTGAACAGAACACATTTGTTAAAATCTGTAGAAGTGGCTTCTAGAGGAGAAAAGAGAAGAACCTTTCATTGCACTTCTCTTCTGAAATGCATCATTGACATGCAGTGGAGGGAATAAGCATTAAATTTAATTAATAATGGATTTTTTTTCCACCTTTCAGCTTTGAAAAGAGAATGTTTCTTGCATTCTGTAGAGTTTTATTTTATTAACCACACAAAGAGAAATAATGCTTCATTTAACTATGTCAAAACCAATCTAAAGTCTCTGCTATTTACTTTCCTTTCTATAAATTTTAATGCATTTTTAATTCCACACCACTGGTTGGCAAACCAACCATTGAAGTTATTGCTGCCCTGTAATGTATTTCAGTCATTTCTAATAAACTTGGACCTTAAGATGATTTATTATTATCTCTGTACACTATGAAAATGGATTTGCTGCCTGTGCTGGGTTTCAGCCCTTTCATTACTATGGGTAGATATGTACAAGATTGAAGAAACAAACAAAAACAACTAATCGGAACACAGACAATTTCTAATCTTGTGTTCTTTTGTCAGGAAAAAACATGTTTGAGGGAGAAAATACAGAAAATGGATGAGTTTTTTATGCATTTGAAGGAAGTTTTCCTGAAATTAAAGCAACAGATAGATTAAAAGTCATTTTAACAGGATTTTTTATTATAAAAGCTGTGGTTTTTTCTCTTTGAAATTAATCCTGACATATTCTGTAGCAATTTTCTCTAAGCTATTACGGAAATGTATAAATTTATTTTGCAAAAGGCTGTATGTTAAAAATTGATTTAAGATATCAGCAAGAAGTTTGGAAAAAGATTAAAAAATGAAATAACTGAAGTATGATTAAAATATCGTATCAAAATGCTGTATCATAAAACATCCTTACTCTTTGAATTTGTTTCTTCAAATATAATAAGAATTCCCAGTTCTCATTTTCTGAAAGTCACATCAAGAATGCCTCGTTCATCACATCTATTACAGAAAAATAATTACTATCAAATCAAAGCATGATCTTTTACATTAAGTTCTTTACAAGTCAAAGTGGTTGACAATTGAGTTCATGTTATTCTCTTCCCTGACTTCTGAAGAATTTCTTTGTGTGCTTAACAGTTTTTCTGTTTTTAGAATTTTTCTGTTCCTTTGTGTGACTGTTCCTAGTAACCCAACATTTACATACTCAGTGTTTTTCATGGGCAAGGAAAAAGATTTTCAGCTGCTGTTATGACTGGCAGCTGAGCAGTTTTTTCAATCTCTCTCCTTCAAGCTGAGTTTATTTTATTCCGAAATTGTCTAAGGAACGTCAGGTGAAAGTGAACAAATCTTCCTTTATCTTTCCTTGTGGCTAGAGGCTCTCAGTCTCTAAAGCAGATATTTTGCAAATTCCTGTAGTCTTTTATAATTATTAACCTTTCCTAAAAGAGCTAACAAAACCTTTAAAGTTACTTTCATCATATTTTGAAGGGAGGAGCTATTTCTGGAAACGATATCTTGCAAAATTTCCTTGAAATATTTACTTTCTGTCTGTATTAGTCTAAATTACCCATGTTTGTCTTTAATAACGACACTGTATGGCCTCTGTGCTGGAATTGGGCCTACTGAAAGATGTCATTAGGCAAGCTTGATTGCCTCTTAATAGCTCACTTATTTTGAAAAATCAGCTCTTTTATCTTTACAATGTTGCTTTATTTTGTAAAAGTTACAGCCTGCACTCAGCCAGATGACATTGTGGACAGTTTTTGTAGGGCCTATCATATCTTCATGCCTCTTCATCTCTGCGGTAAATCTCATTTGTGTAGGATCTGAGTGTAAAGTACCCACATGCTACATAGGAACAAATCTGTTTTTACAAATTACTTTGGTAATGTAAAAATACATTTGGCACTTTGTGACTCAGCTTATCTATTTTTAAAAAATAGATAATGGCAAGGTATGCTAATCATTATTTTTTGCTTCTAGTGTGTTACTAACAATAATTCTACAAGATATGTTTTTAAATATATCAACTCTTGTGAGATCTAATAGACGTAAATTTGCTAAGGTTTTTAAAACATCTTGAAAGGTCATGAATTGAGGTTAAATTAGTCTCTCCTCACGACACTCTGCAACTTCTAATCAGTAGGAGATACAAATACAAGCTAGATTGCAAATGGAATGCAGGTATTAACCAGATTGCAGAGGAAGGAGATCTCATGTAGATTTTATTGATATGTATCAGGTGGCTTTTTCATAGCAACTATAAAAATTAAATGACAATCCATATTTTCTACTACAAATTAGAGAATTCGAAAAGGGCTAATTTGTTGGGGTTTTTTGAATTCTACCCTCTTGTTATTCTGTTTGATTTTCTGTGTTATTATGATTAGGTGTCATTCTCAAAGCAGATGGTGGCAGTGGTGAGAGGCAATCTCTCCTTACATTTATGCAATTTTTTTGGTGTTCTTCTTCACTCTGGTGACATACTTCCCCATATGTTGAGCTTTATCAGTATCTGACCTTAAAATCACAGAGGTGGTAGGATCAAAGAATAAACATTTTTAAGGTGTGGATAAGAGCTACAAGAATGATTAGAGGTCAGAGGATTAATTTACAAGTAAAGATTAACTGAGCCCAATATGTAGTATATAGTTTAGCGGAATGAATTGAATTTTGGAAGAAGCATCAAAGGGAGAGCAAGATAACCACCTCTAAAGGATATAAACTGCAGTGGCTGAATCAGGCTAATCAGTCACAGACTCAATGTGGACAGTGCAGATATTTTCAGAGCTCAGGATATAGAAAGAAAAAAGTATCCTGTCTTTTAGGAAAAGAAGGCAGGTCTGTTCACCCTGGTATCAAATGATGATATGGGGAACAACAAGTAATTTTTTGATTTACTTGCACTGGCTTCCTTGAATATAGACAACTCTTCTGCCATTCTGTATTGTGAAGCAGGCACAATCAGGCCCAAATACCAGAACAATTTAACTCTGAAAATTGTGGGTAAGTAGCACTGCCAAATAGCCTGACAGTGGAACATAATTGTGATGAACTGATTTATTACATCCTTTAGAACTGGGCATTACTGAGTCAAGGACCAAATCTCAATTCAGTATTCCAGATTTTTTGTGCAGAAGTTTTATGTCAACTTTCAGGTTCAAAGCCTTTTCCATACCTGCTATAAAAACTATTCAAACACCGTTTTCCTAAATATCCCCCAACACTGTCAGTTTTTCATCTTGAATTTGACTACTATTTGAACTGAACATTTCATCTTTCTTCACATTTTCTGAAGCCCTTGAAAGCCATCAAGACCCATTTTCTTCTTCTTTCTGCCCTACAGCATGTTTTTACCTCTGCAAAATATCATTTATACATTGGAAAGAAAAAAAAAAACAACACTGTCAGGATAGTTACAAAGTGAAACACATTGGTTGGAGAGGTTGTGGAGTATTATTCTGGGTAAATTGCTCTGGTTGACCCTACTTTGAGCAGAGAGTTTAGATGAGATGATCTCCAGAGGCCTCTTCCACCTTCAAGTACTTTGTGTTTATCTGAACTTTGGCTCCCCTCACTGAATAATGACTAGGAACTTATGTCATGTTTTACAGTATATATATTTTTTAAAGAACATTGATTTCAAGAAATCCTTTGGAACCTTAGCTTGAAAATGATTTTTAAAGAAATTTCTTTTTAATTCCAAGAGCTTAATAAACTTTGGTGTATCTTCTTTAAACATTAATTTGACAGTCCAATATTTTTAATCCCTGTTGAATTGTAAGACAACCATCATTTTTATTTTGTCTGGCTAATTAATTGGCTTTTTTATTACTGTATTCTCTGTAATAATTGGGTTTACACAATGGAATTGTTCCCATGTGTTAAAGTAAAGCTATAAAAGTAGTGTTTACTAACAGTTCTGTTTTAATTTTATTCTTAAAATAAAAATAATCTTAAATAATCATTAATAATCTATGTAATTTTAGTTGCTAACAAGTTTGAATTATTTTCTTGCACTCCTCTGTCTCTCCACCTGTTTTCTTCTCCTTTTTCCCTTCACACTAATGCAGAAATACTTTTTGCAGTCGATCTCTACTACTCGTATTTATTTTGGTAGAAAAAGAAGAAGTCTAATAAAAATGAAAGACCAGTTTTCCTTAAATTGATGAGTTGTAGTGGCTTCCTTAGATCTAACATGCTGAAATGGTTCATTCCCGAAGAATTAGTTTAGCCATTAAGAAATCAAGAAATAAATGCTGCACACCTCAATCAAACAAAGGAATTTAAATACCTCAAAGGAAAGTTGAAATGAAAATATATAGGCTGTTTCCAAATGCTGACAAACAGGAAAATCAATATGATAGGCTTGGGGTTTGCCTCCACTAAAATCCCCGAGTTTATCTTGTGTTGCAGCATTTTCAGCAATCACTCTAATTATCTAATTGTGTGGATTGTGGATTATGAGGTGGTGATTGTGGTTTGGTTTTGTTGTTTTTTACTCTTGATTAAGTACATGGTTGGTCTCAGCATCTTCACAGCATCTGAAAACTCTGTGACAATGTCTGTCTTTCTATCTATAGCAGATGTTTCTGTTTTGAAAGTAGCTGTATCAAAGTTGTACACACATCAAGTCATAATCTGAGATGATTGGTGGGATAAAAGACCATTTGCAAAGAAGTGGCAAAAATATAAAACTATCAAAATCCATCATCTTAAGTGTGTCTTTAATTCCATGTGCACACCTTTCCAGGAATAAGGAATAAACAACTGATATTGATCCCTTCATCTATCCAGAGGCAGGAGTCTGAAATTTGTAATTTGCAATATTTTATGTCGCCATGTTGCCAGCATTAGGACAATATCTGGATTAACTAATACAACATAGTTGTCTTCTAGGTAGTAATGATGGCTCCTATTCAGATGGGAGGAAAAATTAGATTTTACTAAGTCTTTTAAATCACTGTTCAGACAGAGATTTATTTTTTATGTAAGTTTTTATTTTCCCTGTCCTTTGTGAAATATTTTGGGTTTGAAAAGTCTTACAGAACTTCCATGAACCACATGAGCGTGCAAGTTGTAATCCTATCACAGTCTTGTACGTGTGTAAACTATTCAGTATTGCAGGTGTTAAAGGAAGCTGTTTTAAGACATTATTTGAAAGATCATGTCTAATCTTGTCTCATAATCTTCTTTCCTGTTGTCCCTGGAAAAGTGGAGACAATCTTCCCAAATTTCCGAAGTCTAGGGATGCTGATGATAAAACTTGCATCACTCTATATTCACCTTGCATATTCATTTCCCACAAGACCACATACTCTAAGAACATAAGTAATTCCTGTTTATTTACAAAGTAGTTTACAGACTGCAAAACTTCTATGGCAAAAACTTATTTTTCCATATTCCTCTTTATTCAGGATTTAAAAAAAAAAAGATTATTAGTCAACTTTATTTGTCTGTAATATTTGTTTGGATGAATAGACTGAACTAATTTTTTTTTCCTAATGTTTGAGTATTGTAATTTGCCTTGAAAGAATTGGTTGTGAATTCCGGGTGATTGCTTGTGCATATGACTTGTAGAATATCTCGAGTCTCTGCCCTTCTGCATTTCTAGTCTCAAGTATTAACAAGAATATTTGTGCTGTTGGCTTCAATTCAAAAAATCACTGGCCCTTGCTTAGCATGAAGAACACAAGCAGTGTTTTTGCATGTAATGATACTGCACATCTGCTCACATGCCTTGTCTGACTGGGACCAGTTTTACAATAGAGTAGAATGAAAATTAGTTAAAATGCCTTTACTGATAATGCCAAGAGATAAACATTTGACTTCACTTATTTTTTTCTCACAGTCGTTAAAAATCATGTATCTTGACTTACAAGACTTGGAAAAAATTTTCTTTCTGTCTGTGCATTTTTGCTCACTTTGAAAGGTAGTTAGTGACAGGGTATGAGACCCACACAGGAAAATAAAAGGTAGAAAAAGTTAATGAATTCATCTAGTTAAAAATATTATTTCTTCTTGTACTGTACTGGATGAAGTTTCATCTTAAATTTTTACTAATGTTTTGAAAGAAAAGAGTTGAAATTTAAATTTATGGAAATTAAGAATTAGTCAGGTTATATTTCACTGTGTAACTCAGATTCTCCTCCAAATTAATTCACGTTTGGAAGACCCAGACTCACCTGCTGAAATAAACACTAATGTTTTTTTCCACAAGCTGCAATAATAAACCTCTTCATACAGGACTTATTTATGTTTCACTTCTGTGATTTTCTCTGCACACTTATAATAGATGGATAAAATGTGATTACTCTGAGTAGGTAAGTAATGCTTTATTTTCGACACATTTTCACTTGTCTGAAATCAGATTGGTACCTTCTTCAATGTATTGGTTTTTTGCAAATATTTGGTGTTTAAATTACAGTAATAATTCTTCTGTAGTTCAATAAGCAGCAAATTAATGTGTGTTCTTGAATCTTTAAATATGAAAGAAATTATTTTATAAGTCTCCGACTTCAGCTTCTGCTCTGAATAAATATATAGGATGAATTGAAAATATTCTGCTGCAGATATTTAGTCTCAGTAATTTCTGAGAAAGATCTCTTGTAATGAGCTTATTTACAAGACTACGTCCAGAGGAAAAAAGACAAAAACAACTGAAATGAGCTGAGTTAAAAACAAACAAGTTGGGGGGGTGAACACTGAAAAGTCCTAAGGCATTAATATTTGCCTAACATTAGTAACGATATTATGTTGTATTAACTGCCGAGTACAAGGATATAATTGTTTCCCCTGAAATATCTTGGTCTACCCTAAAGAAAAGTATAAATCTATAGTTTATCTTGCTCACTGTGCCAAAAAATCATTCAGAGTCTCATATACAGGGGATAAAACTATTTCAAAGACCAAGGTTCAAGTCCTCCCCTGTGTTTGGAGAGGTACCTTCATCTGTTCCTGTCTTAGGCAGAAGAAATGAGGAGAAAAGTCTTTCTCAAAGAGCCTGCCCTTCTTGAACAGAGGGAGCCATCTGTCAAAGAGCTGACACTGCTGAGTGTAGTTTCCATGAATGCTATCCTACTGAGCAACAGGCTGGCATCTGAGAATGGTAATGACCAAGAGAATGACCTCTGCCCTCTTTAAACCTGCTTTTTCTAACACCGGGATCTCTGAGAATGTTGGTGCTCTTAGTGCTTTAAAGTAACATCCATTCAACATGCTGAAAGATTCATTCAGTTCAGGCTGAGTTAAGCAAATGGAAAAGCATGCAAAATACTGGTCTTGGTCTTTTTGTTGGAAGAACTATATTTTATATAAATAATTGGATACATTTATTGTCCTGCTTTTATTATTCAGTTTTTGAGAAAACAAAGTAAAGAAACTGATCACTGTAAATTCCTGAAGTAGAAGGAAAAGTAGTTAACTCTGGAATATTTAGATTTTCTTTTGACTCAGTTTGCACTTTTCAACATTCAGTCAATTGTCTTTTATGAGTCTCTTAATTTCATTCTGTATTCCTTCCTTAGAGAGTGTATAAATACCTTCCTTCATATTGTGTTTGCAGGAAATGAAAAAAAATGTCTCAAGGAATTTTGGAGAAAGCAGTTTTAGAGGTCTTGCTGATGGGTGCAGAATAGAATTAAGCAAAGGGCTAGTGATAAAGATTGCAAAAACTGATGGAATTAAGAAGTTAGATTGATCTTGGTCAAAATGTTTTAACATTATCAGTCTTTTTTCAAGAATATCAACAAATTAATCTCTGTGATCTCAAGAATTTAATCCCATTGGGACATACATTGCTAGGTGTAGATGGTACACAAAAGTATGATGGATGTAATTTGAGAATATACTTCTTACAAAAGTCTTTTCTATGTATGAGAATTATTTGTGTAGTCTCTCTATACACACACATATTTAATTTTTTTAATATATAATACTCTAACAATTTTGGATTATGAGTTTTGAACTAAAGAAAGCTAAAAACTCTCACCTAATGGCCCTGACATTTACTTTTATACTAAAGATATGCATTAAATCAAGATACACTGTCCCTGATAAAAATAGCTCTTCTCAGGATGTTAAGATTGCACATCCGTTATTATCTTCCCAAGGAGAAAAACATCACGAGTTTTCTATTGCTGAGGAAGGCTGCAATACATATGTCTGGTATCTTACATGGTCATTATTGTAGTATCATAGAATTCTCAAAACAGATGGGGAAATGTAGAGTGAAATTAAATTCAAAATTACACAGGAAGTCAATAGCAGACTTAGAAACATAAATGAGTCTCTCGGTTTGTTTAATATAAAATCGCCCATTCATTGTAAGAAAGATGTGTTATCTGAAGTAAGAATCTTGTGCAGAGACTTTCCAGAAATCTTAACAAGCTGTTGATACATAGAAAAATGAAGGTCTCATATAATTATCAGGGTTCCCTTCTTGAGGATTAGATTGTTGTTGTTTTCTTAAAGCTACCTTTTCAAATTATTTTAATAATTACTAACTAAGAAAAACCGTGTTAGCTGATTTCTTTCTTTTTTTCACAAATATGGATTTTTTTCAATCAGAAAATGAGAAATGACTCCGAAATTTCCTATCCCTTAAGTGTTCTATTTCTTAACACTGGTTCTGAAAGCCATTTTCAGTATTTAACTGCATGATGTAGGTTTCATCTAGTATTTCACTATATATGGAAGGTTCTCATGCTTTTCAGCATTGTTATATTTTTTTCCCCTATTGTCAGGGTTAATGAAGGTCTTGGTTTGTAATAACAGATGTAAAAAAAAATTAATTACCCATCTGTATCCTCATTTTCATCTCCATTTCTCCTTTATCTGGAGGGTATACTGTTTTATAGGCTGTGGCTATGATTTCTTTTAAGAAATCTTTTACCTTCTGAGTCTCCTAAAAAGCTTTGCATACATTTGGACTGGAGATATACTGGGGCTGAAATGGGCATGCTGCTGGATCCTGAAGAAATAGGGAGGCTTATCCCAGGAACTGGACTGTATGGTACAAATCTAGTACAAGAAGGTGGCCATATTCTGCAGCCAAAACTCTATTAGGGCAAATACTTCTGCCTTTAAGGTACCAAACCTTAATCAGCATAAAACATTGCCCCTTTGGACTGCAAATAATTGAAATTATTTATCATGTGCTTAGCAGTTAAATGAACTATTTCTGTATTGGAATACTACAGTTATTTCTCAACACTGAACAATGTTTCAGAATAGTTTAAGTGAGGAAACAGAGAAGAACCTGCTGCAAATGCAGGTAATCTCCTCAGACTATGATTAGTTCTGAAGACTCTAGAACCAATGGTAGCCAGATTTTCTCCTAAGGTGTGCCATTTCAATAACTCCATGGGGCTAGTAAAGAACCTGAGATGA
The DNA here is from genome assembly GCF_017639235.1 of Corvus kubaryi. Lineage (NCBI taxonomy): Eukaryota > Metazoa > Chordata > Aves > Passeriformes > Corvidae > Corvus > Corvus kubaryi. The sequence continues at coordinate 10,200,517 of NW_024581131.1, read as the reverse complement.
AAGGGCTGTGCTCATCAGAGGTTTTACATGCCAAGCTTAGATGCTGGCTTAGATTGCTTCTTTGAAAAAAGGATTCCAACCTGGCTAGCTGTGGCTGACACTGGGTTCAGAAACGCCCCATGTGCTTTGTGATGTTTCTAAGTACAGATAATCCTGCTCTACCATTGTTTTACAATCAGACTGAGCCTGCATTACAATACTATTACAGAAGTCTGCAGTAAAGGTAGCATATTGTTTTTACAAAATTATTTAGGTTTTAAGCTGCAGTGCAAGCTAAGGATAATATTATAGCATATCTATTTATCTTTTTTTTCCCTCTTCCTGTTTATGACATTGATTTAATTTGGTTAATCTGCATGCCACTTAAACTTCCAGTGGCATATTTCTTTGCTTTTTTTAGACCTTTATCTTGGAAGAAATGCTTGAATGGTAGTGTTTCCTGGATTAATTTTTGGCACCAAGGTTTTATCCTATCTCCAGTTCTGATGTTTAATCCAACATGGTAATGTGTTTTTGCAAAGCATGGAGCTTCATGTGTGTTAGTGGGCAGCAACAGGCATTTCAGAATTTGGAAGCTGTTTCTAGGATCTCCACCTTACGTTGTCTAAAATGGAAATTACTTTATTAAAAATAACTTGATTCGCCTCAGTGCACCTGTTTCTATGCAACAGCAAAGGCACCTGTGTCCTATTAATACTTACATTATGCAGCACATTTGGAAATGTTATAACTCAGGTGGATTATACTCCTGGGAACCACATACATTGCTCCTGCTTCAGCTCTTTCTCTCTCTATATGTCAAGTTGTTAAATGATTTTTGGGTTACTTCAGTGTGTTTGCAGCTTGAATTCTTAAAACATGATCCTCAGGCAAGTAAGAAGAAACTGATTCCAGATGGCTGGTAGCAGATCTCCATGTTTTTCTATATTCTAGTTGTCCAATATCTATTTTGAACCCATCCATTCTTTTGTACAGCCATTTAAAAGAAAAGAGATACATAGCTGGTAGGTTTTCTACAGTTGCTTGCCTCTAACTCAGTCTCGTTCAGCTAGAAATAATAATGTCCCTCATGCTGCTTCTTGTCTAGGTAAATTATTTTCGCTATAATATCAAAGATTTTGGAAATATGTTTAAGAGGTTTTTTTTTTTTTTTATTTTGTTACTGTAGAAATGTTAATTTAATATTTACATTAACATATGACAACTGGAACTGAAGCTTCAGGTGACTCCAAAATGATGAAGAAGAAGTTCACTTATTTTGCCCTGAATCTTATTCAATTAACTCTAATGCCAATAGTGTAAATTGACATCAAGGCTGTGGAAATAGGTTATGTATTACTTGTTAGTTAAATAGGATGTGAAGCATTTTATTTTCTGCTGTGCCATCACAGTGCATGTCTAGAACCATATACCAGGAAATGGCCAATACAGTTACATTTCATGTCTAGTAGCCAAAACTGAGTATAATATTAATCTTACCTAAGTTACGAAACTCAGTAGTGGTTACCCAAGATCTTTACTTCCACTGATTCAGAATAATGCCTTCCCTTAGCTACTTCATAGTTTTTTTCTTCAATCAGCATTTTAAAAGATAATAACTCTTTCTCAATAGGTTTTTTCTGTGTTATACAGCAAGAAAACCTACTCTGAGTGGTACACTCCAGGATGAGTGGGGCTCTATTGAAAGAGATCTAAACAGGACTAGACTACCTAGTCTAGACTAGACTACCTGCATCTTCAAAAATAAGATGAAGATAGTAACCAATTCCTGACATATATTTCTCTAGCCCATTCTAAAAACCCTCTCCTAGACTTCACAGGATCCCTTGCCTGATAGGTAGGTCATATGAAATCTCACAAAACCTGATTCTCTTTTTCAAAAAAACATGCTTGGGCCTTTTTCTGGTCCAAACTTTTTCATAGTTTTTAATTTCTTCTGGTCTTCTAAGGTCATACTAAGTTGATAAAAGTTTGATCTGCTGATATCTTTTAGAAGATGTGATTGTTGTCTATTCAGAGTGTCTTCATTATGTTTATTTGGCCCTAAGCATAAATTATAAATATTATATCCCTACAGACATGCTTTTTAACCTGGTGCCTTAAGTGGGAGGAACACAGTAAATAGTGTCTTTTCCTTTCTTTGAATTAAAAAAAAAATGGCTGGACTAAAATGTGTGGAAAAAGTATGGCTTGTGATAGCTATAAATCTGTGATCAATTGCATCAGGACTATAGCAATCATTGTTTAGTGATTGAGGTTAATGAGGAATTTTTACCCACTATCAGAATAGTAAGGACCTTGTTGGTTGGTGGATTTTTGTGTCCCATTCTATATTTTAGAGCCTGGGGCAGTCTCTGATGTCATGCAGTGAAATGCTTGCAAGTGGTTGTAAGTTAATGCTGGGAGAACTGTGTAAAATAGAGGAGCTAATGTGAAAAATCTGTTTTATATCTGTTATAGCTCCAATAAAAATTCTGTTCATATAGTGTTCTTCCTAACAGGCTTTTCAGGAGCTTTTAAATTAATTAATGTCTTGTCATCTCTTTAAATGGTTCTTACATGTTTTAGTTCATTGGAAAGCTTGTGAGACACTGCATTCTGGCTAAAGAAAGTTGTATCAGTCTCCAGGGCAGCCAGTTGAGATAGCATTACATACGCTAACCACTACCTTTTTGTTTCCGTAGAAGTCAGGCTTATTAATGATTTTTTATTTTAATTTCTTTTAAATATCCTTTTTCACCTACTTGCTCTTTGCTCTGTGTGAGATGGAAACTCATACTACCTCTGTAGTGCGGATGCCTTCATTTCTCAGTGTTTCAACCGAGATCCAGATTCCAAGTGCTTACGTGGAACAAATAATTATTTTTTTTCTTTTTCTGATGCTTTCCTAGATGAGTCCCTTGTCAAAACCTGACAATTTGTGAAGATTGTAGATTATGGTAGAAGGCATAGTTCTGTTCTCATGAAAGTGAAAATGTGTATGACAACTACACCATATGATTTTTGAAATGGTTGTGTTACTCTGTTAACCATACGTCATATCTGCTTCTACCATGTTTCTGATGGGTCTTATTTTTCTGCTAGAAGCAGAGAAATTGTACACATAATTCAAAAAGTATTAATTTAATTTTGATTAAATTTTACCTCTTTTGAGGTAAAAAAATATTTAAGAAAGGATCATGGTTTGTTTGTAGAATAAAACCCTTTATAGGACTAAAGGACTGTTGTAATTGTCAATATACAAACATCCAGTGCATTAGGAAATAGGATGTGTAAATGGACCAAGACAGTACTATGGGTACAGGATTTTAAAATCTTGGTAGAATGTTCTTATTCTTGTATAGTATCCAAAGCAGAAAACTTCCCTCACTGTTTATATGTACATTCATACATGAGATTTCTTAATGGCTGGTCTTCCTGAGTGAACCAGTGACACTGATCTTAACAGTGAAATTAACAATTTTAATGTTGGTTACTAGTCTTCCTTTGAAATTTGTCCTGAGCCCCATTCCTAGCAAGTGTTCAACTATTTAAATATAGAAGTCTTTTTATTGGTATAAGGATTAACTGAAAAGATAGTAATCACATTTACAGGGTTGTGGGTTTGGTTTTGGTGTGTTGGGGGCTTTTTTTTTTTCTGTAGTCTTATATTTGGCTAAACTAGAACTAAAAGCTGAAAGTTTTCACTACTTTTACTTTTTTTTTTTTGTTATTTAAGATTCTTGTCATATCAAAACTCTGATTCAAGTCTGTAGCACATTACAGCATTTTAAATTGACATTTGGTTCTGCCATATGTCATTCTGTGTTGTGGCACACGAAAGTAATATCATGTTTTATCAAGTTTATCAATACTTAATTTATCCTTAACATAGTTTTATCTAATCCATGTATTCATTTGACTTTTAGTCACTAAATGCCAGAGCACAGGTACATGGTTTCTCCTGGAAGATGGTATTTTGATGCCGTTGTTTAGGAGATGTTTAGCAGCTGTTTAGCCAAAAGGTAATTCTGTTGCATTATAGCATTTCTCAGATAAAATTTCAAATGGGTTGATTTAGAGATTTTTCTAGAAGATTGAAAGACTAAGGCTTGAATGTGTGAATTAAAAGAGTGATTTTTTTGGTTTAGCTAGTTTTTCACTATCAACGTTGCATTTATCTAGCCAGTAATACTTAATTATGGCAATAAGGCTGTTTCTGTCCATTTGGATTCTAATAAAGTCAGGGCAGGGAATCAGAATATAATTAATCAAGAAAAATTAAGAGGCATGACTTGTTAACAGTGTCTGTACCCCTTTTAATTCACACAACACAGCAAAACAGTTTTCAGAAAATGCATTGCTGAATAAAGTTAAGGGGAACGGATAGACAAGAACTATAATAGATAAACAATGTTCTGGGCAGATTCTACTTTTAATAATATCACAGTCTTTTTCTTTTGTTTTTTAAAAAAATAAATGCATTTCAAAGTGGCTAATTAGGATCTGGGTATGGGAAAGAACATTTCTGGTCTGCAGTGATTTGCCCATTCAATCATGCTGTACTAAACACAAAGCATAACAGCTCAAATAAGGGAGAAAATGTCTAAGACAAAAAGAAATGACTCCATGGAAATGAGGTTGATTTTGCACGTATCTATCTGGAGGTTGGTTTTTCACTTTGTTTTACTGCTGCATTGCCCACAATAAGTCATAACACTACAAAAATGAAAACTTGAAAATACGGGAAGTATTTTACTAGAAACCACATTATTTTGAAAATAAGATGTAAATGCATAGAAGGGGGAATATGTAAAAGAAGGGAATTTTAACTTCTGTAATTATTACTGTCACCTCTAGGAATGCCATGATTCTGCTGTGTGTTTCATTTTCTCTTCGCATAGAATGATATTCCAACTGAACACTTTGGATTGTGGAGGAAGCTCCATATTTCCTTAGAAAAATATAGTTAGGAAATTTTTCTCTCTCAACTGTGTTTCCCATTTAATGTAACCTTTTAAAATGCACATATGTACATGTCCTTTGAAGTGACCTATGGAAAAAGAAGTTTTGAGAATACTGTGTGAATATATTTTCACATTGGATAATTGTTTCAGGAGCCTGAATTTTTAACATAACGAATTCTATTCTTTCTCTGATCTGTTGGTCACTAAAAACTTAATCTAAATCCCAGTGAAGAGTGTGGAAGTCTTTTTTCCATTTGTCTTTCTGGTTACAGTCACTTGTATAATGGAAACCAATGATACTTTTTTATACATGTGGTAAAAATCTAGTGACTAAAATATTTTACCTATTGATAGGGGTTCTTGCTGTATATTTTGATCTATATGGGTCTTAGTTAAATCTCTAGTTTCCTTCATTGAAACTGCCCTACCTGTATCTTCTTTCTCCACTCCAAAGAAAAAGCCCTAGCAATAAGGTCAATAGCAGATAGTCTTAAATTTTGTTCATATGATAGGTTCATATTCATTCCTAGAAAGGTTAGTACTTGGGAATATTCTGTATGAAAATAATGGTTCAGAGACCAGAATGGAAGTGTATCAGCAGACAACTACAAGCAATCCTTGCTAATAATTTTTCATCCCTTGGTGTATCTGTCACGTAATTGTTCATTTAATATTTTTGAATTTAATTATTCATTAATAGAAATTTGTTAACAGTTGTTAGGTGACTTAGGAGCCTAATTCTCATAATCTTTAATTAATTGCACAAATAGAAACCAGAAACCTATTGAAAACCAATTAGTTTTAGGTCTGTGAGAGCCACTTATGCTATGGAAAGCAAAGTTTATGCTTATAAATAATTTAAGCACTTGAATATTTTTATGCTGTTTCATTGCTAAAAGACAGACACAAAATTTTCTGGTATCACTTATTGAATCTGTGATAAAGATACGTGTGTAATTTTAATTTTTTTTAAAAAAACACTTTATATGAATGAAACAACCATTCTACACAGTAAATTTTAGGTCCAACAGGCATAAGCAGTTAAATAAATTCCTGTATTCTAGTTGAAGATACTTCATGGTAAGAAGACTCTGATTATATTGAGACCTCAAAGCCTCCAAAGCCTTGCACAGCTTTCTGAAATGGGCATGACTGATGGTGAGTTCTGAGTTCTGTTTACAAGTAAGAGAAGGAAATATACCAAAGAGGGCTAAACTACTAAAGAAGCTCCTGGAACTGCCTGAACATTAATTCCTCCCAGTTTTAATACTGATCTGATCAGTAGTGTGTTTTCAGCGAGCTTGCATGTTGCTCTTGTGACTTCTTCTATTCTTGGATTTCTTCATGGTAAAGTTCCAGATCTCACCAATGACAAACAGTAGGAATGAACATCTGCTGCCCTCATAAACTTTCATTAGATATCCTCCCTCATGCCTCTGAGTGCAACCCTGAGTATGGCCTTGGAGATGTATTATACAGAAGCATTTTCCAGGGCAAATGGCCAAATTAAAATTATTTACTTATATAGCATAGATACAGTATTAAATCTACATAAATTCATCCAAAAAAGTACATATTACAGAGGAGGGGGAAGGGAACTGTGGCTTGATGTATAAAAATATGATATTGAATTAGCTTATTAAAAAAAATTGTTTAAGTGGGAAAATCTGAGAGGCAAACTTTAACATTAGTGTGCTAAAATAAGTGGTCATACCTGCTTCTTTTTGTATAAATGGAAAATGTATTATGCTGGCAACACTACATGCATCACAATATATAGTCAATATATATATGTACATACAGAGTCTGTGTGTGAATTGCAACATATGGGCTACATGTAATGATGGAGGAATTAAAAAAACTGCCTATGTTTAAATGTTTTGTTCTTGAGGGCTTTTGCTTTCAGAAGTAAATCTGCTTCCCTCAGTCATAAATATAACAAGCAGTGTTACACAATTTTAAACCTTAATCAGACTATTAAGATAACATAGAGCCCGTTATGAAAAATGGAAATTAAAACACTTTATAGGTAATATTCCTGACTAATTTTGGATACACATACTACATGGGTGGAGATGAAATGCACAGTATTTCTTCAATTATTTGCACGTTATCTTCATCCACTAATAGGAATTACTATAACTTTAACTAAAATAACATTTTCAGAAAACGTCCTTCACAATTAATATGAAGGGTTTTTTTTCCCAAGAACAAAAGATTAAGTTTTGATCTTCTTTTACATCTTAGAATTTGAGATATATATGAGATGGGCAGGGATGGTTGCCATTGATCTTTAAATCCATTTAATGTGAAATGGGATAAATATCAATGCATCCAAAGTAATATTTATCATCTTTACTACATAGCTTCATACTGTATTATCTGGAAATGTTAGCAAGTTGCAATGTATTTAACAAAAAGATTATTGGCAGTATTTAGCTTAGTATATCTTTCTAAGTTTCTTGTCTAGTAAGAGGAAAGGTGAGGGCAGGATGGCCCTCAATGAAAAGCTGCTGAGGATCCTATTGGATCTGTATTGGGTATGACAGCATCTCAAATGAATAAATTCAGGTAGTCCAGGAACATGAACCTATTTGAAATTAATCCAGTTGTGATCTGCAAATGTCACAGATTTCAGTGTTAGTCCAGCTTGGTATGAACAAAAGTATGCTTGGAACAAGACAAAGCATAGCATACAGATATTCCAGGACTTAGTCCATGCTTCTCTAGCTAATTAATTAAATACTGTCTTTTGGAAAGCAAATAAATCAGCTCATCAGAGAAATGTCTTCTTTTGTTTCACAAAGTACTTGCCCTGACTAAAACTCCACATGAAACTCTTCAATGTTCCTAGACAACAGTCATTCTGCTTTAGAGAGAACGTCTGTAATTCTTATGCAAAAAATCCTCCCACTCCAGAGTGGTTTACTGTGTCATTTCAGAAATCTGTTTCTAGTCTATGTCTTTGAATGTCAATAGAATATGCTTCTGTTTTTTTCCCTAAATGTTTTGGCAAACATGAAAGATATCAGTTGACCATCTGATAGACTCAGTCAAGTTGCCTGTCAGACTTCTCAAGTTGCTGACTCCATCTGGTATGAAGTCAGGAAAACTGACTGAAAAGAAGTTCTAATTTTATTTTTTTGACTCTGTAACCTTTTCAGTGAGTTCAACCCATGAATTCAAACCGGCCATAAGAAAGGCCAGGTAATTACTTTGTGATAAGAAGAGCAGCACTGAAGGATTTGCCTGGGGCTCAGAACACTGATTGTCGGATAAAACTCTGCAAAGTCCATGGCCCCAAAGGGCTGCTGAGGCTGGATCTGCTGTAGGCTAATATGCTTAGAGGAAAGGTCAGGCAGTTGTGGAAGCCTGAACAGCAGACTGTCTCTCAGCTCTGCGGCTGGCAGCGTTCAGGAGCTGAGTGGAGAGCACAAAGGGATTGATTTAAATGAGTTAACTGATTCCTCTTTTCTTTAGGCCCACATTCCCCCGGCATGTGAGCGTCTGTGCTGTCACTACAAACTACTAATGTGAGCCTCCTGCATAATTGTAGTGGGACAGGAATATTGCATATCTCAGGTCCTGGGTCTAAAAGTTTGCCCCCATTCTTTCATGAAGTTAGAAAGAGTGTTTGGAGCAGGAAGAAATTATTTTTTCTCTTCTAGATGTCAGGTTGTTTCTAGGAAAATAGTATTCTTGGTTACATCCTATTACATATTGGCCTCCCACCTGGTATGAGTGGCTAATAGTTTCTATTGGCAACCACCAAAAAATCAGAGAAGCTTTTTAGCTTTGATTTATGAGAGAAAGCAAAATAACACTCAGGAAGAACATAGTAGAGGTTTCACTTTCAGTAATTCTCATCTCTGCCTCATTTCATCTGAGTGCATTTAGGAACGCAGCCAGGTGCCTTCAGCATAGCCACAGCCTTCAATAGTTGCTTCCACAAGCAGTGATTACACATGAAAGGATGGAGGAGTGCTGGGATTCCTCTTGAACTTGTAAATACAGTAGCTTTCATTTACTTGAACATCCTGCTTTTTAGATCGTGTAAGAAGGATAGACTAATTAGAAACAGTGCAAAAAGGTTATCTTTTAAAACTTGTCTCTACCTAATAAACTTCCTTTTTTACCAGTGTGGGTTTTTTTTTCTAAGAGACATAATGTAATTGACTTAAAACTACTGCAAGATATAAACATTTTTCACCTGGGAACAAATTTGTCTTCTAAGTAAAATTAATCTATTGACTAGAATGCTCTCATAGTCTGAAACTGCATTTATCTTCTTAATCCTCTCAATCATACATTTAAATATGAATTGTGCAGATAACCATTACAGAAAAATAGTTGGAGGATGTTTGTGTGATTGTCAGGGTAATTCTGCAAGATTTTCAGTATGCTAATTGAATATGGCTGTTGGTCAGAGTTTTCTATTATAACCTTATTCAATTCCACTCCAATCATAAAAAACATTCTTCTTGAAAGAAAAAAGGAAAAGAAAAAGAGGGTTATGTACTACTGTTTTCCCTTTCAACAATCTCAGTGGTTTCAACCATTTCTGCATCTTGCATTATTGTTCTTCTCTGCGTTTCTTTATGTGAATCATAGGAGATATTTTAAAACCTACTGGAGTGGAAAACTACAAACTAAAGAAAACTTCCTTCTCTACTGATGTAACTGAGTCAGAAGGAATCCCTGTCACTGGCTTCTTTCCTGAATTGTCTAAATAGTAGACACCTCTCAAAACAATTTGGAAACCATGACGTTGAGATCTTCACCTATTTTGATGTAAATTACTAAACAGTCACCAGCAGGTAGTAATTTAACTTCCAACCTGACTGGTGGTTATGAATGAAACCAGGAAAACACCTTCCAATGAGTTAACTAAATGAATGTTTATATTTTTCACATCTACTGCTCAGTCCCACTCTGGCTTTACTTGATTAAGTTTTGAGGGATGAAATGTTTATGGTAGATTTTTGTTATTTCTTTGCCTTTAATTAAAGTCTAAATTGTAGCTTCTGTTGCCAATTAAAATAATAATTTCAGTGGGAAAAATATGAAGACTCTTTAGTCCCTATAAACTTTTCTGAGTGGAAATAAAGGTAGAATATGGATAAATCTTGTAAAGCTTCCACCTACACATCAGAATTGCAATTTTACTTCTATCATCTCAACATGGAGCTCTGACAAATAACTACTTAGTGGACCTACTGGAAAGGTATTGTTTGTATTCAATTTAGGAAAGAAATTGAAGCCACTATTTTCATAGAAAAATGATATGGTGTAATGACAACAATATTCAACAAAAGATAATTTTTATCTCATTGGAATCTTATTATTTGTGTGTTCTATATATATGCACATATATATATGTATATATTCTCAGTGTAAAGATTTGAGCTTCACATAAATTTCATACCTTTAGTCTCACTGCCTTGCCCTGACTCAGAAAACTTGTAATTCACTTGTTTGGAGAATCTCTAGATGACCTGTTTCTTCTGGGGAAACAATGGGGATATGGGGCAAGCAGAATGGCACTGTTATGCACCAGTGGCTGAAGGTCTTTACTGTATCACAAAATCCATGGATTTTGTTTGGTTTGGTATGAACATGGGTTTGCTTATATGTCAGTAGATGAAGTGACAAGATGAGTCTTTGGAATTGAAATAGCTATCAGGTAGGTTTTAGTTGTATGTTCATGGGAGACCTTACTGCCAGAGTAGAATGTATGACTGCTCCCTTCTCTTGTAAAGACCCAAGTGCATATACAGGGAAAAAAACAAACTTAGGAGAAAAAGTGTCTTGTGTAAAATGTGAACACGGCCAGAAGTGTTCTCTCAGAATAACAGAACTGTAACCAAAATAGCTGAGGGTATGGTTTCATTTCTGTTTTCACTTCTAGGTTAGTGTATGGAGGTCATTAGTAACTTTTTTCGGGTAGTGTCTGTGTGCAGGTACTTGTAGACTCTAGTGCTCATGCACACACAGCAGAGGTTTTAAAAAGCACTCTGATGCCTTGAAATGACTTCTCGGAATGAGTGTCTGTGACAGTGCTAAATGTTTCCTAGCAGAGGAGTGCCATAGGCACTTTTAATAGAATTTAGAAGCTGATGGAAAGAGGCAAACTGTATGCTGAAATCCTGCTGTCTATCTGCAGCACAAGTCTAGCAGACAGGAACAGCAAAACCTTCTGACATTCAGTAAACCCTGTAAGAGGTCTCCAGAGGGATTGCTTCTAGGAGTTGAACCATAACCTTTTTCTCTATGGGCGTCACAGTCTGTGTCTTGCTGCAAAAAATGCTGGCCAGTGCTCTAAACTTGATGTAGGCTATGACATTGGCATCTTTTCCTTGAGAGGTAAGATAAACGTGCTAATCTATTTCATATAGACAATAAAGAATGCTGTCTCCTAGCTAGGATAGATGGAGTGTTTCCTCCCACTGGCTTAATAGTAGAGGGTTTTCTATAGTGTTGTCACTACAGCAGTGCATATAATATATCGTCATCTATGAAATCATAATTGTTGGCCTGCTAGTCCCTACTGTAACTTGCTTGGGAAAAAAGTACTAGTGATGTTGTGATTCTGAGGGGAGAAGTGAGTGCTGTCCTATTTGCTGCAGGTGACTTGTAAGAAAATAATAGAATAACATATAGGTCTTTGTCTGCAGGCAGCTTTCAGCTCCCTGAAATTTTGTTAAAGGTAGTGGGAGTGTTCCAGGAATAATTTTTCTGGATTTGTTTTTAATTAAATTCTGCACTGCTGAACTGAGAATAATCAGCAGTATTTACCAGCTACTACAGGTGAGGTTTTTCAAATGCAGACTTTTGAAATATAGCTGGCCTTGTTTTGCTGAAATTTTCTGCTCCTGAAAATGAAGAAGGATGCATTTTTACAGGCTGCACTGTTGAGTACAAAATGAGGTATTTTGATGAAGGAAATCGGGACATTACTCATGTCACTTATCCATAGCAAAGATGCATCCAGAAAGTTACTTTACAACGAAAACCAAAATAATGTTATGTTATCTGCAAAGTTAATGTAGCAGTGTCTGAGAAATAATTTCTCTGTTCATGTCGTGCAGCCACTGACCCTGGAAATCTGGGAGGATCCTTCTCTCTGAGGCATTATTATTCACCAGAATAGAATATTAATTAGAATTCATAAAAATAGAATATTTTACATTCAATATTATAATTTTTAAAAACATTATTGACACCAGTAACAATTTGGGCCATCCTTATGGTGCTGCTTGAATCAAGGCAGTCTATGAGACTAGATGAATCAACTTCCTATATACTTAGAATACTTTTCAGTAAAATTGGAAAGCTTTATTAGTGGCCCATCTAGAGAGCTCTCAGGACTTTCAGAACAAGAAGTAACAACTCTTCCTAAATGCAGAAGTTTACTTTTCTGTCTACTCTGGTATAACTTGGAATAATTGGAAGTGGAGTAGCTGGATATCAAGATAACCCATTTAGTGTAAATGTCCATGTACCAGTTGGTATTTACTTCTGCTTTAAGCCACACACTACTCAGCTAAAAGTTTTTACCTATACATTCTGCTGTTTTGATTGTAAGGATTGGGAACATTTGCAGTCTCTTCTGTTCACTTCAGAGTTGGTAACTTTATCAGCTCTACATATGCCAAATACTGCTCTGCAGCATCTGGCTGTTAAGCTGTTTAATCTCCCAGGGAGAATCTTGGTTTAAATCCATGACTAGGAATCATATAAAGATATGTCCAAGGTAGATGCCTTTCAACTTGTGTAACATTTGATATTGATGTGTATAATAAAGTCAGTCTACTTCTCAGAACTCTCCAAGTAATTTGGGCTCTCCTGAGCCCAAGAAGTGTTTGAAGACATTACTTATTTCTGTGTTTCATCTTGAGATCTTCAAGACACAAGATTTATAGCATCATTTTTTTTCACATTTGAGTCTTGCTGCTTCAACACTTGTAGTTGTGGAAAACAAAACTATGAATATGTCTTGAAAGGATAGTTAAAAGCTGGTATATATACATGTACTTGGCTAAATACACTGAACATATTTCTAATAAGAAACAATATGAACATTGGAAAAAACCCCAGGCAATATTTAGTATTACTGTTACCTTTCTAATGGTAGTTCTCAGAAAATAAAAACAAAAAACCAAAAAAAACCCAGAAACAAACATTAAAGCAGAAACATTTACCTTGTTTCTAGACTGAAATATTTCCCTTTGCCATTTTAGAACAATTTTTGTTTTCTTAATTGTGTTACAAAGGGACTTCTACCTCTTTGAAAACAGCATAACTATTTGTTTGGGAATGAAAGGAAAATTCATCTGTTCTATGCTTAAAGCAACTATAGAACTTAATTGGTGGGTAAATGAATACTTTTTCTTATATATATATGCACACACATGCAAGTGTATATATATATAAAGTGAGTTTTCTTAAAATGTATTTGAAATATGTGTGGCTATGGATTAAATTACACAATGCTGCATGATCCAAATATATTATTTTGCTTATATGCTAAAAATTTGAGTCCTATGGTATTTCTGTACTCACCTACTATACATAAGGTACACAGACTTATGTTTCTTGAAGATGCAAAAATCAAGGACAAATTCTAATAAATGTAAATAGTAACCATTACACTCTATCTTATTTGTTTTATAAAAAATGTTGGAGGGAGAAAGAACAAAAGTTGGGGTAGCCTAGTACAGGTTTTTGGTGGAATATAACTACTCAAAATGGCAACATGACCATAGAATGAAGCTTAACATCTTTTCTTGTAGAAGGTACTACAGTTTGAAAAGAACCTTTTTATTAGTAAGTACTTCTACTGCTGGGACACAGATAAGCAAACACTAAAAAGATAACCTGCTTGTTACTGCAGAAATATCCTCTGATTACAACACATTACAAAATATCCACGACTTTGAAAATTATTTGGTTGTTGTATCATTCTATTTCATGGTAGAGGGATCTGCACAACCCAGAAAAAGTTTCTGTGGTTCCGAAAAATTTTGAATAGAAGCCTCACCTGGGAACTGGTCAAACCACATATTATATAAGTGTTGTATGATAATCTGTTGTTATTTTTGTGTAAATTTTTTTTTTCCATTTATTTAAATTGAGAACATTTTTTCCTATCTCAGTTTTTCACAGTAGGCATTCAGTTGTTTGTCTTCATTATGTCATTGCTGCTTTACTCCTTTGTACAATAGCTTTTGGTGGACTATTTGAGGCTTTTTTACTTTTTTTAAGTTGTGTTCTGCCAAGAGCTTTAGAGAAAACAAGCCTTTTCAATATTCATGTAAAATAACAGGGAGATGTATATTTTTTGTTGCAATCACCAGTATTTGAAGAACATTATCTCAAAATAATTGTTATATTGGTTATTTTTTATCTTATTTGTTGGGTATGCTGTAAACATTTTTAATCCCCTGAATGCCAGCTAAAGCCAAAGCAGTTTTTCTTTTTTTCTCATTTTATGTATATCTATGATTTTTTCTTAGTTGTTCTATTCTTATATTTATTGTCAGTCATAATAGATGTTACAGATTTGTGCCGAGGGTTTCAGCACAGCTCTTACAAGGCTCATGCTAATGCTGTCTAGACTGTTTCTATTTAAATTGTGAGAATGTGACCTACTTTCATCTCTGTCACTGCATCTGTGGATTCTCCTATTCATGTCATATTAATTCGCCCAAGTTTAATGATTGTCCTGCCTCATTAGCTGGGCTTACAAGACACATATGGGAGACCTCAACCAGGCCAAAACTCATTTCTCAGTTGTGCCAAGAACGTGTCCCTATGTTTATCATGCCCTGTGTGACCCAATGATCCCCAGTAAATATTCCTAGTAGTTATTATTAATGTTTGCTGAGATACATTTCACAAAGTTTAACAAAATCACTTCATGATGGTCTGTTTATCTGTACTTTAATGATGAGTGAGTAATATTCACTCTTATGCATGCAGATGCAGCAACAAGAATTGGGTTTTAATGCTGACTCATTTTTTCTTTGAGTACTGAATTGAAAAAATACCTTTCACTTTTAATTTTTGTCTTGATGCTACATTTCATAACAGCTTTTGCCAGAGCTTGATGCCTTTTTTTTTGCCTTTGTAAATGTAGAAATTTCTTGAATCTCTTCCTCTGCTATTTGCTGTTTTTCCTGCTATCCATCAGCTAATTAGTAACATAGAAAGCATGTCAACATAATTCACTAAAGAAAACTTTAGTGGACATAAGATACTTCAGGTAGATGTTCATGAAGGCAACTGGATTCTTCAATTCAGTATTTAAAGCCTCTGGAATACTTCAGCAATTTTGTAGATAAATTGACTCAAACTCTTCTTAAAACAATGCCGTTTCAGTTCTCCTATTATTTTCATAAGCAGTACTGCTTTAAATATTAATCTCTTCATTGTATAGAACATAATATTTCCTAATTAAAGAAGAAAATAAAAATGCCTCAAGTTGCCCAGTTAATAGATTAAGTTAAAGTAATAAAATTTTATTAACAATTTGATTTTTCTGCGCCCCAAGCTTATCACTGCTTATTTTGTCTACTTAGAGGTGGTTTTCAAGGGGCTGAAGAGTGAAATTATTACATGTTAAGATAGTAAATTTGGCTTTCTGACTTACTTGTTGAAATGTTGCAGGCTGTGTGGAGATTACAGTTCCATAGTGAGAGTTAGTTGTTGTTTATTCATGGCCATGCTTGTCACACTCCAGCGAAGCTGAAACACAGTGCTTCTGATACACAGCAACGCACGTGCAAGGTCAGAAAACTGTCCTGAGAGTCAGATGATGAAGGCCTGGCTGATGTGGAGCTTCAGAAAGGTGATTGTGAAAGACATAAACATCCCTTGCCTGATGAGGTGTTCTGGGTGTGGTCATAAGTATTAGACTATAATTAGTCAATGTACACTTGGATATAGGAATTATTCCACATACAGCTTGCTGCTAACTTATCAATAGGAAGTCTGCTTTATCTTAGCAGATGAAGTAGTCACTGTACAAAGTTTCACACAAGAGCTATAGACTATTTAAATTCTCAAGTGAAATATAAATGGTTTGTACATGGTTGCTAGGCCTTCTGGTGGGTTTCCACACCGCTGTATATTGTATATTTATCCCTATAACTGAGGATCTTTGATAGTAGGAGTATTGTGTCGTTATTGAAATACAAACTGTGTCCAGCACACAGTTGTTTTCAGCACTTGGCAGAGAGTTGTCTTCATTACTCTGGTGTTCAAATTAGAGAGAAAGCAGATCATGCTAAAACTAGAGAATTAGCAAATTCTCATACAAATTATTTTAGAGCTTCAGAATCTAAGTACTTTTCACTGATATTATTAATTATCCTCCTAAGGATTGCGGGGCTTTTTGGTTTGTTTTTTTTTCGGTTGGTTGGGCTTTTTTGTTTGGAGTTTTTTGGTTTTGTGTTTTTTTGGAGAGGGGTGGATGGGTTTATTGGTGTTTTATGGGGTATTTTTTGGTGCAGAAATGCAGCTAATGTGAATATTTTCCATATAAATCTTTTTCAATATGAAACAGAGCTGCTCTGATTGTAAGTGAGTGTCTTATTGCATTTGGACTGGATCTTCCAAAAGTGAGTGTACATTTGCAATTAGGTATGACTCACACAGCATTAAAACTTTGCAGTGAAATAGTTTAATTGTATATAAAATGCAAGAAAATGTAAAACTTAGAATAAGGTTTCTAACAACAGAAGAAAAACTTTCCTTCTTAGTTAAAAAAACTTCTGTCATATTAACATTACTGCATTAACTGAAGAAACAGAAATCTTTAAAGAATTTATTTACAGTTAAAAGTCCATCAACAGGAGTAGGGACTGAACCCTTACAAAGCTAAATGATTCATTCAAGCAGTTCAAGAAATCTGGGATTTAGTAGGACACTGAAGGGTATCCAAGCACAAGCCTTGGATGCAAAGTTGTGGGGTATTTTTGGACACCACAGCTCTCAGTACCCTGATTGACCTTTGATTTATGAGCTGCCATCTACAAAGTCTTAACTACTGGTTACAAATATTATTCAAAAAGTCATTGAGATGAATTCAGTTGTTTTGCAGTGAACTTATTGGTTAGGATAATAGGTACCAAAGTTACTGTCTAAAAACTAGTGGGTTTGAGAATTGCAGAGAACATAAAATATTCAGAATTCTTTTCCTCTGTGCTTTTTCAGGAAGTAGTCCTTACTTCTTTCTTATGTCTCAGCATTCAGCATGTGCCCATGTCAGAATCTTTTTGTAACTTCCCAGAACAGCCTAGAATAATTAAGTATACAAGGGTATACTTGTTTTCATTAATTCATTCTTAAAAGAAATCTAAAAAATGGAAAACAGTTTAGAGTTTAGTCCTGTATAAGTAGAGATGTGTCTTCCTTAACTGATAATATTAAAGTGTGATGCCAATTGAATGGGACAGAATTTTTCTATCCATGCCCTATTCAGATAAAATGGCCTAAATGATAAACTCCGACTTTTGAGTTGTTTTATGATCAATGATGATGTGATGAGTTGAGTAACAGTATTTTTAGTTTTTACTTTCTCTCCACAGACATTTTAGTCATTAAAATTCAGTAATAGAGAGTATGTGGTCTTCATTCTATTTAAGGTTAAAAAAGCCATGTATTGCAAGTGCTGAAAAAGCACTGTAGGATGATACTCAGCACTAATGCTCTTATTAAACCCAGCAATATACTTAAAGATATTTTCAGAAGGTAGTTTTTCTCTCCTAATAAAACCCACACAGGCATTTTTGTGGGAATGACAGGGATATTGTTGCATGCAAGGATTGTTTGTACCTCATATGCATCAACATTGTCTCATTTCAAATGTAGAACGAACAGTTGAAAATCCTCACACTGAGTCACATACAGTGACATTTTTCCATCTTCACTTTTTTCTATAATATTTATTGTTTATTTATCTCTGTCTTAAATTTCTGATCTAAATTACAAATATCTAGAAATATGGGTATCTGGAATGCATTGCTCAGATGTGAATTTAAGCAAGTGTGATTACAGTGGTGGTATAGGGTCTTTCATCCTTGTAAGACACAGTACTGTGTTTAATATAGAAGCTTCAAATGGGAAAAATGAAGACAAACAAAGAAAAGCTGGATGAAAAATCATGATGTTAAGTACAGACAGAACCATCTGAATAACAAAATAATAGCTGTGTTACTAGAATGATTTGGGAACCACTTAACACTGAATCTCACAAAGCAATGCAGAATATAAACTGATTGACATTTTCATAAGTAGTTTTTAAATATGTACATGGGAATCTTGGCAAAACAATTTTTTATGAATAAGTTATTTCGTAAGGGCAGATTGTGTATCTGTTAAAAATGAGGATTTTATTGAAAGACTTTGCATTTTAACTTTTGAGTTTGTGTAAAATGTCTTCATTTTGAAAGACAAAAATTATGAATGCAGGCATGTGTTATGTTCTTCCAGCTATTCCTTTTAAATACAAAATCAGAAAGTATACTGGTGTCAAAATAAAATAAAATTTTCCCTCGTTTTCTTTCTACTAAAACCAATTTTAAAAAAGTAATTTCAGAACAAAAGGCACATTTTTTTATCTTGTATGCAGTGCTGTATTTTGCTTTGGATTTCTGAGAGTTTTAATGAAATTTGAAATTTAACTTCAAAAATGAGCTCTTACATATCTTGGCAATGAGGAAAAAGAAGGCTTAGAAAACTGGCATTTCAGAAAGAACTGAAACAAATAGCACTGAAAAGAAGAGAAGAATGAGGTATGGAAGTGGGGGAAAAATAAAAGTTTTCAGCACATGAAAAGTTGTTGGAAACAAGGGCAGTCCATGATGAGTGTGGGCAGGATATATTTGTTAATATAGGATATGGTTTATGTAGGATATGGGTTTATACTGTAGCAGATTTTTCCATGTTGTTATTGGAAATCACATTCTAATATAGACATTGAAATATTGGACCATAAGGTAGTAGAATATATGTTACTAAATTTCTCCTAAAAATGTAGAGTGCTTCTCAAAAAGTATGATAGTCTACCTTGTGAGAGAGGTAGAGTAGTGAAAAAATTACCTGCTTAAAGGTACTAATTTTCTAAATATAAAATGGGATAGATGGTTTCAAGATTCAAGGTAAAGTTTATTTTTACACTCAAACCTCATAAAATTACTTTATTTCTAAATTTTAGTGTTTCTTTTGTATTGACATTCAAAGTACAAACCTGTTCTTAGTTTTGAAATGCTGAACAGACTGGTTTGTACCACCTCTCTCACTTGAAAATATTCATAATATATTTCTGCTATTTACAGCCTCTCTTCAGACTTTCAGAATATAAAACAGCAGTGATTTTCCCATAGATTTCAGGAATGAGTTGTTTTTCTCTAACAGAAACTATAATAAAAATAATTAATTAAACTGGTGGCTTAAAGCAATGTTGATGTCTTTCAAGAGGAAAACAAACCGTTTATGGTTATGTGGGAGCTGGTCGATGAGAATCAAGTGCAAGAATATGACAAAAACACTCTGAGATAAATATTCTGAGAGTTTTGCTAAGGAAAATGAATTTATTTTTTCCCCTGGTACTTGCTTCATACACATCACTAAAACATGGCAAGTCCAACAAGTAGATGTGTGCAAATCAGAGGTTTTTCTCCAATTCTAGTGGCAAGGTGTCTATTTGTGGAAAATTCAAGTGACATTAGAATTTCTTCATTTTGCCTTGTTCTTTTCTAGTAACTTGAAAATTATTCAAGGATGAATTGATTTGCATGTACCAGGATTTAAAATAAGGCTGGAAAATGCAGGCATAAAACATGGGCTTTGTAATTTAAGGTCATACAAATACAAAAAGTTTAGAGAAGTCTGTGTGCAACCACTTTTTCCTGTAAAGCAACATTACATACCAAAAGACTTGAGTGTCATTTGAGTGGTTATTGAGGGCAAGGAGAAAATCAACGGTTGACTCCTGTATTGCTGAATTTACCTGGAATGGGGAGCATATAAGTTATTTCTGTTAGGTGATTTGAACATTTTGGAGCTATAATTACAATCAAGGTTACTGTGCAGTTTGAAGAAGGTTGTGGTTGCATATTCTTAAAGCTAGAAAGCTTTTTGCCCCTGCTCCTGCAGTTTTCTTCTGTTGCTGGGAATTAAGCTGAATTTTTGCTCTAACTCATGCAGGTGTCAAGAATGATTTATAATAATAATAATAAGTGCATAAGTTAGTCTTGCTTATTTTCTCTCACCAGCTGTGTCCTGGAGGAGGTACTGCCTTTAAATATTATCATTTGGGGGGGGGAAGGGGGGGAACATAATTAGAAATCACTCTTTTTTTCTTTAAGACTTCACATGAATTAGTATTATTTACAGATACTTTAAGATTTATTGACGAAACATTGTAACTCTTTAAATAAGCTATTTAGTGTCATTCATGTGCAACCCAGTAGGCATAAATGAAAAAAATCCACTGCAATCTCCTAGCTGGTCTTTCACAAGTCAGTGGTCATGTCTTATATACATGAAATAAAAGGGTTTCTGTAGCCAGAAGTGTATTTTGCTGCATCAGTCTCACCTTTATTGAAACATGTACAGAGTAAGTTCCTTGATGAAGCAGTGTTACATAAATCTCCTTCACAACACACAGTTGTTCTTGCAAACAGGCAATGGGGTAATAAGAAAGGAAACAATTTGGTCTCCTTTCACTCTAGCTTTTTAACCTGCTGGGTTTTTTTCAGAGGCCTTGACGCTTTGATAGCACTGGCAGGCAGCAGAGAGAGACTGTCAGAGTAAGATATCTCCATTGCTTGTCTGAACTTTGGCATAAGAATGACAGTTGTCATACCTCAATTTATATGCAGATCCCTAGTTGATTTTTCATGTCTTCTGACATTTTAGTTTTCTCTTTCCTCATACCATACCTGTTAATTTTTATCGGTATCTCCAAGTTATTTTCTCCAGGTTAATATTTAGAGCTATATTTGCACAGAAAATTATTTTTTCTCTGCTTGTATGGAGCAGACAAAGTGTATGCATCACACATACATATGTGTACAAGTATAGCTGACAGTCATTTTATATAGGTGAACAAATAATATGAAATCATAGAATATCCTGAGTTGGAAGGGGCCCACAGGGATCACTGAAGTCCAGCTTCTGGACCTGCAATTCCACTTTTCTTATGAAGGTAATTCTGACAAAGTCATAGTGTATACTTGCTTCAGCAGGTCCAGTAGGAACTGGCTGGTAATAGTTAGAAAAACCTGAGAATAAATCCTTGGTACACATTTGGCCTCCTATTTCAATTGACATGCACCATGTTTGACCACAGACTATCTAAAGCTTTCTCAGTTTTTTCAAGTACCATTCAAAAGCAGAATCTTTTTATAATCTCAGTAAATCTCTTTCATAGTATATTCATATCCTAAAATTACCTACGACTGAGTCTTGTATTTGATATAATTTTATTTGGATTAAATATTTTACTTTCATCTTACATATCAGTTTATTAGAAAAACCTCACATACTTTTTATCAAGATTTTAAAACTTGCTGCATTTTATCTTTCATGGAATGCCTTTTTAACCTGACTTTTAATAATTCAGAAACACATGCCATATGTAATAACAGTATAAGTCTATGAGGGCTAAAGTAGACCAGTTTCATCTGGAATGATCCACTGTAATTTGAAATGGAAAATACTGTTTCTGACACATTTGGGTAATAGTTATACTGTACCAGTTATACTTTGTGTATTTGAAAGACTGGGATTTGAGATGAACATTTCTATGTTGGATAATTCCTTCTAACCTAATTTTCAGTAGTGAATGTGTCCAGGACACCAGAGAATCACAAGGATATCAATAAAACTCAGAATAAAATCAGATATCCCACAATGCCCAATTTACAATTTTGTGTAAAGACCATCACTTCTTTCGCTAATAAACTTGTTGCGGTACTGGATATGAAGATGTTCTCTCTTCATGTTTAATTCCTCAATCCCACTCTTCTGATTTGAAGTTGCCTTTTCAGTATTTTCATTCTACATTTAAAAGTATAACATTTTGTTCCTCGTGAAGCATTTCTAGTGCATAGATTAGCATAGCTGGTGCTGTTTATTCCTCTGACATCATGTAGTAGCTTCCTATTCAATAGACTTTGATTACCAGCATTGCAATGGTGAATTCAGTGCCCAGGACAGCAAAGGCAGCATTCCTGAGGCCTTCCTCTCTCACTGTAGCTCCCAGCTTTCATGTCAATAAAAGGGGAAAAAACCCAAAACTCTGGGGTGGTTAAAAAGCAGGTAAGTTTTGCCGGAGAGATTGTGGGCTCTTGTAGGTGTTGCATGTCTCTGCTGGATGTGCCTTGAGATACTTGCTCTGATCTGATCTGTTTTGAGCAGAAGACTGGACTGGATGACTCCTTCCCTTCCAAAGTTATGAGTCTGTAATTTAATTTGTCCCTTGTAAATATTAATGAAAAGGAAAAAGAAACAAGCAAAACACTGTCAAAACCCAAAACAATGTTCTAGAATGTGCATCACATACTGCAATAGTATATTTCCTCTCTCCTTTATTTGTCTTTAACTTGCTTGATTGTTCCATAAAAAATGTGTAAAGATGAGGGATTTTTTATAACAAATTTTGCTGGAAGTCGACAGATAACAATTCTGAATCTTATGAAAAATTAATCATACATGGTGCAGCACGTATTGAAATAAATTGACTTTTTAATCAAGATATGAATATATAAATTCTTTCTAGCTTTCACTTTTATGTTCATCCTGACCTTCCCATATCACCTTTGCCCTCAGCCACGATGTTCTAAATTGCTTGCTTACTCTTCTCAAATCGTTCAGTGAGTTAAGAAATGATCACACAATGAGGAATGCGCTTTGTACTGCTTAGACCATTAAATTCCCAATCAAGTTAGAAAGTTTTGTTCAGGTCCTTTGATATCAGTGTCTTTTGAATAATGATAGAACATGATGATGACATAACAGTGACATTATTGCCTTCTGCCTACTACAATTTTAAAAGAAATTGAACACAAATCCCAATTCTTGCTCTTGATGTGAAAATTCTGTGTGGCACTACTGTGGATCACCTACCAGAAGTTATGAGCCTGGTACATTTTGTGGGTCTGTAAGATGTTTCCTATACACTGATTGTGGACACACCATGATGGAAAGACCTGCATAAGCACAACTTAATGTGTGGGTGTTTTGTTAATTGAAAGGTAATAAGTTTACAGGGTTTTACAGATACATAGATAAATTTTATAATGTTACTATTATATTCTTGATAGAGTATGATAATTAGCTCCTCTTAGTAGTTTCCTAGGAAATGCTCTGCACCTCAGTCATGACTGCTCAAACTCATGGTCTAACAAGGAAGATTATCGTGAGATTTTTATCATATTATCCAATGTACTCCAAAAGAAATATATTACCATGAGCGAGGTATAGATAGGCTTGGAAGTGCTGATAGCAGCTGCCTGAAGGTCTCACTCAGGGCTGGTTGCAATGGTGCTAGTGTAATGCTTTCTGACATGGTAAGTCTGTTGGAGAATTATTTCTCTGAATTTCTGCTAAAGCCTGACTTTAGCGATTTTGGTTTCTCTTGACTTTAAACAGAGAGTGCTGCTGTATATGGGGAAAGAAAACAGAGGGAAACAGAAAAATTGTAGATGTTATCTCAATATTGCAATCATGCAATCATTTTAAAGATGGGGGTGGAAAATAAATTTTCCCATTGTGATTTCATTGTCTGCAAATACTCAAGGAAGCAAATTTTTTGGGAGAAAACCCATAAATTTTTGTTCATATAAGCTAATTTTCAAATATATAAAAACTAGGTTTGATTTTTTTAATATCTATAACTTGATAATTTCATATTCAAGGAATTCAGACTGCCTTTTTTGTCTCATTCACAAAAATTAGACATTGTTTTGTGTATGTTTGAACCTGATGCTTGTATCTGATTACCTTATTTTGCTGACTTCTTTATTTTCAGTCTTCCTGGGTGATTTTAGGTTTTTCTATTTGTGCCTACTCTGACCCTGCAGATTCTACCTTCTCTTGACTGGCCTTTTTTCCTCAGTGCAAAGTACTGTGCTGACACTCATACCCCATGCAACTCTTTGAGCATTTGACCTGTTCTTTGTTCAGATCACTTTCTCCAAGACTGATATATCTTGTTGGATAATATTTAGTGACTATTTTACATACAGAATTCTGACTCCACCTCAGGAAGCCCTTTTAGATACGTCTTCATTTGTAATGGATGAATTTTGTTGGTCATTAGTAACCAGTTGATGATCCTCTTGCTTGTGCTGCCAGATCCATTTCACAAAGAGCAGGAAACTTATGCCTGGATTGTTACAGAGGTGTTTTCCCCAGATGACCTGCAGTCCCTCTCGGTGCTGTTCAGCACTGATAATGTGCATGCTCTCTGCTGTGCATTATGACAGTCTGAGTGACACACCATGCAATGAATAATAATGTGTCATAGCTGCAAGTAGTTAGAGCTTCCCTCACTTCTAGCACCTTGCCTAATGTGCCTCTCCCACACAGTTTTGTGACAAAGGGCTGAGATATATTTATATACTTGCTCTCATTTAACTAAAGCAGAAAGTCTTGTCGTTCTAAAGCTTAGCATGCTAGGTCTTCATCAGCATGGTTGCCCTGTAAGTATCCCACTTAAATACCTCAGAGAATCAAATCCCAAAGATGGGCATGGGTATAATACAGAACTACCCCAGAGAAAACATCAATCAGTTTGTTAAAGTAGGTCTGTATATGATGCAGATGTTTGAAGGTTTCTGCAGCAAGGTATGAAAGAGGCGTCTCAAATGTTTTCCCTGTCTTAGTACTAGCATATTCTGGAAATAAATTCGTATCTGTGAATAAACTGTCTAATGCATATTCCCTCTGTATAGAATAGCCCCAGTCATTACGACAAGTTGTAGTTTGTTTTGAGTTTTTTTGGTTTTTTTTTGACTGACCAGCAGGCTTAATGACTGACTCATATCCTGCTATGCACTGCCTCCCACCTAATACCATAGTGACAAGCTGCTCGTTTTCTTCTGTTCAAAAGAAATAAGGAATAGAAATTAAGTCTTTCAAAAAATGGGATAGTCATCAATATCAGTATGATTAAACTGACATGGATGGTGCTGACTACCTGTAAGACATACTCCTTACCCCTGCAAGGTTACACATGGACTTTAAACATTTATCACCTCTTAATTTCTGTTATATTAGCAAGTAAAAAAAATGGTGTGCTTTTCTGGAAGGCTTTTAAACATGAAAACATATGGGAGTTAGCTGATTAATGTACTTAGATAAAATCGGTAAATCACAGAATTTTCCAAATCCACATGTTTAAGCACCTTTTAAAATCCCTCTTAGAGGTTTTGTTTGTAGAATAAAGTCAGGTTTTGTGATGTTCTGAGATTGTTAAGAAAAGTTTAAATTGAAGAAATTCAGCAAGCACAAATTCTTGTGTGAACAATAAGAATATCTGATCTTAAACACATTAATTAAATGTGAATAATGCCAGTGCTGCTCTGCCTACAAACAAGCAGAAAATCCTAAATTATCAAGTTCAAGGACCAATCTGCCTCTATCTCTATAAAAGTATATATTTTCCAATATCTAAAAGCTAGTTTATTTTAGAATATATATCTAAATTTTGTCAAACATTTGCTAGATTTTTGAAATGTTTTTTATATAAATGTCTATTTGTTAAATATTTATGACCATAAAACCCCCATGCCAATTGCATTTAAACATTACCATTTGTCATGATAAACATGCATGCACATAGATTATCTGTCTCTATAAAAGGCAGAAACAAACCAATCTTTTTGATTCCTCTGTCTGCAGTACTCCTGCAGGAAAAGAAACAGCAATTTTCATACAATTCTGCAATTTTCAACATCTATATGAATTCTTGGAGAAATACTAAGGGAAAATAATTCTGTAAAAAAGATCATTTTGGAACCATTTATTTATTGTTTCTTTTAATATCAATAAATATCAATTGATAGATTTCTATTTTGTTTGTATTTATTTTCCTAAGAAAACTTGAGGGCAGGAGCATTAAATAAAAAAAACGCAAACTAATTTGTCTTTAATAATCATATTTCTGCAGAAACTTTTTAATATTAAATTGAAACAGCTTTACAACCATAATTTTTTGAGAGATTACATTAAACATGTTCTTTGAACCTAATATTTTCTTCTAAATTTCTCTTCCAGAAAAGAAATTCTAGTAAAATGTACTGTGTGTGCTTTAGGATTACGGATGGTTAATTCCTGCTTCCAGATCTGTGTCTTCATATATGGAGTTATTAAATGTGTTTTCCAAAAGTGATGACTCATTGTAGTTGGCTCATCTTTGGAGAGCACATTATAAATGGAGCTGGATTTAGCAAATATTGCTGTGCTACTTTTGAAAATAAGGCCCACTCGAAACAATTTAAGTGAAAGGTCATATCCCTTGATCTCCTGATTTTTACAAAATA
The DNA here is from genome assembly GCF_017639235.1 of Corvus kubaryi. Lineage (NCBI taxonomy): Eukaryota > Metazoa > Chordata > Aves > Passeriformes > Corvidae > Corvus > Corvus kubaryi. The sequence goes on along the minus strand of NW_024581131.1, from coordinate 10,174,017 downwards.
TATTTTCCATTAAGTTTTGAAGAACTTTTGGAAAATTTGTCAGCAGCCTCTTATTCTAAATTTCTTATTATTAGCCCTTACTGTTCAAAGACTATCAATACTGTGATTTTTGAAGCCAATAGTGCTCCTTATGTCTTAAATTATAGATTTTTTATATTTTATATTTCCACCTACATGCACAAAGGAGAGTAAAGCAAATACAATTTAACGGATATGCAGTCTCAATATAAGCTAGGAGAAAAGTGCAAGGAGAGAGAAGGTCTGAAAAACCAAAAAACATCCAGTACAACTGTGGATAAAATCCAGACTTTTGTGCATCACCTCTTCTGTGTCTGCTTTTTTTCCTGCACTCAAACAATATTATAATCATGATATGTAGCTTCTTAAAACAATGCTTCATCCCTTACAGGTGTTTTATCCTGTTCATCACCAGAAATAGTCTCTTTAACAAGAAACTCTTCCCTAGACCTTGAAGATAAGATCTGATTCAGTAAGGTGAGTTTTGATTTAATACTGTACCATTCCACCTGGGAATGAAATTCAGAGAGTTTGTAGGAAAACTTAGCCTAAAGTATCTTTGAATAAAAAAAAAAAAAGAAAACACAAAACAAAAACCCCAAAAAACTCTTAAATAATCATTATTCTTGCCATCATTTTCACCACTTGTGACTGACAGCATTTCTTAACTTTTTATCAGGATTTCTAACATGGGCTCAGTAAAGAATGAGAAAAGTTCTCAACCACAGTTCTTTTTTAGAATTTTCAAAAGATCCTGCCCTGATGGGGACAAAAATGTTTATTCATATTAAACCCATTTCCTCTCATTGTCTCCAAATCTATAGAGTTACCTTTTCCACTTGTAACATTTCCAGGCCTTAAGTGCAAATCCAGTGAAAATTGGTCTTGGCTGTTCTCCCACTTACACTGCATTTTGAAATGGAAGTTATGGAATGACCTGTTATGGAGTAATCTTGTATTCTTTTTAGAAATGACACTACAGTGGCTAGACAGACTATTGGTCTGTTCTGGAGTGGCAGTAACCCGGTAAATTCCAAAAGAGTTTCAAGAGGCTCATCATTGTCTTGTAGTTTTTCATCCATCTCTTTAAGAAGATACTGAAAGATGATTAGGTATTTCATCTGCTCTTGAAATGATGTAGAGTTTGAATGTCTGTGGAGATAGAAGGGAGAGCTGAGCACTTGTTGAGAAAATGCAGAGAAATCAAGGTTGAGGAGTAATTTTTTAAGTATGCTGTACCATAGTTCAGAACATTTGTGAGTTTAAATAGAGTGCTTCTTGCCTTCGTTCATTTCTAGGTCCTAAACTGTTCCCTGACTTTTCATCCATGTAGTTTAAGTCAACATCTGTCAAAGTACATTTATATTACAACATGCTCAAGAATCTTAAATTATTTGATATCAGGCATTGACTGTTAGGGTACAGAAAAGAATTACAATTATTTAGAGGGGTGGGGTTTTACCCTATTTGCTACCTTATATGTTCCAATTGCCTTGCCTGGTGTAGTGCACATCATGTGGTGATAACAGTGTCACACCAGGCACTGACAATACTGGGAAGCTTTACTCTCCCTGGTCCCAATAACAGTGACTCCTTCCTGTTTAACACATACTGTAAGTATTATTTCCATTTTACAGGTGGAGTGGCAGGCGTGCAGAGAATCAAATAGTCCATCTCGAGATCATGCAAAGACTCTGGAAATACAATTCCAGTGAGTCCTGGCTATAACACTTTTGATGCCCATATCACTAGCTGCAGTCCTACAAGCACCAAAGGTAAGAAATCAGGTCCTTATATACATTATATGCATTATAGTATATAATTAAATCAATTTGAATTTAGATAAATCTGAAAAAAAAAAAGTTTATGTTTTTTTCTGGTGGCCAAGGATGAGCCATTAGTGATTCTGATGCCTTTTCCTGGTCTTGAAATCAAGAGTCATACACGGTTAGAAGGGGAAAAGGGATTTTACCTTGGTATTTATTTTAAGGATCCTTAGGTGCACACGTCCAGGTCAAATGCATCGGGATGCACCCCGCCGAATATATGCCCCAAAAGATCTGGCATAACATTATAGGTTTTACTAATTAGCATATCTATCAAAGATTCCCCAATGAGAGGCTCAAGTGAGCCCCCCTGCCCAATGAACCTTCTTCTGGATGGTTCTATCTTGGTTTACAGAATGTGTTCTGGAGAGGACCTTGGGGTCTGGGGCACACTGATCCCTAGCTACGAAGCTTCTAAAATGTTGAGTCTCTTAGCTTGACAAACAAGTCCAAGAATGTAGGGGAAAAGCACTAGGAATACAGAAGTTGTAAAAAGGTATAACAGGGGTATAAAAGAAAAGGCAAAAAATCTTCATGGCATCAATTCAAGGGAAAAAAAATTAAAAAGAAGTGAGTAGAAAAAAATCACTTTGAAAAAACAGGGTTTCTTTTCATATTGACAAATGAGGATGAATTGAAAGTTTGTTTGTTATGTAAGGTGATTCCACAATGTTGGACATAGAAATAGAAGATGCTGAAGATATTTAGTTGAAGTAAATTATTTTATATGTACCTGAAAAGAGATCTTGACAATTAAAGTTATCCTCTTGACAAATGTTATTTATCCCATGAAATTTTCTTCTTTTTTCCTTTTTGACAATTTGTCCTCTCTATGCAACATTTCTTTTCCTTCCCAATTTATTGAAAGCTGTAACTTTCTTTGCATGGTTAAAGCAAATCATTATGTTTTTTGTGATGAAAATTTAGAAGTCTTGAATGTTACTTTTTCTTTGGATCAGAAGTTAAATTTTAAATCTTTTCCTTGTATCAGAATTTCACTTTAAATGTATGCTAAACATGAGGATGAGGTAGGAAAATATGGCTGTTAGGTTGTCTCTCATTAATGTTTTGAAGCATATGTGGTTAAGATTTAATTCTCAATGTGTGGAAATTGTATTTTCCAGTCACAATAACTCAACAGGAGAAGAAATTAGGATGTCTGATAGATTCATCTCTGTGTCAAAGTATCATATTTTTGCTATTTAATATTCATTGAGGGAAAAAAGGCTGTCACACAATAAAGATATTATTTTCAAATTCATGCATCATTCCTGCCCAAGTCTAGTTGTCTGTATTCTTAACTTTTACGTTCTTAAAAATTCAGTTTAAGAGAAACAGTCCTTCTTTTTCACTCTACTAACATTTTCCAACCCCAATGAATTTGTAATTCTGTGATTTACAAAACCAAACACATATTAAATGGGGTATGAATATAAAATGAAGGGCTGTGCTCTATTCTCATTTACACCTGCATTAATCTGGAGATGCTCCATTGAAATCAAAGGAGTTATTCCTCCCTATGGAGTGAATTCACAACAGCTTAATGTCAATGGCGCTCAGTCCTGGAAAGGAGAGAATTCATCTAGATCTGAATTCTAAGCCTGAAATTAGTGGCATAGGAAAATGACAGGATTTGCATACTATTGTCAGGTTGTAGAGTGAAAACACTTGAAATTTTGTTCTAAGCCATTTTGTGATTCAGATTTTTTAATGTTGAATACAGTAGTTCATTTCAGTCAAAGGCACTCACATTTTTTAAGGAGTTGAAAAATATGCCCATTTCCAAAAACTGGAAATTGGAAGAGAAAAATACAAAGCCATACTTCTGCTGCTGCTGCTTCTCCTTATTCTTTAATAATAATAATAATAATAATAATAATAATAATAAATTTTGTCATAGGATAGGGCATTGCTCATGCAATTCTTCCTTATCTGGAGAAATTAGTTTAAGAAAAACTTGGAATGGAATGTGAAAAAATTGTACTGAAGGGCCACATGGCTACTATTAGAGTAGAGATGCAACGTGCTCTGATTTCACGGAACATGTCCACAATCTATTTCTAAAAAAATGAACATAAGTTAACTGTTTTTGAACAAACACATTTGGGTGCGTGCATGTAGTGAGGAGCTTTGGGACTCAAAATATTTGTCCTTCCATATTTTGGAAATAACTACAGCAAAAAAAAAAAACTTAGAGTAAACATTAATGATGGTTTTCAAGATGTCGAAGTCTAAGACAGACTTTGGAATCGAAGTCAAAGTTTGAAGTCACATGGAAAAAGATGCTCTGCAAAATTGTGGTATTATTTAAACCAGCAGAAATTTTGTCATTGGCCTCAGTGGAACCAAAATTCTGAGTACAAAGGAAACTTTTGCTGTTATTTTATTATGTGATTACTTTTGTAAACATGTGTAAAAGGATTACTACCCTAACTCTATTAAATGCTAGGTACCCTAAAGTCATGCTGCAATAAACTTAAAAGTTATTATCAACCCTAAAGAGTAAGCTCTTGGTAGGGGCATAATTTCATAGAAGTTCTAACATTAGCTATTTTTGTATATTAAAATATATATAAAAGTAAAAATATTGTGTTACAATTCTGACTAGGGCATACATATATATATATATATATATATATATTGCAAAACAATTCCAAAAGAAAAATTAGGAAAAGTTTAGCCTTTTCTGTTAGTAGTTTTTTTTCCTCATTTTTCTTTTCCTCAAAACATCATTCATTTTAGAAAAGAAAGACTGTCTGCTATTGCTGCGTTGAATGCTAAGCACATAATTCTCCTAAGCCCACAGTGAATAAGAGAAACTAAGAGCACTTTAGAAAAAATATTTTTACCAGTTAAGTATGAGGTTTCCTATTTTCCTTTTATGTAAATACTTCTACGGACTGTTGAATTGCAGAATCATAGAACACCTGAGGGTGGAAGGGACCTTCTAAGGTCCCCTAGTTCAACCCCACTGCTCAAGCAGGTTCACTTAGAGCAAATTGCATAGGACCATGTCTGGATGGCTTCTGAATGTCTCCAAGGGGGGAAGACTCCACAACATCCCTGGGAAACCTGTGCCAGTGCTCTTACTGTCATAATAAAAAATCATTTCATGATATTCAGAGGGAACCTGTGGTGTTTCAGTGTGTGCCCACTGCCTCTGGTTCTGCAGCTGGGCACCACCAGCTCCTTCCTCTTTGCACCCTCCCTCCATGTACATGTAGACATTAATAAGATTCCTCCAAGCCTCCTCCAGGCTAAGCAGCCTCAGTTCTTTCAGCCTTTCCCCATTGGAAAGATGCTCTGATCTGTTCATGCTGCTTTGTTGGATTCTCTCCAGTCTGTCCACCTCTCTCCTGTACTCAGCAGCCCAAAACTGGACACAGGACTGCAGGTATAATCTCTCTGGGGCTGAGCAGAGGGATCACCTCTCTCAACCTGTTGGCAATGCTTTGCCTGGTGCAGCCCAGGATACCATTAGGTCTCTTTGCAGCAAGGGCATGTTGTATGATCAGCCTGGGGAATTTGTTTTGCTTCTGCCTTACTTTGACAATATGTGACTCAGTATTACCGCAGGCCTGGGCCCTAGGGTATATTACCATGTCCCAGAGCTGTAGGGAGGAGGAGGAGAGAAGATACAGCAGGAAGAAATTGTGCAGCAAGATTGATTTATTTAATTATTTTACAAACTCTTTTATAGACTTTCTCTTCATAGTCTAATTGGACCAAAGATCAGCCACCCTTTGGGGGTGATTGGCTAAAATCCTAAAACATCCATTGTCAAAATATTTTTCTACTATACCATAAACAAGACTTTTCAAGGTTGCAGGTGGCTTGGTTGTTTACATAACTCTGCCACCTCTTCTGTGAGAGAGAAAAGTCTCTCAAAGACTTAGAAAATAGCAAGAAAATCCTTGCCAGCAGCATTTTTGTATCTACAACTCAGTTCCATAAGGAGAAATTCTAGAAAGCCTCTCTAAACAGCAAGCTTTTTTCACTGATGGATGGTTAGCATGGAAGATGAAAATTTGCACAAATGTACAACAATTCTAAATTTGTCCTATTAACCCAGCTGCACAAGGAACATGCAATAAACATACAGAAGTTTTGAGAACATGGTTCCCTTCAAATACAAACAACAAAGCCCACCATTCAGCTCCATCTTTACCAGAAACAATTGGTGTTATAATATTATGAAGAGATGAGTTTATTGAACAGTCATGTTTACATCCATGTGCCAAAATCATGTGCTGTGGTTTTACCCAGATTTTCCTGGAAGGAGGATATATTTTCTCTTATTTCTTCCAAGCTGCTATGATGCAGTAGAAATTACCTGCAAAACAAAATTTCTCACTAGAACTGCCCCCCCGCCCCATGAAAATTAATAAATGAGGCAGTATCCATCAGCTGTTAATTCTGACAGTCATGAATGTGATTTTAGTGCTTGTTCTATTTAAAGAATTGAACAATAATCAGTGAAATCACATAAACAGGAAATTATGTATCGTGGGCTCCAATTACAATAGAAAATTCACAGTCTTCCTGTGAGATTATGTATGATATATTTTATATAATCTGAGATTTTTAGGATTTCCATTGAAGTCATAAATTGATTAGTGAGCTTGATCCTAGATCTGTGCAGTCAAAAGTATGTTTGTCAGCAATTTTTATTTCCTTTTGGAAGTACTAAGCTGTAAGAGAATTCAAGTACTCTCTCCATATGCAAACAGATTCCTGTCAGCAAAGATAAATAAAATAGAAAGAATATTATGTTCCACAGTTTCCTTTATGATTTCTTCATGTTTATTTAAAAGGAAGGTGGGGCTGTCAACTAACTTAGGAAAATGTTGCCATTGCTTTTCACTTTGTCTGTAAAGTGGTCTGGTTTCACTGTTTTCTTCTCAAAATTTGGTTATGTTTATTCAATTATAATACTTCTCCTTCATTTGGGGTCAGAATCCTCTTCTCTTAGGCTTTAGCCATGTTTCTCTTCTACCAAGTGACTGAGCACTGTGAACATTTGGTCTTTTCCAGTGCTCTCTTCCAGTGTTAGTCATGCATAGAACTACAGTTCTATAACTTGCCTTGTCCGTCAGAAAGGAAAAGGTGTTTTATAACAATCTGTTGTTCGTGTTTATTATGTGAAGATTTGCCAGTACATACATTTGAGTTTTGTTATCCTCCCATACTCAGGATTGGGCAAGATCAAAGGCAATATAAACCAATAGTGTTCGAAGGCAACAAGATATAATGTGCTGCAGGAAAAACATAACTATTCTCTCCAGAACTAATGATAGCCTTTTAACATTGGATTAATTTGAGTAATTGTGATGGTACCAAAATATTTGTTTTAAATAGGTTTAAATAGGTTTTAAATGGCATATGTGACATATATGCTTGTAGAACAGATAATGCAATTATATTTTTTAATTTTGTTTATTGTAAGGATATTTACTTTTTCATGCAGCGTGGAACGTCATCTTATAAATATTGCAAACTAGATTGCTTCAAAGTTATGTTCTAAGAAGCTAATCACACTATCTTCTATGTTTATTAGGTGATAAAGCCTAATTGATGTATTAAAGATAACAAACTTTGAGACATCATATCACAACGTAGAGAGTATTGCAGTTTTGATGCATTTTTTTGTTCAGTCACATCTATGCCAGCAAATATACTATCTTTGTATATAGAGAGATATGTAATCTATTTGTATCTGTTAGAAATGGGTATTTTGATGTCATTTGAAAATGTGCACATTTCGATCATAAGTATGACTTTGTATCAACAGAGGTTCTGTAGCTGTAGCAGATGTTTGTGTCTTAGATTCTGATTGGATGCCCAAAAGTTGTGTATCTTCTGTACCTGATGCTTACAGATGTGTTTAATTCAGTTATAGAAGCCTTCACTTTCCCTCACTGGTTCTTTAATAGTAGCAGGAAATTGTTCAGGAACTTTTTAAAAAGACAGTGGAGAAAACATATTAGACTGTGATGTTTTTATCCTTCTGGGAATAGGAACAACCTTGTAGTTTTTTGGATTTTGTGTAGTAAAAAAAAAAAAGGCTCTTATAAGATGTTTGTAGACCCCAAATATACCAGCAGCATCAGTGAATCAGACAGGAACAAAATAAGCTCACCAACTGAGAAAAAGATTGTTACTTGTCAGCAACTTCATCTCCTACCACATTTATAACCTTCCCCAAAAAACCCCAGAGACTTTTTTAGCATTTTTGAAAGACCTCTAGGTTTGGGTTATTTATTATTTCTACACACTCAGCCCTTCACCCATTCCAGGTAATTTTTGTTTGACATTGATTTCAGGCATAGTAAGATCAGATGCTAAATGGGCCTGGTTTCAGTTGCTTAACTTAAATCTAGTAGAACTTTCTCACCAGAAAGCCTGTTGAGTCAGTAGAATAAATCTGAAAGTCAATGTTAATTATTCAGTAAGTGTTACTTAACTCAATCAGCTAGCGTATGGATTTTATAATTCTGGAAAAACTTCTAATATGACATACAACTTAGTTTATTTTATTTTCAAGTATGTCAATTTCACATGAAAGCTGAAGCCTGAGTAAGGATGCCAAACATGTCTTGACTATTTGAGAGAGAACTGAGCAAAGAGCTAGGTATATTATTATGTGCATGGAATAACTCAGTTACTGCTTAATATTTGAAGTTTGCTATAATTACCATTAAAGCACCTGACTAATTCTTTTTTGGGGGTTGTGTGGAGGAGTTAGATCTATAAATAATATCTTTCTGATTTTGAGAGAGATAAATGCCAGCACATACATCATCCGTATTCTGTTTCCATGAAGCGAGTAGAGTATCTGACCTTATACAAGTAAAATATTCTGTAAAATTTACATTGAACTTAGATCCTCGAGAGAAACACACCACAAGCCCAGTTCTGAGCATTTTAGGTAACATAGATAACTACATCTAACATACCTGGGTAGGCAGGTAAGAGCATAACATCCATGTGAGTACTTCAGTAACCCAAATTAGGGAGCCAGTTCAGAAAACTCCAGAATGTGTGTCAGAAGTCATTCTAATCAAACTGTGGCAGATTTGATAGGTGAGCCTAGATACTGCACTGTTGCGTGGCTGTCACAGCTCACTGAAGGCAGAACTTAAACTCACTGAAACCTTGAAGCCATTCAAAGGGCTTTTGCCCTTGAACAACTGCCAAAATGGAGTTTTAGGTAGTTTGTATATGCATACAAGTTTCAAACAAGCATTGATTTCTATAATAGGAAAACAGATTGTCTTTCAAAGCAAATTATTTTCACTATTAAAGTTTTTAAAAAGGTAACTTTATACCTTATTTCATATTACTATCGTGCCTTTGCATCTGTGGCCCGAGCTGGTACCTGGGAATACTGGTTGCTCTGTACTCCTTTTGCAAAGACAACTTTATACCTCATTTCATTTTGCTGTCATTTACTCTGCCTCAGCGGCTAGACTGGAACCTACGAATACTGGTTGAACTGTCAGAATCAGGCAGGCTTTTAAGAAAATGAGTTTTGACATTCCTTTCCTTTAGATGATCCCTTGTTTTTCAATTACTGCTTTCTGACTTGGAGATTTCTTAAGGTTACCCAGAGTTTGTTCCCAGTCTGTCAAGCAGGTGGCAGCAATGCCACGTCGGAGCAGCTCCCGGTCCCTTTCCCTGACATCAAGTGTTAATGCAATTGACCAATCAGTGCTAAGATGATGGGAGGTAATTGGGTAATTGTATTTTACTGATCACAAGCAGAGAAAAGGGGGAGGGGGGGAAAGAAGAACAGGGGAGGGGGGGGGGGGGAAGAAAAGAAAAAAAAAAAACCCCACCAAAACAATCACAACAGAGGAAGAGGGGAGAGAACGGAAAGGGAGAAGGAGGTGTGTAGCCAGAGAGACCGGCCCTGGGACAATTGCAAATCCTAGGGTGCCACTGAAAGGTGGGGAGTAACAGAAAGCCAGAGCGACTGAAAAGCGGAGCTACTCCCAGCAACAACAGCAGCTGTCAGGAGCTGGATATACACATACATGCGTCCCTACATGCACACACAGGGAGAATTCAAGCTGAAGCTCGTAGGAGGAAGGAAGCGTCTCGGCTGTGCAAAGGGCTATGCATGTCAGGGATGAAACTAAAAGCTGAAAGAAGCGGCTGCGCTCCTGGGACTGTGTCATCTTGGAAGGGAGGGAGGCAGGAAGGAAGGAAGAAAAGGGGGAAGATAACTGGCATGTGGAAGAAGATGGGAGACTAACTCACTGCTGTGCAGAAGGGAAATCCAACTTGTACATCTGAAATACACCAGGCTCAGCTTGGAAATGAGATCAGACCTGCATTGAAACACAGAAAGAGAGGAAAAGGGAGGCAGAGACGGGAGAGCTTTTATCCTTCTTCCTGTCTCTCTTTCCCTCTCTCTCCTCAAAGAAGAAATAGAAGTTTATTGGTCTCGGTGCTTCTGGATTCGTATAGCTGCTGGACAAAAGATGGAGAGGAAGCTAAAATGAAAAGCAAAGGGTGCTTCTGAAATTTACAGCTAAGAGGACAAATCACATCGTCCCGGGTTTCTTTGTGCCCCATCGGGGGAGTTTTAATGTCTGAAGGATTTTGAGACGTGGGGGGGGCAAAGGCGAGAGTGGGCGTTAAAAATACCCATCCCAAGTGTTTAAAAAATAATGAGGTGATGGATTTATTCTTGACAGCTGGTGGGAACCTTGAATTTTTCTCTACTCCCTCCCTCCTTCATTTCATTTAATGTGAAATTATGAAATTGCAGAGGAGTTGGAGGGAAGGCAAAAGGATATAACGTGGAGTTTGAAACAAGGAGAGGGTGCTGATGCTGTGGATTGCTGGCTTCTTGCCGAAATCAAAAATCCAATTGCGCACTGGGTTGTGATTGGAAATCTAATCAGATCTTTCGAGAGGGGGGAGAAGGACTAAAAGTTTATTGTTTTGACAGACAGGAAGAAAAAATTAAATGCTAAAGGAGATTCTTTTCTAAAGGAGTGTGGGGGAATAGAGAAAAAGAAGAATGGGATTCCCCATTCTAATGTGGAGACACATGGATTGGATAATTGATAGTGCAGCAAAGAAGGGGGAAAAAGAAAATTGCCTGGCAAGACCTGGATCTTAAGTGTCACAACAAAATTACATTAAAAGAATACAGATGGAGGATTGCTTAAAAGGAAATACAGTTATTTCTGCTCTCCAGAGAAAAAACAAATAGAGAGCAATGGGGAGCAGTGGAGCCAGAGAGGCAGAAAACCTCAGAAAAAGGAAACTAGGCAAACGATCCACAGTGGAATGAAAAGTTTCAGAAAGGAAAAGGACCATTCATCCTCTGCAAGGATTTTTGTTTTTCTCCTGTTATTTTAAACCACTATCCTTCAGTGAAGGCAACCATCAACATTACCACTACAGAAATTTTAAGCAGAAAAGTTGAAAGCCACAGAGAAAATAAAGGACAGAGAAGAAGAAAACAAAATTGCCAGAAGGGGAGAGTTCAGCAGTGTTGGGTTGGATTGGCACCTGTATGGACTGAAATTGCTGGGAAATTGCAGTTGGATATCCTTTTTTTTATTTCCTTTCTTGTTTTTAATTTTGGTTTGGTTGCTGAAATGAAATAGTTTTCTAACCCCTCCCCCACCCTGGTTTTTCATAATCACTCGGATTTCCAGCTGGATAGTCTTTGAGGATACAGTGAGTACACTTTCCATTTTATTATTTTTTGGAAAAGGAAATGTGCCCCATTGCCTCTCTTTCATCCTTATTCCTCTTTTCTCAGTCTTTCCCCCCACCTGAATAAAGAACCTGACTATATTTTGATAATGGCTGGAGGGGGGTGGTTGGGAAGAGAGAAGGGAAGGAATGAGGATAGAACTGAATTCTCACAGTAGCTCAAATTTCTAAAACTCGAGCCTTGGTAGGATGTTGCAGACACCTGCCTGTGTGTCTCTATAGCGTTTGTAAATGTTCACTAGCAAAGAAATCTTTTGAGAAAGCCTTTGCAGTGAGTGGGGGGTGCTGCCTGATTGCCCAGTCTCTACAAACGGATGCAAGTTGCATAGAATTAGATGCACAGAGGAGGTTTATTTATTTAGTAAGTGTTTAAAATAGTTCAAGGCTCTAATTGGAATGCTGGTATCCAGTCTGACACTGCAGATCAATATGGTGTATTATCAGGAACATTTTATAATCAAGCAGGGAGGTGAAGGGTGGCTTTTGGCGGGAGTGGGGGGGTTTGGGGCAGGGGCTTTTAATGGATTTTAAAGATGCAGCTCTGAGAGAAATGGCATGTTTACTCTCCTTTGCTAAGAAAGGACAGTGACAGGCAGTGAGAGGACATTCTTCTGTTGAAGGGGAGTTTAGGAAACTGCTGTACTAGCCACCCATGCCCTCCAGGTCTCCTCGGAAATTCTTTGTGATTTTGTGGTGAATCCTCCAGAGTCCCCTCAGACTTTCGTGGCAGCTGAAAGAGATTTACTTTGATTGACAAGCAGTGAGAGGATACTGAGGTGTTAAGAGATTTTTTTTTATTATTATGCTGATAAATGAAAATAATTAAAAAGTGGCTTGTAGATGGTGGGGTTCACAAATTAGCAATGATGTGTGACAGACCAGTAAATATCTCTCCCTTCCTGAAGACATGTCGTGTGGGAGTGTGGAATAAAGGGAGGATAACATGATGTTTAAAATAGAGGTCCATGTTTTCCTGTGGGGAAGAGTGCTACTTCCGTCCCCTCTCCTGGCATAACTGCATAGCTCGTGGGTTGGGAGTTTTCTTTCTTTTTCTTCCCCTTCTGTCCTCCCTCACCTCTACCCTCTTCAACCTTGGCCTTCACATGTTAAGGCTCCAGCTGAAGGTGTTAGGCCAAAACTGGTGCAGAATGAGAGGGAGAAACAACTAATTCAATGAGCCATTGAATAGGAATGGGTATTTCTTTTTTTTGGCAGGCAAGGTGCAGAACTACCTTTGCCACTCAGTTTACTTTTCTCTAGCAGCAATACTCTGGAGAAGGGGAAAGCAGTCAGGAGGGAAAGAAGTGTTGATAGATCCAGATTTTAGCTCTTTTATTTTCTAGCAGCATTTCTCACTTCACAAGCTGCCTGCATGAAACAACACAAAACAGAACTGTAACTTCCCTGGATAAATACACAAATTAGTATTAGCCTCGTCCTTTTTCCCCCCCTTCTCCATTCACTTACATCACTACTGTTACTTCATGTAAATGTCCTGAATATTTTGGCATAATGGAAAGGAGAACTTTTCCCTCTCAAATGTGTCCCATGTGCTTCTGTTTGGAGGTCATGCCTCTTAAACATTGGCTACTTGAAAAGGATTAAGATTTAGGGTTCAATTCTGCTCCTAAGGAAATCTCTTGGAGTTTTTGTTTGGCCACGCGAACTAATCCGACCCTTTGTGTAGTTGTGTTCAGAAAAAGAAGGAAGCAGGCACAGCAAAAATTGTTCCTTCCAGCTCCAATTACTCTCATCCTTCTCAGTATAGCTAAATCGTTTTAGTATGAAGTACTTTAGCCTCCTTTTTTTTCTCTGGGCCCATGTTTCCTGCTGGGACATTAAATGGGTAATAAGTTTGTCAGCATCTGAAAATAAGTGCAAAACTCTCTCTTGTTTATTCCTTCATGTATCATGATAAGTCTGTGCCCTATTGTGGGCTACACTTACATCAGCAGTTGCAGTAACAAAAAAGCTAAATTTATGTTAAGCTGCTGCTCAGTAATTACTGAAGGAAAAAGAAGCTGGCTAAGGAAAAGGCATCTCCAAGCTTTTCCCTGGATTGCTGTCAAGTGAACACATAAACAGAAAATTTGATAGAGCAACTCCAGTTTTTGACAATAGAAAGCTGTCATAAGTTCCCCATTCATTTTGTACAATAACTAGCAGGAGTATTTTCTTGATGTGATAAGGAAGCACTGGGAAAATTTAGTCACCAGTTTGGGCTGAAATAGGCAAACCTTGTCAACATTAAAAAGCTAGGGATGTGTGTCTGCTTCCAAAGAGGCAACAGTTTCACACTTCAGTGAATCATTCACTTAATACAGTAGCCAAAAGACACATGGAACAGCCCAGAGTTTAACTCATTCAATATCAAAGTGGGAATGAGTATAGCATTTCTCAGCATTTGTGCTGAGGCTGATCCAGAGCCCAAAGGGCATAAAATACATAGCTAAAACCGTTCATCCAAGCATCCAGCTAAGCGAGAAGCAATATATCTGCTCAACCAGAGGCTGGAGCTGGTTGTCTCTGCTACTTCCCTTGCAAGTGTCTGAGCACAGGTGTGTCATTCAGTAGCATATGCTGGTCCTGAGGGTTGTCTCCTCTTCAAGCCATGGATATTTTTGGTAGTGACCCCAGGCAGCTGGGATTTTGGAACTGTACAAGGAACCATTATGTGTATATTTAAGCCTTAAATGCTTGTACAGGAGGAAAGATAAAGCTGTATTGGAAGGTCCTGCTCTGTTTGTTCTAATTGTTTTCCAGAAGGTCAGAGATCACATACCTCGAACTTCAGTCAAAGTGTAAGTTATTAATGCAAAGGGGTGGCTGATCTGTGTCTTTTCTCATGTCAGGAATGATTTGTATTGATCTAGAGTTGAAGCAGGTTCAGTTTGCCGGAGTCAACTGTGTCACTATATCTCCCACCCTGATACCTCTTACAAGTGAAAAACAGGCTTTTAGATTAGGTGAGACCCAAGAAAACATGCTGTAGATGTGGGCCAGTACAAGCAATTGTGTGGGACTGGAGAAAAACAAAGGGATTCCAGAGGTGTTGCTATGGCTTCCTATACGTAGGCTTTAAAATTATTTGCCTGTGACCTAAAAAGCTGTCTCACATTTGGCATGAAGATTCTTGCTGGTGCAATATGAGGCAGGAATATTTTGGATGGGGCTCAGGACAGGATTTTAGCACATTTTAAGAGAGCTTGGTGCTGGTGAAAATTCCCAAGCCAGGCTATCCAAGTTGCAGTATATTCCCTGAAGGAGTGCACTGTGCACAGCAGCACTGCGAGAGAGAGAGAGCCTCCATCTCGGTTTCTTGCCACAGTGGCTTCGTGTTGGCTTGGAGATGTGCCTTTGTTTCTGATGGCTAGTGAGGGAACAAGGGGAGAGGGAAGGGTGCTGGAATTACTGTTTTCAGTCTGGGATGAAAATTACTTTGAAGATATGCAATTGGCACCTACCAAGTATTTTCTAGAGTAGTCAAGCTGACTGGATTTCGGGTTACTATTCTCAGGGGCTTTTCAGCATTGCCAGCTGCTCTGTGAAAATCATAATGAAAAGCAATCCTCCTTCAGCCCCCACAGGACAACCCAGATGAGAAGGATTTAGGAACAGCAGCATCCATGCTGATCTGGAAGGCAGCCTTGCAGCATGCTTGAATCTAGCAGCTCGGACAAGGAGCTGCCCTTGGAAAGGATCCTGGCTCTACTTCCTCTCATGGCAGAAGACATTGGGGATTGACTTGTGACTCCTTAGAGTGGTTTATTTAATGATTCCATTCAGAAAAAAAAGGGTACCTGTTATTTAGCTGTACTATCGTGGTCATTTTTTTCTCCTAGAGGGTAGAAATGGGGACACAAGAGGGGAGAGATGATTATGCCAGTGGTGTGTTTTAGTTGCATATTCACAAGCTGCAATGCATGGAAGTGAATTAATGTGCAGTTCCTGGTAGGGGGTCTGGATACTTCGCTATCTGTTAGCGGAAAAGGCAAAAATCAGACGCTTGTGCATGCACACAATAAAAGCGGATCAGGATTTACATTTGGTATCCAAGGAAGCGAGAGCAGAATCCTGCAGGGCTTTCTGTTCATTGTTTAAATGTTGCCATAGCGATATCTCAGGGCACAGGTTACATGTTTTCCACTTCTGGAGTTGAGCTTTCCTTCTCTCCCTCTCTCTCTATCTCTCTCAATATTTTAAACTACCAGGAATACCTCCACAGCAGAACTTTGCACAGCAATAGGAAAAGGTGTTTGCAGGCTGCATTATCTGATGGCATATTGGTCTGTATGCTCTTCACTGATATTTTCTAATATGTTAGAAACCAAATTAGGAGGAAATTGTTGGATAGAAGTGCAGTGTGAGACTTGTTGTTAGGACATTGAGCATATTACAATACTTTCTGTAGTGGTGATATGTTAATTGGATAGCTGCAGGCAAGCAAAGTGTAGCAGTCGCTGACAATTAGAAACAACAATGAATTTTCCAGGACTGAATCTATTCCTTGGGCATATTAAAATGCATTTCAGGTATATACCATAGCTTGTGTAAATTTAAATACTAACACCACTGTAATTCTTGAAATTCTCTTTCCACAGTGCTAAGACAAGATTTACCTTTGCTGCTTGTGAAAGGGAGAGAGGCAGCATCAGATCACTGAATAAAATCTACTGTAGATTTGCTGCCAAGCTTGTACTTGTTATGTCAGGACTGTGGGGGAGCAATATAACCAGGAACCAGAAGAATTAAAAAGGAAATGAACCAACCCCAAAACAAAGCAAAAGATTCCATCAACAATTATTTCACTTGCAACTAGGTAAAGCTTACTCAGAAGTATCACAGCAAAATAAGTTAAATAAATGATATTTTCTCTGCAAACCAGAAGCAATTCAGAGCATTCATTAATGCTCTTTGTGTTTAAGGAATCAGTTATTTGACAGCTACGGGATTATGGGATTCAGACAGTCCTGTGCATTAAAATAATTCTCAGAAACATGGATGTGATTTCCTTTCATATTTGTATAGACAGTATTGTATGACCTTACTTCTAGAAGGCCCAGGAGTTGGTGCTTTTACTTCACCATACATATATAAGAATGATTGCCCAAAGGATCTGACCTGATGCTGAAAAACAGTGGTAGTAAGTTTCAGAAAGTATTAGTGGTCTTCAGATCTGCAGCACATTTTGATTTTGCTTACAAGCCCTTCTTCACTTTCATGGCAATAATCTCTTCCCCCACTTGCCATGTTATGTGGGAAATAAAGCCAAGCACATAAAGAGCCGGGTTATCGATGTGGGGTAGCAGCATGAGTCATAACAGTGCAGGTTTCCTCACACTGCTTATCATTGCACCTTAGCCATGGTCTTTAGATAAAGACTATCTTAAGACCTTAAGCACACTAACTCTGTTCATGTACTTTGAATTTACCCCAGAATCTTTGCAATGGGAAAAAGGTGGCCATCTGTGACCAGGATGGGGGGCACTCACCTCACTTCTCATGTGCTGTGCCCACTCATCAAATTACTGAAGTTCACCAGATTCTGGTTGTTTCTATTGGAACTTATGGCAGGGAGTAGAGGATAAAAGTTTCATCATATTGGATCTTCATCACCTATATACTAACATTTTACTTTCTTGTTAATCTCCAAAAGCAGCTATTAGTGGACTATTCATATAAGACAAGAGGATGACAATCTCTCCATGAACTGGTATAAGTGAGACTTCTGTCTTGCAGGAATTAATGAAAAGGATTGAGGTTTCTTATTCACTAATGCTCATTTTTTGGTCTTAATTCAGCATTGTAATGTTATGAGCTGATTCTGTAGCAGCTCTTCCATGCAACCAGTTTAATTTATTTTACATTCCTTTTTCTTCTGTTATTGTGAGAAGATAAACCCAGTTTTGCTCCAAGTGATCTCAATTGGGTATTTAGTAATTACTTCAGCAGGACTGATCTTGCTCTGTAGGGTTTTGTTCTGTTTTTTCTTTATTTCCAGAGATAAATAACAGAATAAGTATTTATATTTACAGATATAAAAAGATGATCTGAATACCATTTTGAATTAATATGCTGCAAACTTCCAAATTTCCAAAGGTTCCATGTTCCTTTGCCACCCCTGCTGACATTCCAGGTGTTAGTGCATTTTTTTTATCAGCGTGTAATGTAATAATTGATGAATTAATCTCACTGCCACAGCAATACCTCACCTTATGTTAACAAAACCAGCTGTTTTTAAAATTACATATTTTAGGTCTGAGTTCTTGGTGCTTAGGATGGTGTAATCTGTGTATTGACTATTTAAGTCAATAACTGAATATTGTGACACGTTATAATCAGTTTAACAAAAATGCTCATTTTCCTTTTAAAATCTAGAAGAGTCTTTACATGGACAGAAAGAAGAAGGTTAAGGAATCATACTTTTTCCTCCCTCAATGCATGCAAGTTTCAAATGAAGCGTGCAAAAATATATTGAATTCCATGAGCTTCTTTGCCAAAGGGCATATATGCTGTGTTAAGGGTTCTTCACTTAGCTGTTTGGTTTTACAAGGATTTTCTTTGTCCCTACTCAGTTTGTGAGCCCTTATTGGCCAGGCAGATTCTTCTACAAGTGGTTATACATTATTTTTCCGGAGGAAAGCTTTTACGTTTGTAACATCCTTTAAAGAACTGAGGTTCATTTTTGCTAAGGTTGTTGATGACACAGCTACTAGAGGGGAAGGATGGTGACCCCATTAACCTTTCAGGTTGCTCATATGCAGTGCACAGCCTACTACTTCAATAAGAGTTTTATTGCATTTAACACCCGTGTGAATTTTGACTGTATATGGTGCAGGGAATTAAAACCATAATGGATTTGTCCTTTGAACCAGAAGGAGGTCAGAAAGCCTCACCTTCTGTGAATGCTCATGTTGATGCCCCTCTTTCTGTAATGTACATTTTCCTGAGTAGTCTGGCCCTGAAGATTGAGTTACATACATTAAGTAAAGGCCTGGAGGTATCTGTTAAAGACTACTGAATCAAACCATAGTGGAGGATGGCTTAGTCCTTAGGTAACTTTGCATAACATGTGGAAAAAATAATTGCATTTTTTAATGGGAAATTTCAGGTTTGGGGATATATATGAAAATGTCATGCAGCAAGTAGTAGAATGTCATTACAAGTTGCAAAGAGTATAGATAATAAATTCCTATCACAAAAGGTATTGCATCTAATTTAAAGTATCATCTAGATAAGATTTTTTTTGTGGCAAAGAAAGATGAAGCTGATGATGGCCTATGGCAAATCAAAGATGAAAATCAGTCAGTGTTGCTGCTTTAGAAATACCTATCTTCTAAACCCGGGGAAAATTATGAGAAAAAGTGATTGGAAAGGATATATAAACAGAAGGCTGTGAATATAAACTGGTCAGTTTCTAGGAATATATTGTTTTGCCATAGAAAAAATCCAAATTATAACTTTGAGTCCGTCTGATACAAGGAAAAGGAAGTAAAAATTTAATAATTAAACCAAAACCAATATCAAAATAAACTAGTACATAGTAGGGAAAAAAGAGGAAATCATAGAACAATCTCTATAAAAAAATAAGGTATAAGAGGAGTACAATTGATGTCATAGGAGAGAATTGTTGTGATTGTGTGGTAGTCTTAGAATACACCAGAAATAAGGGAGTATTGCCGTTGTTTTTGTTGGCCACATCCTGTGAAGAGCTATTGGCAGTAGTGATGCATAACTGTCAGAATAATTCAATTAATATTTCTATTCTGTATCTGGAAAAAAAAAACTTTTAAAAAATTTTATCATGAAAGGATTTCGAGGAATATTTATTAGGGGACAAATATTCTTAAATCAACAGTTCTGTTTTACTTTTTCAAAAAATTGTCCCGAGTATGTATCTAGAAAACATCATAATGATACAAGTGAAACTTGCAACGACTTGGTAACCATTTACCATTTCCCCTGACATAAATTTTAGGCAAAGTAACTGAAAATCCAATTCAGGATTCAACTGGTAGAAATTTAAGGCAGGTAGAAGTTTAGTGTCAATAGTATAGTATTATGGGAAGTATTCTCTATCAAGCAAACCATTTGACCCTTTTATACTGGCTGGCTGGTAGATAGAAGTTACCATGGAAATAAAGTACACTCAGACTTTAAAAAGCATAGGATTCTTAAGTAGCTTACAAGCACTTGTAAGATGTTTAAAAGTAAGTATTGTGAGGAAATATTTTTTAATGTATTATAAAGATGTTGTGATTCTTTTTACAATAATTGTACCAATGTTCTAGACAAATCATTGACAGAAAATATCACTTAATGTAAATGTAGAGTCTACAGTTAGCAAGATGACCTAGATAAGAACGGCTGTTAGGATGGGTATGTCAGGTAAACTGGGTGAATAAGATTAAGTGAGCTGAGACGACATTTCCCAAAACTGATGATGCTAAAGAGGAGAATTGAAAACAAAACCAAACCCGTAAAGCAGGAAAAAGCACAAATACCCGTCCAATAATAATAATTAGAAAAACCTACCAACCGAACAAACAAACACAAAACGAAGCTTGAATAAGTGTCTAAGAGAAGCATGAGGCTTTTAAACATGAATGGCTGGACAGGTTAGAGAAATGGGGCAAAAAAACTTTTTTGATGCTGCCAGACATTGACCCCTTTCATTGCAGCCTTTGGTTTGGTCTGACCCAGCTGCTCTGGGCACTGTGAGGAGCCAACATCCATCTGGTGGAGTGACTGCACAGGGTGATCTGCACCTAGTAAGACCAGGCATGAACTGGGAGATAGTATGGATTTTGTCCAATAGTATGGAACCACCCAGAGTTGGAAACCCATGTGTCGAGAGGCAGAGTGAGCCTGCTCATAACCAGCATGGCCTGTGAGGATATCTGAGTGATGTTGCTTTATGGGATTGATCATAGGAAGGTTTTTAAATTTTTTTTGGTATTTATTGCTGTTTTATAAGTATCTAGTATGGTGGTTTATTTGTTGTATTGTTGATCCTGAGCTGGCAGTGAGTGCCAGTTAATTAAATGTCATTGGCTATAGTGATGTGATTTCAATCACATGAATTGAGAAGTTTTTCCTTGAGACCAAGTGAGGCAGCATGATAAATAAGACAGGCATACTGAGTGATATTGGATGCAAAATGTTATGTATAAGAAGAACAAATTCTGAATGAGGGACACTCATCTGTAAAACGAACTCTGAAAAGGATCTGAGATCACAACAGGCAAGAATTTTCACATGAGCTCCCACACTGATAGTGTTAAAAAATATTATGTCATGCCAGAGGAACAGAATAGTGATTCTAACAATGTCAGTGAGAAAACTGGAAAGCTGTTTGCATTTGAATTTGTCCACATTTTAAAAATTTTGTTGAAAATAATTGATCCACAAAAATATTCAGTGCTGAATAAAAAGGAAAATAATTAGTACTTGAACGTTAATCTATTCATTAAGAAACTCAAGAATTGATGTGATTAGTTTAAAAGGAAAAAAATGCATGTTTAAATATTATGTAATATAGCAAATAAAATTCTAAGAAGAAACAATAGATGAAACCTGAGGTCTCATAAATTCATATTAGAAATTACAGGATAATTTTAATGTTGAAAATAATTTACCATTTTTTAAATTAGTGGAGAGTTATTTTCTCTGTCTCTTGGAGTTCTTCTCTTTGTGGAAGACAGTTGTAGTGAAATATGCCTTATAGTGTTTTGTATATTTTGATAATTCAGAAAGGCAGAGTAGATGATTCTGAGGTCCCTGTACCCTCAGCCTGTGATCTGCCAGTAAAAGGAACCTGGGCATCTATAACCAGGTTTCCAGTCCTGTCATCCACAAGTATGTGTAGCTTGCTATGAGCAAAAGACCCCAAAGGATTTTCACTCTGCAGTCCATCATTCCCTCTCTGCTGAGATTGCTATCAGAACACCAAAGAAGGTTTTCGGTCATCTGCTGCTTTATGACAGTACTCTGACTCAGTACCTCAGACTTTAGCTTGACTGGAAAAATGTCCTTTGAAGTCTGTGAATTTGTCAAATCTGAAGTGTTCCATAATGATGAATTTTAAAGGCTGTGCTGAGGGTGAACAAATGCTGTGTGTATTTACTTGTTCACTTGGTACCCAATCCACTAACTTATGTGACTAAGCTTCTACCTCCTTTGGAGTTCTCTTCATAATTTAGAAGTTAGCAAGCATTTAGGTGTTGTACTTCTGAAACACTGTCTTTACAACAACCTGAGCCTCCAGCCTGAAGAGGTCCATTTGTTTAGACTGATCCAGGTGTTCAACATCTAAATCAAAACCAACTAAAATTATTGTCTCTGAGCTTGTATCCAGCTTAGGCTTCTGATACGAATCCAGACATGAACTTCTGCAATAGTTGGTCAGATAGTATCTATTTTGCAATAGAAATAGTCTGAAATGGACTAAGTAAAGAGGTATCAAAGCTGGTATATTCAACATGCTCTCTGCTTAAGGACACTAAAGATTGCTTTGAGCACATCCTTTTCTTGCTGTGAATAGCTGCTAAGCATTTCAGACTAGAAACGTGTTTTTCTGTCTTCATAAAATAATTCCATTTGTGGACTTTATTTATTTTACTTATTTCTTTTGCTAATTCGTGTCAGGTTTGGGAAGACAGAGAGGAAGAAAGAATTAAGTGAACTTTCCCTTGCGTCTCTGCATAAAAGCCTCTGGTAGTGTAGGTTGAAATTACATGCAGTCTCAATGGGCTATCTTCTCATATTTCTAGTTACTCTTCACCTTCCTTGGACACTGTTCTAAACACTTCTGAAAAAAATTGCTGATGGAAATCTAAAGTCAATATACATATTTCATACTTACTGGTGAGATAGGTGTTCACATTCTCTGTTTAGAATTCTTTAGTCCAAGTCAATTTTTTCATATAAATTGGGTTTCCTCCATTCATGAGCCTTCCTGGAGTAGTGTACAATTTCATTGTTATGGCTGAGTGTAGCTAGTCCAAAAGGTAGTGGAATGTGGGAACGTATTCTCTGAGGTAACAAAGGGCATTCCTAATATTAGGAAGCTCTGGGTGAGGTTAGAGACAAAGTTATACTTCTAACCATGATACTCTTTTCTGTACTGTTCTCCTTTTTCGCACCCTTTACTGTACCCTGCATTTGGATAGATAACACTACTTTTGCAGGAATTATAAAAACTAATTAGGTGATCTCATGTGCTTGTTTATAGGAGAAAACAGTGTGCATCACATGAGTATAAAACACTAAACTGCACTGAGCTTGCACTAAGATTGCTGGCATAGCTAGTGCATGGTAGGTTATATTATCCAAAAGCACTGTTAATAATGACTGAGAATATCTGTCTAGGTAGCCAGCGTAGTAATCAGCAGTTTGAAAATTCATACCCCATCTTAATCCTTATGCATTATTGCAACATGTATTCCATATATTGTAGTCCTGGATTTTCAAGGAAGGTGGCTAAATATCCTTTACTGCTTCCTTACAACAGAAAGAGTAAATTTCCTTACTCCTGAAATCCTGTTTGGGATGGTCCTTTTCTCTTACCTCCCTCCCAGTCCCTTCTCCAAATTCTCTTGTCAGAGGTTCTTGTAACTGCTTCTCAAACCATTGACCTAGCTTGGGACCAGCCTCGTGGTTACAGAGACCAACATGGACTTGGTTTACTTCCTAGGAAATCTAACTTTGATAGGACTGCTCCTCAGTTCTTGACTAGAGTTACTTATGAATATTGTCTGTCAACAGCTCATCTCCTCCCAGTGGGAGCAGAGTTCCGAAGCTCTTTCTCTCATGTTGTGCTTCCAAAGAGTACTTTGCTGCCAGAGGTCT
Organism: Corvus kubaryi; assembly: GCF_017639235.1. Lineage (NCBI taxonomy): Eukaryota > Metazoa > Chordata > Aves > Passeriformes > Corvidae > Corvus > Corvus kubaryi. The sequence continues at coordinate 10,150,585 of NW_024581131.1, read as the reverse complement.
CTCTCTGGAAGACTAGAACTATCATTGAATGATCATGGCACTGGGGAGAGGTGTCTGAGGAGACTGGGGGAAAGCAAACTGTTGCCCGAATTTGAACATTTCTGTAGCTCTTTTTAATGAAAATTTAAAAGCTCCTAGGATAGGATACAATACTGTTCTTGTCAGCTTTTCTATGCAGATGGAGCTATGGACCAAAATGAAACCTCACTGAAACTAAAACAGATTCTATATTGAGGCAAAAATGTACTAGAGCAGCTGTCAGTTTAATTTCACTGGTATGAGCTGAACTACTTTCACTGCTAAAGCTATATATTTCTGTAAGTGTATGTATGTGTGTTTAAGTGGATAGATTGCTCTTGAAACTTTTGGAGTGTATTTGGCCTTATGACATATTAAAGTGATGATTCTTTGCAACTCTGGTTGCATTGTAGAAAAGTAGCAGGGAAATGGTATTTTTTATATAACTTTAACAAAGCACCCACTTCCATATATGTATTTTTTTTGGTAGGAGTGGGATATAAATCTGCACACATTAGTCATGTAGACCTTAGATGATTTCCAACACTGATTACATGGCAGTTAGGTAAAAAAAGAACTGCTTTCAGAAAGGTTTAAGAATGAGTTTTTCCGAAAACAAGTAATGAAACTATCACCCCCCCTTCCCAAAAGCAAGAAAACAGGTCTCGTTTCACATCTTTCTCCCCTCTATCATTTCAAATTATACCTTTTGAAAGGAAAATGCAATTGGGTGATACATTTAAATATAGTGGAATGGTAAGTCTTGTGTACTTCAGTGAGCACCACTAGAGATTTCTTGACTCTGACCTTTCTGTGGCCTCTTACTCATTGTTTGAAACAAACCACACAGACTCTATGTGCTCCTTTTTGCCTCTCTGGAACTTAAGAGAAATTGCATTCGCATATTGCAGGACAGATTTTTCCACAATGTATGCAGCCAACACTATCTATTTATAATAGTTCAGACATCAAAACAAATTTAATGTAATTTAAGAAGTGGGAGTGGGATTTAAGAAGAGATTTTGTGAATGTAAGATTTAAGTTGGGTGAAAGGTACTTGAGTAAAAGGCATTTTGTAAGCACATTTTTTATTGAAATCTGTATCACCATATATAAACCAGTGTTTCAGTGCAGAGTAAGAGATTAAAACAAAAAAATATATGCATCTTTTATCATAAATATTCTATTCATTAAATAATTCTGGAGACACTGGTCAATTTCTTTTCTTGTATTTCAATTGTTAAGAAAGTTTTTTCTTGATCTGCCCTGCTTTATATTTAGACTCTTAGTGACCTTTTTCCTACTGACTTACTGTACTCTGGGCATAAATTGAATTGCACAAAAAAACAACAAAAAAAAAATTCCTTCCCTGAAATTAAGCAAGATCACAAGCCTACCAGTTCTTACTCTTAAGAGTAGATAATTGCAAACATAAGCTTATTTAAATATAGCTTTGATATTCTAGCTCTAAATAAGTAAATAAGGAGTATTCAAGCAAAACCTTATCAGGATTTCTACATATTTTACACCAAAATTATTATTCATTTATTTTCAGTTCATACAATACAATGGTTGAAAAACACAAACTCTTTTTTCCCTGGACACTGTGAAATTTTATCTACTCTGCCAATTGTCAATTTTCACAAGCACTAAAGATATAAAGTTCTTTTTGTCATAATTCATAAGGTTGGTTGCTTCCATTTGAAATGATGTGTCAGCTTGTTATGCATTTAGTAGATGAACCACTTCCTACTGATGGATGACAAGTTTCTGTAGTACTCCATTAATATAGAGATGTCCCTTTTTCCTTGAACCCAGGACACCGATTTCTTTACTTTGTCTTACTGGAAGGTTAGGACCAAATCAATGACAAAGATCTAGGCAGCTAATTGCCAAGTATAATATATATCTGCAAAAGCCTATAAAAGTTTTGGCTGTGGTAAGGCCTAGGACCTGATGTAGACAACCTTATTTTTTGTCAGAGGTATTTAGTCATGACAGCATTTGCTTATTGATTCATAGCAAACATGCATGAAAAGGTATAAAGTCAGCAACTGGAGTTGTGCATTGTTATTGAAATGGTGGCGTAATCTCTGATACTAAATCATCTCCTTTCAACCTACTCTCTAGTTCTGCAGACACTCATCCTCTCCCTTCTTTGCAAATAAACAGATGGAGAGTATGTGGACTTTGAAATGTGACTCAGAGGTCAAGAGATTTAGAGTCTTGGGAGGAAAGTGAAATTCACAGCTGAGGACAATTTACTGTGACCAACCTACCCCCAGGAAACTCCCAGCACAGCCAAAGGGCTTGGTCATGTCTCGATTTCTCACATTGTCAGTTGCCATGAGTTTGCACAGGAAGGCATGTCTGCTACTGAATTAGAAATACTCTGATGTGTAAAAAACTGTTCATTTGAGAGGGAGTTTTCAAGATCAGAAGTTTGGCTGAATGTAAGGTTTCCAGTGTACTGTGCCTATATATAAATTACTGCTTATAAATTGCAAATTCAGTAAAATAAAATTTTAACAGACTTTGGGAAAGGGAAAAATGTAGTGTTAGGTTCCTTCCTCTTCTTTTCACTTTTAATTTTGGTTTTGTTTTTATTTTTCCTTATGACTGACTATGGAGGTAACAACACAAAACACTGAAATGGATATCACCTGCATGCTTGCCTTTGCTTGGCACATTAAGTATCCTTTATGAATTGAGTTTAACACAGAGTCTTTTTCTTTTGGTGCTGGAGTACTTGGAGTAGCATTGGTGAATTCCTGAATTGTTTATTGATTTCCTAATTTTTATGGGTCTTATTCTTTTTTCTCCCCCTCTTAACTTCATCCTCTTTTAAAAATTCTGGGAAAAGTTTGCATTAATTCAGAGGTCCTTATCAAAGTTTTGTGCGTTGTGTACATTCCATGTGGCAAGAATGATCAGGGTAGAAGTTACACAGAGGTACATCAACAGTTAACTACCCAAATAAAGGAGAAATTGTCCACATATTCAGAATTCATTTCTCACATTGGAGACAGAAGATAGTTATGGTAAATTTTACAACAGGCTACTCCCACAGGGTCGTATTTTATTAAACTGAGAAAATTGGATGAGTCAGAGCCATGACTTTCTAGGAATTTAAAGAAAAGAATTGACACTTTTGTCTCCCAAACATACTGTATTTTTCTTTATTTTTGTGGTGGATGTTAGGTTAAGAGATGTCTGCATACACTTCAGTTGATGAAGAGAAAAAGATGGTACTTTTTTTTTTGCATTTTGCTTTGGTTTACATTGCACAAAGGAGACCTGCTTCATACTTGACTTTTCTACATATTATACTCCTCTCCTTTGCTGTTCATCAAAAAATTACTGACAGTGTTCCTCTGTTTTTTAAATCCGTCTGATTTGCCTCTTCTGTACTAGCAGAGTTGTTCCACTCTTATGGTAATAGTGTATGTGCAGCAATGGACTCACAGTAGAAAGTTAGACTGCTTCAAATTTTAGCATGGCATATTTCCCTCCACCCTCTGAGTTCATAAATGAAAATAATTGGGCTACAATGCCAAGAAATTAGTATCCTAACACAACTCCACAATGCTGTGAAAACATAGCATTGCATAACTGTGATTCCACTGAATGGTATCATTATGACTAAAATTATCTAACGCTGTGTTGCCTTTTTGTTCAAATCTGGCAAGAATCAGACTATCTCACCATGGTACACAATACGCTTTCTAAATATGGGTGAAAAACTAGAACATTCTTCTGAACAAGTATTGCCTAAATACAACAGAAGCGAATGGAAAATTCTGGCCTTATTTGGTGATACTTTCTTGCATTGAAATGTGATCAGCACATCAGTCATCTTTAGAAGGAAGTAAATGCCTCTTAACAGCTGGAAAATAAACTGAGCATTTCTCATTCTTCAGGCAGTAGGTACAAAAGTAGAAATATTTTTAAAATACTAATCTACAATATTTTGAGAGTTGAAATTAAAAAAAATCCCATTTTCTAAAATGTAAGTTCCTTTTAAAGATCATTGTATTTTGGCTCATGCTACCAGTAAACTTACCCAAACAGTGTAAATAGCTCTTCCTAGTTAGTTTCATTCTTCTTGAATAAATGTGAATGAGATTAGAGTAAATGAGAGACAGTTGTTTTGCACCATGACTAAAAAGCAAGAAGTGATGGTCTGGGGTGAATTGTCGTCAAACAACAAGCATACACAATACTAATGCCTTGGGACAAAGAATCCTCAATTTAAATTTTACATACTTTATGTTTCTAGTTTCTTTACCACTGCTATTCCAGAAGGCATGGGAATTAGCTACCACCATTATCTGTGATAGCAGAGGGTATAAACTGAAGCCCTCAAACATCAGTTCTTTGGGTAAGACAACAACCTATATCTGAACACTTTGCATACACAGTTTGCCATGTCAAAGAACCTCAAAAACTGCAGTTCTCATGGATTTCAGCTCCTATGATACCATTAAAAACAGTTGACTTCTAACATAAAGTAAATCATGTTTTTAATCAGACCTATCTTTCAAATAAAAAAGAATTAGTGTACATTTGGTTTTATGTTTATTTTTTCAAAGCTTATATTGTTAGATTATGTCAGTGTACTTGAATAGACTGGAAGATGAATGATCACAGTGCTATGGTACAGGCTATGGAAACACTTATTAAATAGGACTGATAAATGTAGTTTAGCTTAACTGTGCAATTGCATTTATTGCTCGATCCAGTCTCTATGTATATACAACACAGGCATCCTAAGTCCAGTCCTGCTGTAGGTATATCAGTCACATGTACAGCATTTCCATGGTGAGCGTTGTCTTTATTCCTTACCTGATTCTTTTATAAAATGTATTTTCATTTTGCTAAGACCAGAGTATTACAGAGAACATGCATAGTAACTGACTTACTGTGTTAGTAACTCTCTGCATTGCACTGAGGAAAATATAACATCATTTAATATCAAATGTGCAATCAAGGCACAACTGGGTTCCTTTTGCAGTGTTCCAGAGCTGGCCAAGAAAATTAAATCAAAAGTCTTTGAGTAATTATGCTCATTGTTCTTATTGATACATTAGATCCTATCTAAGTCCAAATAAAGTGTCTCAATCATTAACAGAACCATTTGCCCCTTTCATCCCTCCTTCATCCAAAGACATTTAATACATCATTAATTCTTAAAAGAAATTGTCATTTCCTGTAAATCTTTTTCCGTGCTTCTACCACTGTTCTGAGTTGTAGTGGAGGTAAAATGGATGGAAGGAATTCCAGAGTGATCAAGAGACAGTAACCTAGAGGTATTAATATTAAATGGAGCCCTTTTCCTAAAAGGCAGTTATTTTATGCTTGCTTTTGTGTAGGGCAGAGTAAGTGCAGCAAAATTTAGCAGCTGTAAATATTATAGATCATTGTTTGGTTGGCAACATATTAATTAATAACAAATGGAGTAAAAACAAACTCTAACAAATAATGGTAACTCAAATATAAAAGCAAAAAAATATATTAAAAAGTGTAATTAGTTCATGAACATAAGACTCACACCTATCTGAAAAACACAGCTTGAAAATTCAAGTTATTTTATAGTGCATGAGATGACAATACAGATGAGAGTAAATGAAAAGCCAGACTGAACAGTTGTTCAACTCCTCCAGCAGGGAAAGGAATATCCAAGAAGAATCCCAGGAAGGGAATTGTGATTTAGTTACAGTTCCAAATCAGACAATGCCTTGATTCATAAAGAAAACAATTTATTGCAATACCACCTTTTTTACGTAAGCCTTTTTCAGCTTTCTTCTGTGTTGGCAAAGAGTCTCCCTTCTACTTCATCTATCATCCTTACTGAAAAGGAAATATCTGGAGACTGTGTGATCTGGATACAGCTTGCAGCACTCAGGATGCTTTACTGGATCAGGACTAGATCTCTCTACCGTGCAGGATTGAGCCATAGAAGAGAAATGCAAGTTGCTATAATAAGCCAAGTGCAAAATAGGATTACAAACTCATTAGAGGCTGTGGTTGTTCAGCACCTTTTAGATCCTTGGGAAACAAATGAAAGTGGGTGTAGAACTAAGCATTCTGTTCCTTCAAAATAGTGGTTATTTCTTCTAAAATTTTAATTATTGTGCATAATATTGGATTTGATCTCTAATAAAATTTAATTTATGACACCTATAAAAGTATATCCATTATGTAACAAAAAACAAACCATGATTGGTTTTTTTTTCCCCTATGTCTGTTTCTGTCAGCTGGCAGTTTAGATAACAAAAAGCTTATTTTTTCTACTTTTTTCTAAGATTTCTGGACTTGTTTTCAAACTCAAGTGCCTAAAATAACCCTTCAAACTGCATAAAATTGTTAAACTTCTACTTACTTAATTCTTGCATATTTTAAGTTGTTAATTAATTTTATTGTGTATTTAACAGAAAATATTTGTGAATATGTCTGTGCAAGTGTTGCCACTTTTATAATTAAAGAGAATCAGGAAATTATTGTATGGAAAGGACTATTAGAAATCATCATGACCATCTGTACTCCCAAAGTGCTCAGTGGAAATGCTTGTGCTCAACCTGGCATCATCCAGTAGGACCTCCCAGTTCTATCCCTCAGAGTTTCTACTTGAACAGTCACTATGCCTGTATCGAGCCATGTTGCTTGCAGACATTTGCACTTCTTGATCTTTCAGATATTTCTGTTGACTCAGTCCTTAAGTTTCTCAAAATGCCCTCCTTTCAGGAAATTAACTCTGTAATGGTATCTGAAAATATGGTTCTGGGTTTAGATTGCTTCTTTCTGGATTCCAGAGATTAGAGGTCACTTCACTTTTTCATTAAAGAAAAAAAATAACTGTCTTTTAAAATATATTCTTTTCTCTGTGTTCTTTGGTAGACTCACATAATTTCTCTGGTTTGGAGATGTATGATAAAGATACAGTATTTTGATATGACTGATCATACTACAAGCATCGAAGGCAAATACTGTGGATACACTTCCATTTTCAGCCAGAACTGAGTACATGGCAGCAAAAGGATCCAAGTGTTGCTGTGGTTATTTGGCTCCATAGCTCTATTAGGGCAAGGCTAGATTTCAATCATAACTCCAGTTTTGCCACTCATATTTTGCTCAGAGGACTGGCTCTTGGTTTCCAGAACATGTTGAGAATAACCTGATCAAAAAAAAAAAAAAACCCAAAACCAAGAAAACAACAAAACCCCAAAATCTTTTGGGTTTGGACTTACTGTAAAACAGGTTTTTTAGCTGTTCTCAGTGTTCTTTAAAGATAACGTAGAAACCTTTTCCTATAATAAAATATGGAATGTTCAGAAAAACTCCTCCTTATTTATACACAGTAGACATAACATATCACTATGTATTATGCTTCTTATAATTGCCCTAAAATGAGCTTGGATGGAGGGAATAATTTCTTATTTAACTGTCCTTTACAAATGACAGAGACTTTGAGTCCAGTTAGGCTAAATCATTTGTTCTTCCAAGGCAATCATTCACTTATTCACAATAGCTATCCCAAGAGGTGGTAAGGGTACCAAGGCAAGAAACCCACCAGGTTCTACTTGACTGCAATAGACTGCCATAACATTTTTTCCTGTTCATCAGAAATGGATACAAATATTGTGGTTGGGTTATGGGTTTTTTTTTTTGGTTTTTTTTCTTCTTGAAATGACTTTTAATTTCAAAGTTTCTTTTCATTGTATTACAAATAAGAGAACAAAAACTCTAAGATCTCCTTGGAATTTAAACCAGATTAGTGTTTAGTGGGAACTAACAATACTTCAGTAATATTCTTTGTGATCTTTTTTTTTCCAAACTTGGCTCAGTACATATAGTTTTTCAGGGATACACAGGTAAATTTTATTTCAAGTACTTTTTGTATATTCTTCTGCCTAGAGTTCCTGCATTCCTCAAGTTCCTATGATATACAAAGTATCAGTGGGCCATGAGATTATAGTACCACAGGTTATTTATGTTTTACTTTGTTATTACTTATTTATTTATTATTTATTTTAGTCTTACTCTATTCTTACTTCATTATTATTTATGTATTTACTTATTACTTATTTATTTACGTTTTAATATTTTATTTAGTAAACCTTTTCTATCACATCGTCTTTCCCACACAGTCCCAGATATGCAGAACCCCATTTATTCCATCCTTGTGCGTCTTCGGTGCACTCTGCCAACTGTTGACTTTCACCAGCATTTAAGACTAGTTTACTAGAAGGTGTAGAAATATGAGTTTAAATCATACTTTCAGACTATCAAGCAAAAAGTATTATTTTCCCTTGAGTTGAAAGGAGAAGGACGATAAGAGCTGCTTAGAATTAAAAAAAAAAAATGTTTAAATTATGCCTCATTTTTTATTGTATGTGAAGAAACAAGTGGGGACAGATTTACTTCCTTTAAAAGATCCTGCTCTTACACACCAAACACCATCAAGTTAGTTAAACACCTCTGTAGATAAAGATTTTTCTATTGAATGTACCCCACCAAAAGGCAGTAGAAGCTCTTGGATACTTGCCCAATTGCAGACCACACATAAAAATGAAGTTAATCAAACTAAATAAAATGTGAAAATAATTTTAATATTTTTTATTTTTCATTTATTTCATTGGGACTAAAAACTCTGGCATTTTATTGAATGACATGAAATTTCCTTATCTTAACATTGAGTGTAATAGTGACAATGTTGAGGGGATTGAGGTACAAAAATCTTATATTTCAGATACTTGTTACAAGGGACTCAAAGTAGATAATGATTTTTGTATTGAAAAAGTGATAATATAAGCATTTTATAAGAGGCACAACTTCTTTAAAAGAAAAATATTAGCAGCTACTGACAAAAAATATGCTATTAGGGTACTAGTGACTAACTGTTTTTCCTTCTTTTGCTTTTGACATTTAAAAGTGTTTGAAAAAAAATTCTTGGAAAAAATTGAATATTACTAAAAACATCCTAGAAATTCATTACTCTTCCACTTTAGAAATATAGAGCATTTCAACAAACATGTACAGATATTCTTGTATTTAAAATAGTTTGCCAATAAAGCCAAAACTGGTTTGATTTTTTATTTTTAAACAAGGAGAGAGAAGCATTTATTTTCTTCTGTCATCAAGAACTTTTGAATACTACCTTCTAGACTTGTATTAATATTAAATCTTTTCCCTAAAATGCTTGCAGGCTTCTAGGCTTTTTGCTCTCTTTGGAGGAGCCTTAGTCTATTCTTTGTGAATGAACTTTGTATATGGATGTAGACTTGTGGTAAACAGTCATGATACTTAACATTTTCTCCAGCCCAAATCTTTCCTCACTCATTCATCTACTTTTTTATAAGGTCACTGACCTTCGTGATAGGTGACCTTATGTAAATCATGTGACTACAGAAAACTATGTTTTAAGGGAGGAATGTTGAACATGGTGTCCAGATGTTACTTAAAATAGGTTTTCAGATATAAAGAACCAAATGTGAAAACATTTGGGTAAACATAGTGATTATACAGATTGTTCCTTTAAAGCCGGAGGAAAAAGAGGGGAAATGAGGTCACATCTATTTTGATGGTGCTTTCAAAAGGAAGAGGAAGGGAGAAGGAAAATGAAAGAAAGAGGTGTTGAAATGTAGTGGTGCTCCAGAATGATTGACTAGAAGAAGTAATCTCAAAGACAAAAAGGCAAATATAGATGATTTAGCCTTCTGTGTCATCAGTACACAATTGTTTCATACTGTCTCATGCTTTGTCTACTCTATTTCCAAATGTTCCTGCCTTACAGAATTATGTCTCTATTGGATAGATTTCAGTCTCATGAAGTGTTTTGCTACTATTCAGCTTATTACCTTCATTTCATACTATTGTTGTTTTATTGGCATTTCGTTCTTGCTGTACCATGCTAAATTTTCTTCCTCAAGATCTGTAACCTTCAGATATTCATGAAATCACTTTTTTTTTTTTTTTAATTTAGTCATGTTGGACTAATCTATCCTTCTAAAATAAGCTTTTCTGGTCACTCTTTCATCTCTGAATATCCTGCTTGTCATTATTATTTTGGTTATGAGTTTGCCTAGACTTAGGGCGACTTTGCACCCATGATTGCATCAGACTCCTGTAAGGTGTATGAAGGAGATGATGGACTAAGATAATGTGAAATATACTGGTGAAATTTCTTTGTCATCCAATAATGCTTTGAATCCAATATTCCTTCAGGTGCCAGCCATATACATGATCAAGGCTGTGGTGACTGACAGTATCTCCTCCTCAGATGCCATCATTCCTTGTCAGTGGAAGAGAGCTGGGGCAAAGGACAGTTATTTAATCTCCCTCTTCCCTGAAGGCAAATTCGAGGGAAAATTTGTATTTTTGTCAATTAACTTCGAAACATTCTTCTAGAGATTTTCTTTCCACTGAGACTGCCACTAATGCAGCATAAATGAGATTCAGTATATCTGTATTAGGAATGCGTATGTAGTTTAAAGTTAAAAGTTTCAAAATTATTCATAGCTTCATACCTGCTTTATTTAATTTTCATTTATTTAAATAATAATAGCGTAATAAAACTTAGACATTATGTAGAATTCCATTTATGAAATATTTTATTGATTTTCACTGATTATGATCATTCCACTTCTTAGAAGGTGGTTTAAATTACATAATCATTTTTCAAAGAAGTGGATTGCCATGCATGTTTTAATATTCTGTGGTAGATGTGTTGGTATCTAATTAACCAAGTTTAAATACCTGCACATTCTGAATTTACAAAAATTTGATGATGCCTAACTTTGAATTCACTGGGACTTCAGTAACCCTGAAGTTCAGGCCATAAGGTTTCTAGCATTGAGTACCCGAAATCAGAACTTTAGTGTCTTAGTTTATTTCTTTTCTTTTTCAAAATAATCCCTACCAGCCAAAACAAACAATAAAATCCCTTTGCTATAATTCAGCCCTTTAGACCCCTAGACTTTCAATAGAGCACCAAGATAAGATTACAGATGCTTCATTTATTATATCACATTTTTTTATAAAAACATGATTTAATGCATTGTGAGGCTAATAGGCCCAAGCTGCAGTGTTTTTTTCTTGTAGCATCATTTGCAATGTGATAGATACTTCCCAGAAAGTATGAAAAAAATTCAGTCTCTGCTAAAAAAAAATCACATAATGCATATATTATCAATTCTGTAAATTGCAAAAGAAGAAGGGGAAAGTTAATATTTTTTATATTTCACAGGAGGAAATAAAGAAAAAAAAAAGTGAAGTCACAAAATTAGCAGTGTATTAAAGAAATGACCCAAGAATGTGTTATATATGCATATTTGGAGTGTTGTGCTGCCATCCAGAGGGATTTTCAAAGGCTGGAGAAATGGGCTGACAGGAACCTCATGAAATTCTATACCCAGTGATGCAAAGTTCTGCACCTGAGGAAGGACAACCCCTTGCACTAATGCAAGACCAGAGGTCACTGAATCTGCAGGCTTGATCATGGATTTTGTACCAGATGACTTACAGAGGTCCCTTCCAACCTCAGCCATTCTGTGAATCTATGGTATTCCAGTACACTGCTCTGTGTAAGAGCTATCCTAATGAAATTCCTATTTCACTGTTTTCTTTATGGAACTCTCACTGACTATGGCCATCAGGTCAGGCACTTTGTAGCAGCTGATGACCTTCTGGAACAGCTGAAGCCGGTTATACTGAGGTATAGCCAATCTAAAACTCTTTATTGGTGTTAGAATCTGTCATAGTTAATTGATATTTATAAGGTACTTCTTTATTTCTGGTTTGGGTTTTTTTTAAATTTTAAATACTCTGTGTCTCACGTTTAATTTGCTGTTGGTATTATAAGGTTTAGCTTATATAGATATATGGCATGTACAAAAACCAACCAATCAAACAAACAACATAGAAAAGCATGTGTTCAGTATACTAAAAGGTTTGTAGTGGGTTTTGTTCTATGAAGCACCATCACCATATGAAGTAGTACGTGATTGGTAACCCAAGGATGGTAATGATTCCATTAGTGTTAAAGTTCAAATTAATGCCTTTCCAGCAGGCCAGGAACCAGTAGGTGAGAACAGCTGTCAGAGATGCAAGTGTACACATTACAAAGTTTTTCATGAGAGAGTTTCTTGTCACAGAAAAATTAAATGTTTGCTGGGTTTGGCTACAGGATGACTTCTGTTCTGAAAAAATCAGTTTTTTCAAGTGGAGTCACGAGGCTTGTCCCATCACTGTGTAATTTCTCTGGGATTTATTTCATTTGTCTTTATCTTGCTCTGTATCAAAGGACCAAGAAATCCAAGACAATATTTTTTACACATATTTATTCTTACTCTTTTATGTCCTTAAGATGATGACTGAGATTACTTCCTGGATTTCTAGGCAGACTGTTGCCTTTATTGTATCCTTCTAAGTCAGGGACAAGATATTTGTAAATTTTCAAAACCTACCTTTGGTCTGTGAGAGGGATCTTCTATTCCTGTTCTGCTACTGATCAAACTACCAGTTGTCCTCACATATAGGTTGGTTCTTATCGGTTACTTGGTAGGATTTGAGTGCCATTTGAGTTTTTTCTTCTTTTTTTTTGTTGATTGGCATGTTTTTTATCATGCAGACTTAGTTTTAGCCAATACATGGATCCCAGTATGTTCTAATGCGAGTCACTGGAAATGCTTGTGTTTAATTTTTTGCATCTAACTTCCTGTGACTTGATACTTCTGGTGAAAATATCAGAGATGTCATTAACTTACTGAAACTTGGTTTTCAATTTTTGTATCTTTTCAAACTCCTTTGATTAGGTTGCCTGTTATACTAATTGTTGTTCATATGGCGGATGTGCTAGAAGTGTATCTGAATTGGATGTACATGTAAAGCATTGGTGTAGGTATTTGTCTATAGATACAATATAGTTAAAATATCAGAAAGATATGATGAAATTCAGAGCAGTTTGTTTGTTTGACCAGTCCACTGGAAGTTCTATAAAACTGACATTATTTTTAAATACAGAGATTTCCTTTTTAAATTAAATTGGCTTTGATGCTGCAATTGCAGTAACTAATGACTTGGTCTTGTGTTTTCCTCTGCCTGATTTTAGGGACCATTGAGGGCTGCTAAGGTTGATTCTGAGTAAACAGTTTTATTAGGAATTTAATTCTGTTGAGTGCTGAAAATCTCTTCCTACTGAATGCTGCTGAGGGTTGCTAGGCACCTCCAAGGGTTAGTGACTATCACAGCTTGCTTAGCACATGGTACTACATATGTCATTTGCAATCTCTGAGTAGAACAAACTTCTACTGCTGTCACTATAGATTATTCTCTGTGCTTTTTAGGGTTGTTTTGCTGTGCTTAGAATGTGAGTCTATCCCTCATAAAATGGTAACGTTCTGTGGATGGGGACTGCTGGATCCAGCAAAAATAAACAGCTGAAGACATGCGAACAGAAAAGATTTGAGATTTTTTTATAATAGCAATAAAAATAATTAATCTTCTGAAAATTTAATAGAAAACCTCTCCAGAACATCAAACCAGCCAATGACAAAGGCAGTGTGACAGTAATAATAAATCTTAATTTTCTTACAGTTGTTTTTAAGCCTTGTTCTTTTAGCGCTGTTTGTTGTGACATGTGTGTTCCCACATACTCTGTGTAATGCCAGCCATATACAGGATGCACATGCCACAAAACAAGCAGATCCCCAAAGCCTCGGGGTATTGAACTGCCCTTTTGTTTCATGTATCCTCTTGCAGAACTACTCACAGAATGACATGCTTTACTGCGTGCCACCTTATTGCTTTATTATTAGCCTTCGAAAAGGTCAGATGGGCCTGACTCAAATTCATGAGGAAACAATGCTGTACAAAGTTTTCCCTCCACTGAAGGACCTGCATATTTTTCTGAGGTCTGCAGCAGTATTTTTAATATCATGTCGAAAGCAGAGAACCATTTTCAATTCCCATTGTGGTAATCAATGAGATGTAAAATTGCAGCAGTTCCATGCTGCCTAGAGCCTCTCCTGACAAACCTCGTTTGGTTTGTCAGAATGCATAAAGCACTCGTAGGAGCGTAGCATTAGCTCTATTTCTCTCTGTTGCGAACAAGCACCGAAAGAAACCAGCTCTTAAGGAGACATTTTCATTTGCTTAAATAGCCCTGCCGTGGCTGCAGTACAGCAAAATCTTCCTGTGCTGTGCATATTTCTTAGGATGGGAATCAGAACCATTAGCTGCATGTGTGATTCAGAAAAGCAATGAACCCATGGGCTAGCTCAACAACTATTTAATTTCTGAAGAAGTTATTCACACACAGTCAAGGTAACAGTCCAGGTATGCTGTATATGCTGTACTTATTAGCATATTTGTGATTACTCAGGAAGGTTATGTTTGTCACTGTGCTGCTGTCTGTGACCATCTGGAACTTAATAAGATACAAAGTAGAATTTGCATCCTCCTTTTACGTAGACAGAGAACTCTTTCACCCGAAGTAAAATACATTTTCTAGGTATTAGCAACTCTAAGCCATTGAAAAAGTCAGCAGTCAGGAACCCGCTGAATTATGAGTATATAAATTCATTTGATAGTTCCTTAGAAACTCTTGTACAATATATATTTAAGAGGAAGAAATACTTCGTGCTGGATGTTTTGGAAGTATGAAGAGTATGGTCCCAGATATTTTCCTGTGGATGTCTTTATAGATGGAGTGATTTGGTAGCTTGTGGCATTAGCAACGGGTGAGAAGCTCCTTGTCTACGTCTCTGATGCCAATAACTGCAGTCATCCCTTATCAATTCCTTGGAGGTGTTTATAAAATGTTCTGTTCTCATTCCCTCTGCTACTGAAGCAAACATCAGTTTTGTATAATGACATTTCTGTTGACTACCTTAGCTGATAAGCAAAGAATTGAATGAATGTTTGTAAATTAGGTATTCTTTCTCTACGCTGATTATTCTTTAAGCATAGAAATTAAGGGGATTGTGAGTTTCCATCTCATTCTAGAACTGGCTTTCAGAACTGTATGCCAATTTTCTTTTCTTAATTTTGATTTTTCTAATGAATAAATATGAGTAAAAATGCAACAACTAGCATTTCCAAGCTTTCACAAATTGTGTTAAAGTTCTTGACAGGAACAAAAAAAAAGTTTAATAATATGTGTTTCAAGTATTCCATCTCCTTTCTTAATTAGCATGTCAACATAATATGAGTTTTCACCTCATGACTGTATTGTGTGATTTGAATTTAAGAAAACGCAGACTTTGGAGACAATAACATGTAACCCCTGCCAAGAGAATAGATGGAGAACTGGATATGTTGGAATCACTCCCTCCATGTGATTGTGTCAGGAGCTTGGGTGCTGTACTCAGCTGCTGTGAGATTTGGGCCACAGGCTGGGGGAAATCAGGGAAAATATGGAGAGTGATCTGTAAAAAGGAGGTCTGAAATTCTTCATGAGAGATTTTAATATTTCTCTAAACCACTAAAACCAGTCTTAGACAAAGATGTGTCACAAACATGACGGTCCCTGAGTGCCAATTTCTGAAGTTGGATAGCAGCATAATTTTCTGGGTTTGTGGGTTTTCTTAGGGGTTTTTTGTTGCTTGGGTACAATATCTGCTTCTCAAGTTGAAGGCTGGATTCATTATACTGGATCTCAACCAAAGATTAAATTTTATTTGAGAAGAGTATTTGAAGAAAAGGGGAAAATAATGAAAATATGTTATCAAATTTCACATTTATAGAGTTTGTTCTTTTAGCAAAACTTAGGTTCCATCTTCAATGCCTGCTGATATCTGCTGAAATTTTGCTGCATGTAGATTGTCATTTGAATTTGTGTTTTAAAATGTTTGGAAAGTTTTGCAACTATTTGTTTCTGGATCTGTTCTTTTACGTTTTGGTGTTCTTTTTTTTCCCTTCCCCCCCCCACCGGAGTTCAGTACAGCTGTTACGTGTTTCCTCATGTTACTGACTACAAGAGTAAAACATGGTCCAGGTTTTATTTTAAACCTCATGTCCTGAACTTGGTCCCCTGGTCAATGTGTGCTGCTGCTTGACAAGTTAAGCAGTTCTGCAGCACAATTCCCTGTTCTGTGCAGAGACTGCCCCACAAGTTCATGTGCAGTCCAGCCCTGGACAACTGCAGTCACACAAGGTGTGATTATTTTTTTCTTCCTTTTTTAATTTCCCTAATCTTGGTTAAAAATAACCCTTCATACAAAATGTTATGAATGTTCAAGACAAAAATTTGAAAAGGGATGAAGTTTATAGACTACAATCATTTAGGTAAAACTTTTAACAGTCTTTTCAGGAGGCTGAACATATGGTAGGGCTCAGTGAGGTCTTCTCTTCATCCTTCTTGAAATAGGACTAGGCAACCAAGAATACATGCAGGAGTTTTGTCTACTGTAGATTTCATTGAGCTTAAATCTCTTGAGCTCAGTTCAAAGGGTAATCATGCTTTGAGTATGCTGTTATGGAGAACAAACTTGTTTTCTGGGGTGTATTCCAAGATACTCATCAATATATTGTATCTAATATCCATAGATTAAGGTCTTTGTAATACTCTTGTGAACAATGTCTAAGGTAGACTACAATTGATTTCCAGACCATCTTTGGATTACTGATCTTGATGGCACATTTTATACGGTCTGGTTGCTATAGCCATAATCCCAAATAAAGGAATCAGAACCCAGTACTATCTTTCCATGTCTGGATTGCCACCTTGTGTGCTCCTTCTTTTCCTTCTGTCCCCAGAAAATTTACATGGCTAGCAGGCATGGCTCTGCTTCAGGTGCATAAAGTCTATGTTATCACTTCAACAACTACCTGGAAAGAGGTTGTAGTGAGGTGGGAGTTTGTCATTTCTTGCAGGTAACAAGTGGCAGGAAGAGAAGAAATGGCCTCAAGTTGTTCCAGGGGAGGTTTAGATTGGATATTAAATAAAATTTATTCAAAGAAGCGGTTGTCAAGCATTGGATAAGGCTGCCCAGGGAAGTGGTTAAGTCACCATCCCTGAAAGTATTCAAAAAACATGTGGATATGGCAGCTAAGGCCATGGTTTAATGTTGAACATTTTGGTGGTGCTTGTTGATGGTTAGACTTGATGATTATAGAGGTAGTTTTCAACCTTAGAAATGCTATGAAATAGACTTTTTTTTCTGGAAGACTTTCAGTTCAAGCTGAAGCAGGAATTGAACTGAGTATCCCTCTTTCCTTGAAAGTCCTTTACCTACTAGATTATATGCAAAAGAAGAAAGTTTGCACTCCTGGACTTTTAAATAACCAACCTTTTTTTTTTTTTCCCTAGGATGTGTGGGTACTCCACACTTTTATGTTAAACAGAATTTTAATTTATGTTAAACATGCATTGCTCTGTATCTAAAAAAAGTAGACTAAATTTAAGTGTAGAAAAAAAAAGGGGAAAAAAAAATTCTGCAAATTTCACAGTTCTTTATTTGCAATCAAAAAAGGGGGCATTAATGTATAGATAATGCAGGTACAGCTGGGATTCCCAGACTACATAAATTAATACGTGAGCTGATAAAATTCTGCTTGCAAATATTTCTAAAACACTGAACCAGATAACCAGCTTGCAAATTCTATGTCTGCTATGAGACTTTATAAGGCCTCCTAGATGCTAACTTTACTTGATTCCAAATTTGCAGTCTGAAAATGGACACTGCATGTTTTGGAGAGAAAAACTTACAAGTTGAGTTCATATGTCTTAATGAGGACTCATAAGCTGGGCACCACTGCCTGTGGTTATGTTTGTGCCATTTTCTATCAGTTTGTTTCATTATGCTTGTGTGGATACTTCTTTTGCGTGAATATGGTTTTGACAGTTTTGGAAAACTGGAGTATTGAGCTAGAACTGATAGTATTTTTCACATCGTGGTAATCTGTGTAACAGGAAGGAAGTAAATGTTTCTGGTAAAGATGTGGTGATTATTCCCTTTTCACTCTTCAGAGGGAAGAGAGCTAGTTAGGTAATTTCCAAAACATTTTCTTTTTAAAGGAGAGAATATGATTTTTATATCCTTTTCATGTTTAAAGCCTCAGTTTCTTTTCCCAAAGATGTTCAATTTTTTTTTTTTGCCTGTTTCCATCTGTTAAAGTTAGATCATCCAGTCTGAACCATCAACATTGTACTATATGACCAATCACACATAATCAGTCTGTTAATTTATAAGTTTTAATTGCTTTTAGCTTTTTTTTTTTGAAAATTCTTGAAAATACCATCAGGGAAATACCTCACTAATTAATGAACAATATGCAGATAGGAAAACAACTGATATTTTTAACTGCTTTGCTTTGTACTAGTAGACTACACTCTTAAAATAGCACTTAATGAAAATATTTTGATCTGTAAGCTCTAATGGCTCTACACTGATTGTTTGGTGGGGTTTCTTCAGTTTTCAATAACAATGTGGGGATTTTCCCCTGCTCTTTTGCAGGTAACAGTGCAGACCACCTTCCAGCAATGCAAGCCTCAGCTATTTCTACTCAGTATCTTTCAGGGAATCATAGCTGTGCTTGTCAGTCTCCACCTTACATTTGACTCAAGAGTAAAAATGATATGTGACTATGCACATATACTTTAAAACAAATCATGTTCTTCATTAGTATTAGACAAATCATATTTTTTCAAATCCTTCTGAAAGTAGTTCTTCAGTTACAAAGCAAGAATCTTTCAAAATCTTTCTTTTTGATAACTCAGGGAATAAGTTTTTCTCATGTGCAACACCAGGAAATGATGTTACTTTCTTTTGCAATACCTTGAGGGTACAAAGGGCAGAAAATAGATTAAATAAAGGGGTAGCTCTTTTGTGTTATTAATATAATTGAAATTTTCTGTATTTGGAAACTCTCTGAAAAGGGAAATGAATTGACTAGGAAGTATCTACATGAAGTAGTGAGTAGGAGCATCCTGTAATTCCTTTCATGTAATAGAATTATAAAATTTTTTGGATCAGAACAGATCTCAAGGGTCATTTAGTGACAGCTGCTTGTCTTCCATGCTTTGTTTTTGAAGCTGGTTTACATAAATTCACTTCTAATTAAAGATTGAAAACTCTACAAAATGCTATTAAGTCGGTAAAAGGTTCCTAAAATTTTGATATAAGCAACATATATACCAGCAAAGGAATAGAAGATAGGAATAATTCACATTAATAATGATAATAATAATAATAATAACAGAGAATTACAGCTTTCATTTTGGAAAGAAAAAATAATGGTTTTAGCTGCTTTTCAAAAAAAATTATTTGTGTCTTACTGTGATTAAAATAGGGCTCTGGAACTCAAAACTGCTATCTGAATTTTTCTGGGGCTCTAGCTCTTTTAGGACTATCATCTTCCTTTTTTGTAGAGATAAAAATACTCGCAGTCCCCTTTGACAATATTACATTATGGTAGGGCAAAATTCCTTATAATTATTGCTAAGCTGGAGCTGCATCAGATACTCTAGTAGGAAGGGTGAATATAAGTTTAAAATTATGAGTTCAGTAGAATTCAGTAGCACTCTCTTATTGCTTTGTTGACAGCATGAGTTGTTTTTCCACCTAAGATGAAGACTTTTTTTCTCTGTGGCCCACTCTCTGTTTCATTTCAGACATACTGAATTTAGCACTTGATGAAGTGGGCACTAATTTATTTTTTTTGCTGTATTTAAAATGCTAGACAACACTATCAAATGTTCTTCAATCTCTTTTCTTTCTGTTTGTGAATATCACACTGTGTTGTACAAACACAGCAGGAATGAAAGCTAAAACAAATGCATATTTGTGTCTACAGCACAAAAATATGTATTTATAGATGAACAAACCAGGTCAAATCTTTCACAGTAAAAAATAAATTAAACAGCCATTTGTCAGATGAGTATCTGGAGACCATTATTACGAGTCAATAGAATTGATCTTAAAATGGGGGAAATATTGTCAGGAGAAAATATTTTTAATGACATTTTGTGTTTATAAGCACACACAGACACTCACATTAAAAAGACACCAGTCTGGTTTTCACACTGTACTGCTGCTCTGAAATGAATCACTCACAGCTTTGTATTAGTTAGGCTGAGCAAGGCAAATAGTCTAGAAGATTGGTTTAACACATATTAACTCGTTTATTGATTAGATGTACAAAAACATTTCCAATCAATAGTGTATGAGTGAATATCTTTGCTGCAGCAGATCACATAGAAAATCTGAGAAAATTATTTTAGAATCTAGAATGTATACCTTATCTGAACTTGTTTTGGAGAGGTAGCCATGCAGAATTACCTACTCCCCATCTGCTTAACTCAAATGCAGAGGTATAAAAACATTAGCATACCAGTCATGCAACTATTCCTTGGTTTGTTTCCATCTGGCATTCTTGAAAGAGGAAAAAGGAGAAGTGCAGTATATACAGAAATTACAGGTTTTATGCAGGAGAAAAATCCTTACTCAGGGTTTAACTAAGCTAAAAGATCAGGAAAAAATGCAATTACGACTTTGGCCATAAATAATCAAGGTTTATGGAGGTTTGGCCAATTCTGAAGTCTAAAAAAAGTTCTGTTCTCTTAAGCATGTAAAATAAGATAGAGCTCTGAAACAGCAGAATATGTCAAAAAGTGAAGGGAATGAAATCTGGCAAGAACACCTTTTTGAACCATCAAGAAAACACCAGTAGCTTGCTTTACTGCACAGTGAGTCAGCAGTCAGAGGTGAGATTTAACCCTAAGTTCTTCATATTTACTGCTAGTAAAGAATTTGTATACAGATATCTTTCTTTAAGGAACTTTTTGGAGTAGTATTTTCTCTTTGTAGCCTGAGTTGAAAGTCTTTTGTGGTCATAGTACACTACAATTTTCTATTGTACTGATTTTACTCTTGTTAGTTGACATGTAAGTACCCAGAGCTCATACATGTTTCTACTAACTGCTTGCGAGTGATTCAGATTCATGAATAACAGAATCTAATGCTATTTCACACATCCTAGGATATCCAAGACTTCAGTAGCAGGCAGATAAAGCATGGAATCGACAAGAAACTTGTGCTCTTCTGGAATGGCAACTCAGGGCCAGACGTAGTAACAGAATATAACAACCTCCTTTTTCTTGGCAGTTGAAAGTTACCCTGTTAGTGATATTTATTAAAAATAGCAGGAACTGTGTAACTGTTCTTTCTCTTCTGCTTATTTATGTTCCTCACTATGTCATCATGGTAGCATATGCTACTATGTTTAGTCTTTCTTTAATAAATCTTCCTTTTACTGCAGCTCTTCTCATCCCTTTGAAATCTATAAAAATATAGCTGCTTTGAGAACAGTTACTAAAGCCCGGTTATAGCTTCAATGAGGTTTTTCTTACTTATTGCCATAATAAATTGTTAGAAAGCATTTAAATATTTTAGAACAAATTTTGGTCAGTTACTGGCATAAGTGTGAAGTAAAATCAGTACACTTGAAATGAGGAGCTGAGTGTTGCAATAATACTATTGATTGTTTTCAAAAGGTTTCCCGCAATTCTCTGTGGTGAATTAGTTATTCAACCAAAGATTATACTTCCGTATTGATGAGAATTTTCTTGCTCTCTTTTTCCTGCTAAAGCTTCATTTCCTTTGTAATGACCTTTTTCCAAACCCTCCTTAATGTTTCATTATCCAGAAAACTAAGGCATTTTTCTTTTCTTCTTTTCTTTTCTTCTTTTCTTCTTTTCTTCTTTTTCTTCTTTTTCTTCTTTTTCTTCTTTTTCTTCTTTTTCTTCTTCTTCTTCTTCTTCTTCTTTTCCTTCTTCTTCTTCTTCTTCTTTTCCTTCTTCTTTTCCTTCTTCTTTTTCTTCTTCATCATCATCTTCTTCATCTTCATCTTCTTTGTCTTCTTCTTCTTCTTGAAAAAAAACCTTTTTGGTATACTCTTCTTTTGTGAGCTAAGTGCATGGCAGGTGAGGTTTTCCAGCATAAATGTAGTAGATTTAGTACCTAATTATAGTCTCTGAAATTTCGGATGGCACTGCTTGCAACTTATTTTTCCATATACCTTGAGAAACTTCATTTTCTCTGGTTGAATTTCCTTTGCTAGCTGCTTTGGCATTTTGGAAT
Source organism: Corvus kubaryi (assembly GCF_017639235.1). Classification (NCBI taxonomy): domain Eukaryota; kingdom Metazoa; phylum Chordata; class Aves; order Passeriformes; family Corvidae; genus Corvus; species Corvus kubaryi. Next base: position 10,128,488 of record NW_024581131.1, on the reverse strand, counting down.
CTTATTCATTCTGTAGAAAACCCTATTATAATTTTTTTATAAAAATTCATGAAAAAGTCTTTTCCTCTATTGTCTATTTACATGCCCTTGAACTTCTTAAATGCAAACTTCTCACAAAAGTAAGTGAGAAAACAGACATGTAAATCTATGTTTCTGGTACTCTTCATTAGGTTTATTTTCAGAGTTTGACTTAACATTTGAAAACATTTGTAATTGTGATCATACTTTGTAAGGCGAGGAAACATCACATGCTCCAATTTTACTATAGTAATCATGCTCTGTGAAAAATGAACATACGTATGGAAATTCATTTTCAGTAAGCAACTGAGTTTTGGATTGTATTTGGAATTTATTTGTGTTACAATAACTCAGAAGAATAAAAATTGAGACATTTGCTGCTAACTACAAATTTATATTACTGTGTAGAATGACAGAGGGAAAGAACTAAGAAAATTTTTTATAGCTAGCCCACGAATAGAAAAAAGAAATCCCAGATCTCTGTTTACTTCCAGTAAATTTCTTCCTCCTGTTTATTGAATCATTGTGCACATTTTATTTTCTATGGGTATTTTCACTGTTTTTAAGTAGCTCTACAAAATATCACACTTTTAACCAGCAGGTTGGTTTTGAATAATTTCTATCATTCATGTTGTTGCTTTTATTTTATTTCATTAGACACTGATATCCCACCCAGCATATATCCTTTATTGCCTGTTACAATATTGGAGATGTTTTTTTTAATTTATTTTTTTCCTACTGTTGAATTTGGAGTAAATGTTTTTGATGCCTAAGTATATGTAAGCATAGAGATTTAAAAATGCTTCCATAATCCTACAAGATTACAACAGCCTAATCTTTATGTATATAGCTCTGTTGCTAAGAAATTGAGTGGAAGTTAGAAGATCTGGTTGCAGATTTATGTTCTGTCACAGATTCCCTGCATGTCCTTTAGGGACAATACATAGCTAAAGGTCAACTTAATCAGAAAAAAATGGAATGAAGTGATTAAGGCATATTGAGATGTCTTAAGATATATTGATTTTTTGTGTTTCTGGCTTCAGTTTGATCCAGAAGTAAATGCAAACTCTTCCATCTGAGTTCAGGGCTGGAAATAGTGAGACACAAACCCCACATCTCCACCATGTGACTGCAGGCTATGAATACCTGGCATATCTTTACCACATCATTTGAAAAAGCCTGTTAAGCTCTTCATGGCACATATTTGACCATCTCTTTCTTTCTCTTTTGTTTTTTTTTTTTCCCCTTTCTTTGTGATTGGAGGAGATTGCTGTGTTGATAAGGGCATAAAGTATTTGCAAAGTGCTGGTCGAATAAATTGGCAAGAGAATAAGCCTTTTCTTGATGTAGCATAGGGATATTTTCTGTGACATCCTCAATTTTGCACTTATAATGAAGGAAAAAAAAAAAAAACAACCAGCAAAAAAACCCCTGAGGAAATAGGCTTTTCCATGCAACGCTGATGGCTGGCTCAGGGAAAGACCATATCCTGTTTCAAAGTACTTATCATAACAAGCAGTCCCATCCAAACCTTCCAGATTGTCCTGCTTTGAGTCATAGACACAGCAGATCAGCTTTAATCTCCATTTCCCTCTAGAGCTTGGTTGATACTGGAACGGTTGGTGACCCAGAACAGTAGCACAAACTGTCTCCATGTTAAGTAAAAGCTGCAGGCTGCATGAGCACAGTAACCTTACATAAGCACCTGGGATTTCAGGGTGAAAAAACTGATCAATGAATCAAATCAACAGGGAAGGCAAGAAATATCAGTGCCTATTACATCAGTAGCTTCCTAAAGAGACTAAGCTTTTTCTAATAAAAACTGAGGTTTGCCTTGTTCCCAAGAAAAATCAAGGAGTCAGGTACCTCTCTGCAAAACCAAGGACTGTGTCCTTCACTGAGACACTGAGGTGACATGTTGGAAGTGTTAGAAGGAAGGAACAAACAGCTCTTTGTTTCTGTATCCTCCTTATAGACGTTCTCATAAATAAATATATAAATGAAAACTCTCCAGAATTAGTATAGACTAAGAAAGCTCTGTGGAGGTTGCTAGGCAGCCGAGGCCAAAGGAATAGGAAGCAGGCAGGTCTTTGAAAAACAGAATCAGTGACTTATGGGTTATCTGAAGTCATGATTTACTCAATTGTCTTTTGTCATAAACAAGAGACAGTAGAATTTATTTTTCTTTAGTAAATGAACAATGTTTTTAAAATATTTGAAAAAAAAGCCTGTTTTATATCTCATTGCTATCCATGTTTTGAAGCTATGAAATTTTAAGCATGATTATTATTTCTAATCTTTACTTATTTATTGACTGCTACAGAAATTTGATGAAGTATATAAACGCTATAAATAGAAAATTATTTATCAAATTAATTTTTTTCTAAAATTTTTTCCAATTTAAATGTTGACTATGGTATGCTTGTAAGACTCTAGAAGAAGGAAGTTTCCAAGGCTGGAAGGAATGCCTTGCCTTCAAGAGGTGTCCATAGACACGTTTCACTGTTGCTAATGACAGGAAAACGCCTAATTTCTACCCCCATTCCTTGTATGGTATATGATGAAGCTACTCATTACAGAACTACAGAAGTAACCACCCCCTTCCTAATACTTCTAAGTGCGCAAAAATACAGGTGAGGCAAGGTTGTCATCTGCAAGATTAGGTGATCACATTATTGACTAATTGCTGCCTTTGAAATCTGTGTTTATATTAGTGCTTTAAAAGTCTTCTTGAAATTAACTGTGCCTTCAGCAGTTCTGTCATATCTACATACATTGAGGGCTTTGAGGGCACACTGTAATCCTACAGTTCCCCTCCTTTCTCAGGTTGTGTAATGACAGCTCTAGATCATATTTTAGTCTACCAGAGTTATTCTCTCTCAATGTCTTCAATATATGTCTTGAGAAGATTTAATTGTTGCAACATAGTTTCTCAATATCTGTTTCTTCCGCAGGGTGGATGCTGTGGGGGGGTCCAGGCAGCTCTGTGGAACAGTCTCCAATGGGCTAGTAGGATGAGAAGGTCCAGGGGTAGATTGGGAAACAAGGAGAAACATCACCTCCCAAGACGGTAAACCTACTGAAAAGGTAATGGTAATTCTTGTTAGGATATTGTTATGCAAGTCAGCTTTTCAGGCCCCATGGATATGCTGGAATGCATGGCAGAAAACTGGTAGGGAAGGGGAGCACAAACCTTTGTTGTTGTCTGTCTGTTCAAACAGAGTCTCATGAATATCTTTCCAGAGCTTCTTAAACTGTGCTGAGTTTCAATTCCCATCCTTGTGTGAGAAAGAATTTGGATGCCGTATCTTACAGGGGTTTTCTTGTTTTCCTGTGGATCTGTTAGAGAATACAAATCACAAGCTTACAGTAACTTTCTAAGACATTCCTTATAGGAATTAAAACCCTGAAAATGCCAGCTTATAAGCCATATAACAATTTAGAAGAGTAAAATGTTGTTTCACATGGAGAGCTAATAGTTGGATTTTTAAAAGTATGAAATCTTGTTTTATGGGGTTCTTTCAATCTCACCTTCCAGGCTTAGCTACTGTGTTTGTGGAGACTCTCTTCTTACCCTGAAGCCTTAACTATGGATGTTTTTCTTCCTAGCATTTCAGAAGTCCAAGGGAATGTGCAAACTAAAATCTGCCATCCCTCAGAGTAACTGTAATGCTTCTTCCTTCATGTTAAAAGGTAGAGTTGAGCCATGAAGCATCAAATCGTTATGTTTCTCTGCTGTCCCAAAAGCCCAGCTATATGGTGTATTTTTGAGCTCAGTTAACTTATATGTCCATGCTATACACACATTTCTTGGTCTGCAGCTAAAATTAAGTTTGCTGAACAAACAGGCTTTGTTCACTCATCCTAAACCAATCATTTTCCATGGTACATTTTGAAATATCTGACAGGCTGACTTGCTTCTTTCTTTATTAATGTGCCTTAATGTATGCAGAGTGCAAGAAAAATAACAATGGAAAATCAAACTGGTATAAAATATAAAGGGATTTTTGATGCAAAAGCTTTCTTAAGGATCTATTCCTACACCTCATGAGACACTGAAAAAACATAGAACATTTAATGGGGAAACATTTTTTCTTTGCTCAGTATAGATGTTTTGGCTGGTTGAGTAGTAGGTTAGGCTTTCAAATGTGTCTGGGAAATACCTTTCTTTTTGTTGCTGCTGAGCTCCCTCCAGCTCCCTGACATTAATTCATTAAAACCATTCAGAGAATCCACTGCTGCAATTCACAAATTTCTTCTATGCTTCACCAGGCTCCCCCAGGCTTGACAGCTACCAGGGGACAGACCAATCTGCATTCTTGTGACATTACTGAGGGTTACATCTTTGTGTAACCTGTAGCTGTGGTGGAGAGTCCTCCAGCCCTCCTCTGAAAAGAACAGAAAATACTTTTTTACTTAGGAGAAGTTATAAATAGATTTGTGAGAGAAGAAAGGTTTGATATAGCAAAGAGAGGCCGTACCTCCTGCATTTATATGTGTGGTGATAGTTTTCAGCTTATGGTCTGCTTTTCAGCAATTTTCCACTCAAACGTGTTGCTAATCAATTCAACCTAGCTGCTCCAGACCTAATTTGGTTTTCTATTATCTAGTAGAAATGAGTTTGTGAGGCTTTTTTTAGTGAGAGCCCAGGAGTCTTCACAAAAAAATTGCACCAATTTGTCTTAGGTACTTTACTGTAAACAAAAGACAGGAATAGCTTGCTTATGGTTGGAACTGGTCTGAGATCCAGAGGATCCAGCATCAGTCCCTCACTGTGTTTCAGATGTCTTCTTGGCTGTATTCCTCTACCTGCAATGTGGACAGACTCTCATGGAACTTCTGTAATGTTCCTTTGTTGATGCTTTAGTGATAATATTTTCTTGAAGGGGGAAAAGCATCTTTGCCCAGCATTTAACAGGTGTCATTGAAAGAACTTTATACGAGGTTTGAAGGGGGAAAGGGATAAAACTAGGCTAATTAAAGAAAAGCCTGGGGTAGCATGCCAATATTTGTGGGATGGTGTGCTAGCAGACCCTTCAGTCTGCTCAACAATGTGCTGAGTACACCGTAGCTCATTTGAAATGCCTTTATACTAATATGCACAGCATGAACAGTGTAGAGGGGTTGACCCTGGCCAGATGCCAGCCACCCAGCAAAGTGGCTCTGTGAATCCCCTCCACAACTGGATAGAGAGAGGAAATATAAAGAACATTTCATTGGTTGAGATAAGGACTGGGAGAGATCACTCCCCAAATACCATCAAAACAGGCAAAACAGGTTCACACTAGGGATATTAACTCATTCACTAACAAAATCAGAGCAGGATAATGAGAGGTAAAATAAATCTTAAAAACGCCCTCCCCCCATCCCTCCCTCGTTCCCAGCTCTACTTCCCCCCATCCAGCAGTGCAGGGAATGGGAGTTATGCTCAGTTTATCCTGGGTTGTTTCTGCCACTGCTCAGAGAGAGGAGTCCTTCCCCTGCTCCAGTGCGGGGTCCCTCCCAAGGGAGACAGTTCTCTATGAACTTCTCCATTGTGAGTCCATCCCACAGGCAACAGTTGTCCACAAAAGTCTGCAGCTTCAGTCACAAGAGCAAGTGCAGGATTCTCCACCGGGGATGGGTGAATATGGTTGTACGTTCAAATCAGAGGAAGAGAGTCTGGAAAGCAGCCCTGCAGAATGAGATCTGGGGAACTGGGTCGCTGGCAAATTGAATATGCAGTGCCCTGGTAACCAGAAGGGCCAACTGTGTCCTGGAGTGCATGAGGCACAGCATGGCTGGTTGGTCCCGCTCTACACTGCAGCCCCACCTCCAGTACTGAGTGCAGTTTTGGGGCCCTCAAAAGAAGTACACCCACCTATTATATTGTGTCCCCAGGAGGGCAGCGAATGTGGTGAAAGGTCTTGAGGGCAAGACTTGTGAGGAGCATCTAAGGTCACTTGGTTTGCTCAGCTTGGAGAAGAGAAGTCTGGGGGTGATCCCATCGCAGTCTACAACTTCCTCAAGGAAGTAAAGGGGAAGGTGCTGATCTGCTTTCTCTAGTGACCAGCAACAGGACACATGGAAATGGAATAAAGCTGCACCAGGGGAACTTCAGACTGGAGGTTCCTCACTCAGTGGGTGGTTGGTCACTGGCACAGGCTTCCCAGAGAAATGGTCATGGCCCTAAGCCCAAGAGAGTTCAAGGAGCATCTGGATGATGCTGTTAGTCATATGATTTAGTTTTAGGTCATCCTGTGAAAAACAGGGAGTTGGACTTGATCCTTCCAACTTGAGACATTCTGTGGCTCTAAGAATCCAACCTCAATGCCACAGAGAATCATTTGGGTTTCAGGCTTTACACTGGGAAAAGAAGTTACAACTCCTCAAGACAGATATGGAAAAAACCTGAAATTAGAGGGGATGACATTGTGATATCTTCATCTGCAACATATTAAGTGAAGTTTGAACTTCTCCACTCTTAACACTTCCTGAGAAATAGCAAGCCTAATGGACTGATGTTTCAGTCTCTGATTCCCTGCTTAAATTGTGTTTCATGTGAACTATTCTTGAAATGTCATTTTGACTGAAGGTAGGGGAAGATAAGAGTGCTGTTTTAATATAACTTGAAATCTTGATGGTAAAAGGTAATTTATATTTTCAGTAAGAGGCTTTCATCTTCATTGGACTCTAGCGATATTGATCTGATATCAGAACTAAGTATATATCCTTGAATTCTTACCAGATTCTGCTTCTGGTGTGAATGACAAATGTTTCACATTGTCCTAGCAAATAGAGCTTTTTTCTGTGTGTTTCTTTGGCTGGTCAGTTTACAAGTGGCTGCATTTTGCTGGTCTGTTTGATCAATATTTTCTTTTGGTACATTTTAAGATGAATGGTTCTGATTTTTTAATTGCTGTGCCCCTTTAAGGGTATTTATAGTAAAGTCATAGTAGTCAATGCAGGATTTGGTTTTGTTTCCTGTTTTGTAACAGCTGAGAAACCAGTTGTGTTCCATGATTTATGGAAAAGCCCAAGCCTTTCAAATTAACTGAAGTGTATACAGCTTCAGAATTAATTAAACATAATGAAAATCTCCATTCAAAAAATGAGGCATGTCCCAGAGTTTGAAACAGAACAGAAGAAATGAGACATTCAAATCAAAACAGAAGTTCTTTTCACGTAACAACAATTCCCATAACCATGTTTAGAACAAAGCTTGTCTTTTGAATGTCTGTGTGGGCAAAACTAGCTCTACACAGCTGGAGATTAATAAGACTACAGTCACAAAGTGTGAGCATGCAAAACTGGCAGTGCCCCTTGCTAGCAGGCAAGACGGCACCAAGAGGTCTCGAGGGTTTTGTCTTAGAAGAAAGAACCCTTAGAAAAAACCAAAGTCAATAACCCTTAAGACTCAAATAGAGGCAGGACAACTCAGCAGCAATTCCTTCAGTATTTCTCAAAAACATTAAAGACTGTGACATGACAAGGAGAGACCATTGGATCTCTGAAATTATCTGAGAAATCAAATACGAAAGCGGTGGGTTACCAGACAGCCTTCACCTGCATTACTGAATGCCATTTAAATTACTCTCTCCACAGCTGATAACACTGTATAAAATACATTTCTTATGTTTCATATTATTTTTGTTTAAAGAAATGAAATCCTTCTTTCATTAAAAAGTGGTTGAAAAGCTGATGCCCTTAGTGTGTCAAAATACCAATGATTCAGTCTTTCAATTTACTTCTTTCTCTTTCTTACCTCGGTAGGGTTGGGCTTTGTTCATCTGCCATTTTTTTTCTATTATTTTTTCTCTGTTGTTGTTTAATTTCTTTCCAATTATGCTCCTCTTAGTTTGATAAATTATGATTTCCCATTTCATTTCTCAAGTTCTGTTGTGATAGGTGGCAGAAAACTGGTCACCTGATACTGAAGGAGAACAGTTTGTGGTATTTACTCTTTGTAAGACTGGATGTTCAGGCACCTTCCTCTGACTATTCTGGTTCCTGTACTGTTCCAGAATTATGTCCTGCAATTTTTAATACTTTAGTGCAAATTTTGCTTTGACTACAGTAGCATAAAACTGGGTGTGGAAGAGTTGATCTGAATACCAAATAGGAAAAAAAAAAAAAAAATCCTTATTCCCTTGACATATTGGGGATTTGGAAAACATTAGTTGTTGGTTTTGCAACATAAAACTGACAGATAACAAAAAATCAGCTCCAAACTACTTTAAACTTTTTCTTGCAAAAGAGAACATATGAAAGCAGGGTGAAGGGGAAGGAAAGAATTTTCTCTCAAATGCATCCAGTAGATCACTTTTTATTGAGGTCACATTTGTATCTGCTGTAGAAGGTGAGATCTCTGTGAGTAATTGTTAACATACCAGAAATCAAATGCAAAGCATCTTTAGTTTATATCCAGTGTCTGTTGTAATATTTATCATGAAGTTATTGAAATCTGAAAGATTGAAGAACTGACAAGTGAACAGTCTGGATTAGGCAATATGATTATTAACAAAGCAAAGTGAATACACCTTACATATGCAAGGTGTCTGACTGCAGCCAGAACTCCCCAGGGCATTTAAATCCATATCAAAGTAGCTGCAGATGGAAGTTATTCTTGTGGAACCTCATACAGTGAGGGGAAGGGACAGAAATCATGTCTATATGGCCTTTGAGCCAGAGCACATTGAAAGGAATATGCATGAGGGATGTGAATGAATTGTAAGCATTGATTAGAATAGCATTTTATGGTGGGTTTTGGGGTTTATTTTTATCTCACAAATCTCTGTTTCCTTTCATTACTTAAAGTCTTAATCTCAAATTTTGCTGGGTATAACTTTTTTCTATGTAGGCCTGCCTTGTGTTGGGGAGCAAGATGCATCCCAGTGAGACGGTAGGGCTGTCTGCATTGCTAGAGATAAAAGGTCAGAAGAATATGTATGTGGAAAAGGAACTGCACCTCGAGACACAAGTGCTGAGAGTGTGTCCTACTGCTCTGTTAAGCATCGTTATGGAAACTATGATGCCAAGTATCAGCCTTTGGGAAGGAATTCCCTCTGGCAGAACAGTTCTCTGTTCCTCCTGCTTAGAAGCAGATGGCAAAGAGGAAGCCCACATCACCAGGCAGACCTGGATATTCTGTGCCTCTATAGTCTGAAGATTGCTTTAATCCACTAAGTCATTGTTCGTTTCAGTCATGCAGATATTTGAACTGACTTAAAAAAACCCTAAAATTATTTTGAGGGTAATCCTGCACAGACGTGCTCAACTTCTCTGAATATTGCATTCAAAAATGTGATTCTATAGCAAAAGTTCATGTTTAGAAGCAGTAAAAGTGAAAAAGAGCAGGTAATTTGTTTATCTTTTCAACTTCTGTTTGATCATTTTTCCAGTTTTATAAAGAAGACACAGGTGCCGCATTAAGAAAATTGGGAGGTAGAACCTCTTCCCTACTGTCTTTGACCTGGAATCCTGGGCCATTTTCCCCACAGAAAGCTCCATTTAGTCTATTTGGGTTTATTATTGCATATCGTTATAGCTCTTTGAAGATCTGAGATACTACAATTGAAAATTACCTTAACATGTCTAAACAGAGAAAAGCTTTGTCATGGGCATTACAGAGAGGCAAGGATGGTCCTATCTCCAGTCCCATACACTGCCTTAAAAATAAAGTAGCACTTTTTACAGCAAGGGATTAATAGCTAAACTAGAAAATACTGTTCAATTGCATAAGTATCCCTATTTAGTTTTGCTAGGAATACTAAAGTTTTGGCACCACACAGTTCACTATGTTTTGAGTTGTAAGCAAGAGATCTTCCTATTTCTCCAGTCCTGATCTCTTCTAAGTATATATTAAGTATATATTTGAAGTATGTATTAAGCATTGCAACTAGCTGCTGAGTTCCACAGTAATGATTAATGTTGGCAAATATCCACTAGTGACAGATGTGGGAGCCACCATAATCTATTCCTTTACTGCGGCTAAAAGTCGAATTTAAAATTAGCAGTATGAAGAACAAGGGCTCTATAAGTAGAAATTGTCATTTGATACTGAATTGCTGATCATTTAAAAATGTAGTTTCAAAAAAAAAAAAATTTCATGGTCCAAAAAGTGAAAAATGAGGCTCGCACACTGAATTGGATTGATCTGTGTTAGCAATAACAAATTCAAACTGCATATAAACATTGTGCATCCTGGATGGTTGCAGAGTGAAATCAATGGTTATTCACTTGCTTACATCAAAATTCTTATTAACCTGATTAGCAGCAAAAGAGTAGAAAGTATATACTGGGTTTATGTTTTTGTGCAAAGTAATGACACCATTGCTGTGCCTCTGCTGTGTCAGAGTCAGGTGATCAGAGAGTGTAGCTAATGAATCTCTTGGACAGTAAGTCAAGATCAAATGATGGCTTCATCCTTTCTTAACTCCATGTTTGGGAAGTTCGGCTTCCTTGCTATTTTCTTCTGTAACATTCCCAGGCTTTTTTCCTTCTAATGGTTCTGTTCAGTCAAAATGCCACCAGAAATGTGTTTCTAATGACCTTTCCACTGTCCCAGTATAACAGGCTGATGAGATTCAAACAACAGCTGAAGGCTAATAAGAAAATGTGAATAAACCAGATGTACAGCCATTCACAATAGGCATATTTTTTATCTTTTTATTTTCTATTTTTACTTGATTAAAAAACACAATACGAATAAGGTTTTAGAAGGTGAAAAGAGAAATCAGATTTTCATGGGATTTAATCTGATGTGTGAGAAATGTAAACCTAATCTTCTATTTCTTGAACTTATTGGCATGCATCTTCCGTTCCACTTTGCTAAATGTGTTCTTCAGCTTCCTTCATTTATAGATATGGAATATTAGACATTACTTGTCTTGCTTGCCAAAGTTTCATATTTTCCTGAGTGAAGCGTGAACAGAGAATTTTCTATAGTAGAGTCTAATGCAGAATTTGGTGAGACTTTCAGAGTTAAAGCTGTAAGCTATGATGTCTACAGAATGGAATATCAAGGAGACTTTGTTCCATCAAACTTAGAACTGACTTCCTGAAAAAAAATATTCTAGGTTCTCACAGGATATCACGTTATTCATCCCTCTATTTTCAAACTATCAATATAATCAAGGAACATGTTAAAACTAATTTAGGGATCACTCAGATAAGAATTTTTTATTAATATAATGAAGGATATAGCCTCCATTTATAGTCTCAGAAGCAGATTTCAGTGTGTTTTCTAGGAATTTGTTACTTTTGATCTCTGAAGTCACCACAGAACAAACAAGAGAATAGGAAAAAGTGAATATTTTCAGAAAACAATTAACTTCAGTAAATATAGCCTTAACTGAAACCTCTTAATTCTGACGGAAAGACACTCTCTGACTTTCAAGAAGAATGTTGGAGCTTTGCCTTTATAGTATGTTTCCTGTCCATTCAGGCATATGCAGATACATATACACTTGAATTTTTGTTTATTTTTTTTTTCATGCTAGCTTGGACTGAAAATTCTTGAGTGTTGATTAAATTGTATGCATGGATTTTGAGGATTTCCACATTCCTACAGATAAAGCATAAACTTCAAAAGTGTTGTAAACAAGTGAAGTGAAATATAGGAAGGACTCATTTAGAATGCAGAAGAGATGGGGTTTTGCTAGAATAGTTAAGTTTTATTTGGAAAAAAATTATTAAATTACGTCAGTTCAGAGGGAAGTTTCAGAGCTGTTGACGTATGGTGCTTAGAACCACACCTGCCATACTGTCTCTTCAAAGACATCACAGTTATTATCTCCAGTGCCCTGCAGATGAAAAGGACAAATCCAGTCTCATTGTTATACATTATGTTCTTCACTTGAAAAGGCTCTGTATTCCCTAGTCATGCCTATGAATTTAGTGCAGGTAAGGAATTGAACTGGATATGTAGACAACTATGCTGATCCTTACACTTCTCTCTATATATCTTTATTAATTATTTTGAGCATTAAAATGAAACTAAATTTATGAGGTCTGTAAAACTTATTAATGGTAAGTTAAATTGGAATTTCTTAGCTTTATTATTTTATTCAAATTTTAATCATTTTTTATGATTTTTGCTGTGTTACTGCTATGAAAATTGCAATAAAAGTATGCATGCACAATCCATTAACACCTCCACTTTTAACTTTCTTCATTTTCTGAGACTGAACCAGAAATTTGCCATTCACCTTCTTTTATTCCCCTCTTCAAAAGGAAGGTAGTATATATGTAAGGATTGCTATGGTAGAAAATCCTTTATATTTCTAGTAAAATGTGGGAGGGGTAGAATGGTTATACTGTATGCATCAATATAAATATTGTTATACTATTCTCAAGTGCGTGGTCATGTTTTAGTCATTCCTTCCCTTACATTCACCATCCATTCAGACCTTGCCCCATTCTTTGCAGAGGATGACTTGAAAACTGCAGACAAAGACATTTTGGGATATTTTTTGAATTCTTATCCTTGCAACTCTTTTTTTTTTTTAGTTAAAGCACGTTTCTTGTGTTTTAGATTTAATACAATTTTTCCTGCTATTATTAGGAATGTAAAACTCTTCCAGTGCATATTTAGAACTCTCTGTATAAACAGCTGGCAATCTGTACACGGAGGGGAAGCAGACTATTGGGCTGAGCTCAGAAGTGCATTTGGAAAAGGAGGGTTCTTCCCTAGACCTGATTTTTTCCTCTGGCAGTAGGTAGTACAAAAAAGAAGGGATGTCAAGGACTAAATATTCCAGATGCCCTGACTTGTGCTGCTATTTGCATATTTACACTCTGTCAGTTTCTCTCCAAAACAAAGAGGTAAGCATTTATAATATGACATTTGGTTTAACTTGGTATTGTTTATATAAGCTAAAAGGAAAATTGATTAACTTTTTACAATTTTTTTCCTTCTGCAACTCTGATGAGGTGTTTTCGGTCTCCTTTGATGTACTCTTACTCTGCATTTAATCACTGCTTCTCTATTCACTTTGTCTTGTAGTTTTATCCTTGCAATCTTCAAGAGCCTCATCATGTTCAGTTCTTTTAAAGACCTCGTGGAAAACACTGAAAACAATTCTTCTTGGAAACAATTCTGCCATCATGTAATTGATTTTGTCTTCATTAAAATCATGATTTTTTTTATTTCTTATGTTACTGACTCACCCTGTCCTTCTCTACTCCAGATGTGTACAGTGGTTTCCATATACCCTCTGTCATTCTGTCTTCCAGATTGGTGTTCTAGTTATTAATTAGTCCTTGTCCTTGCGTCCTCTAGCTTTATTTCCACTCTATCCTGATAGAGTAGTACATTTTGCTTAAGTTTATTCTGTCCTTGTTGTTTGCCCCTATGACATTTTAAGGGGTTGCATGATGAAATAGAAAGATCTATTTTAAAAGTATTTTGCCTTTACAGGAAGGCTTGTTATTAACTTGAGAGTTATAACCCGTTTTCCCAGAAATCTCTGCAGTGAGTGGAATCGTACCAGCACAATCAAATGCGTGTTCAGGGGATGGAAACATGGCTGGGGACACAGGAGGAAGGATCATCCTGAGAAAGACACAGTTGCCAAGAGAAATGGCTGTGGAACAATGGTCTATTCTCTTGCCATCTCTCCTCAGATCTTTTACTTTAATGATTACATTTAGCTAACTTTCTGAAAGTTAAAGACCTTCTCAGCTCATCTGTTTTGGAGTGATCTCCACTAGTCAGTATTAACAAGTCCCCCCAGGACAGAGTAGTGAAAAACAGCTGTGCTTATTGACTTCTTCATTTTGGAGATGAACTGTTTCCAGCAATTAAAGGTAATTTGAGTTTTCTGGGAAGTGTAAAAATTGGAATAATAGTGTCTCTTATTTCATAGCCCTGCAGGGACTAAGCTGTTGCTCACTGATAGCTCTCTTTTTTAATCTTGCTGTGACCTCCAAGGAATTTATGACTCCCAGTCAGAGAAAACAGTACTAATCTAGTGCCCTACTTGGTCTCAGATGTCACCTTTCTGTGAATAAAATGTGTCATCTGCTCTTCTGCCTCTGTTCCTTTGGAGCACCATCAGGAGAAACGCACCTTGGAGTATCGGTATTACTAGGAGGTTTATGGCAGGAATGTGAAGCCATACATGCACAGAACTTGTTAAGCAGTTCAAGTTAACCAGGCACAAGTAGATAGAAGCCAAGGACGTGAGATCAAATCGGACAGAACCTCAGAGTAAGGAATGACAAGTGATAACATAAAGATGGTGTCTTCTTACCTAGTTTTTGCTCTTAGCTATCTTTACCGTGGGTTTTACTGACAGAGATATATGTTTCATAAAATTGTGCCAAACCTGTGTTACTGTGGGAGGAGGAGCTGGCTCCTGTTCCACTGTAAGGATTGTGGCTTGTCAGGAATTTTATATTTGTGGGGGGGATGATGTAAGGTGCTGAAAACTGTTGGGCTTGGTTTCCAATCTAGAGTTTGTGATCATATTACTTACAAAGGATGGGCACTCTCCCCATCAGTGGACAAAAATGACTGCAGTTTTTCTCTCTCTTTTTTTTTTTTTTTTTTTGTTGGTTAGCTGCTTTGCTTTGCTTTGTTTTCACTCAAATTACACACTGAGGGATATAGGTTTAAAAGCATGCTTAATTTTTTTCTCAGCAACTTTTTGGAGCTGATCCCAATCTGGCTCCATCTCAAATGTTCTTACTGCTATTGCTTATCAAAGTAAATTGTTAGTAAGTTTTAAGCTCTTTCAGGTGCTGCGAGACATCCCTCAATATCAGAGTGTGGGCTTGGTATAGTGAAGTAAAATGAGGTATATTCACTGATTTTTTTTCAAGTTTATAGTAGGGGAAAATTTGATACTTACGTGATATAACTATAATTTGAAATTAGTTTAATCATACAGTATTTACCTTCTCAGTTTTAAAGAATACAAGGGATTTTTCTTCTCTTATGTTTTATTTCCTGGTTTATTTTCTGTCATTGTGTTCATTCATATGATATGTTCACATAACAAATGAATTTGACAATTTCTGCTACTACAATCCATATGATGTGAAAAGTGTTCCAATATAACTTGGAGGGAACAGGAGAAAACCTCAAGAAAATCAGACAGAAAGATTAAACCTTAGACCAAAGTCAGCTCCTGCAGGGCATTGTACCACTCCAACACATCCCTCATTTTTGACAAAACTTCATGTGCCTTTCCATTAAATACCTGTTTTTTATGACCCCCAGAGCATTCACAGAAGTTTTGTTGTACCACTTTAAGTAATAAGAATAACTGATACTGTGAGGGTCTATGTACTTTTAGGTTAAGTTTCAAGTTGTGAGGCTTTAGGGTGACCAGTGCTTTCCAAAATTCAGATCTCTAACTTAGTGTGGCAAGCTGTAACTTTTTATGTCTGAAGGCTCAAATATTTGACATATTATAAATGTATGAGAAAAGCTAGCTGCATTTTGAAACTAAGATTGTAGAAAAATATTTTGAAATAATCTTCCCAAATGCATTTAATTCCCTCTGGTTATGGAGCCCCTTTCACTCTGAGCTCAGAAACTACCTGGACATGTACATAACTGAGAAGTTAATCAGTAGTGCTGCTTTGCTTATGACCCTCACATGCAAAAAGCTGGCTGTTGGGGATCTGGAGCCTCTAAGATGAATGATGAAAAAAATAAGAGGTAGTGTTAAAAATACTGTGATTTACCTTGTTTTTTTCTTTTGGATGACACAAGACAAACTGATATGGAAACTTTGATTTTATATTGGCATCTTAGTGGTAGCTTCCTTTAATGCATGTCTTCAAAATGTGAGACGTTTTGAAGAGAAACTGTGACCAGACTTATCTGGACAGTAAGCAGCAAGTGATCAATGGTGAATATCTAGAACTGAAAAGAATGGGAAAGACAGCAAGTGGAAGAAAGCAAGATGAGCATTTGTAGTGTTTGTTAAAGAGCTCTGTGGTAATCAGGTTTTAGAGATTTGGAATTTTCAAATTTTAGCTGCTTTCTTAAGTGATGTATGCAGTGTGGGAGATGCAATTACATTGCTGCAAGCAAAACTGCAGCAAAAATATATGCTGTAGATAAGTGTTTAAAATGACAGTGGTGTGTGCACAGAAGAAACCTGACAAGTTGTGAAAATTGGAACTGTATCGCTATATCACTTCTTCCATGATATTCTGGGAACTATGTTAAAAGGAAACAGGAATAATCCTAATGAAACATGATCTCTTCTCTTTGCCAAACTACTAGAAACTGAATCTGACTGGCTGCTGCACTGATGACATTTTTTAATCCAATTTAATGGATTCCAGCATTTGTCTGGGCAGCTGTTGTAGCCTCCCATTGATTGAAACCTATATCATCTTTTTATCTGCCTGTTTTACATTACAGTTATCATCTCCATCTCATTTTACCTCTTGTGATCAGGTGGCTATCAAGCAAATGTCTACTATGAAAATAATCCAAATAATACATGTAATTTCCTGTAATGATTCAACGGCACCTCCAGTTCACATTAGGCTGTTGTCTCAGTTGATAACTAAATCACACTTCAGAGATAGAACTTGTTATTTATTTTCCATGTTTTCCAGGCTCAGAATGCTCATTGCTCCTCACCGAGTTTTGATCCTTTATTACACTTACTTTTAAATCTGTGATGGTCAAAACCCTCTTTCATAGATAGAACATATATTTTTTTCTTACTGTCTTATTCATAAAAGAAAGTTGAAGTCTCAATCCATAGTCTTCAAGGGAACTGAGAGGCCCAACCTTTTCTTTTACCACTGTTTTGTACAAGCACTCTTGAGTATGCCACTTAAGCTGCCCATGCCTAAGTTTAATGGTGTTTAAATTGAGTACCATAATACTTAATTCACTGGATTATTGTGATCTAGTTAATTAATCCTTTGAAAAATCCTTTGAAGTTCCCATTTATAAGGTTCTTTATAAATATGCAATAGTCATAGCAATAAATTTATTTTATTTCCTGGGTTTCAACCCAGTATCTTACGGATTTGGGAATGCTACTTTGTATTACTCTTCCCCCACATAGAGCTTCCTTTCATGGGTCATAACTAAGTTCTTTCACATCTCAGATCTACCTCTATGTAATGATTGTTTCTTGTGCATAGATGTATCAAAGAGAATTTTAAAGATTTGTTATTCATATTCCATATGAACCACTGGAGTCTTTCTAAAATAATCCTCTTGAAAAATGTAGACTATTTTCCTTTCAACCTTGTCTGCAGTTTAGAAGCATGCAGTGAAGATGTGCTGTTTGCACATGAGGGATACTTCCTGCACTGAGAGTCTTAAAGAGGCCTGAACACGTGGAGTGTTATTAATACTGTTTGGTACCGTAAAATATTACCATACAGCACTCCAGGTGGAGTCTCAGCAGAGCAGAGCAGAGGGGCAGAATCCCCTTCCTTGCCCTGCTGAGCACAGTGCTCTGGATGCAGCCCAGGATATCTTTGGCTTTCTGGGCTGCGCACGCACATTGCTGGATCTTGTTCAGCTTTTCATCCACCAGTACCCCCAGCCCTTCTCAGCAGGGCTGCTCTCAATCCTTTCATCCCCCAGCATGTATTGACACCAGGGGTTGCCCTTACTCAAGTGCAGGAGCTTCCACTTGGCCTTGTTAAACTTCATGAGATTCACATGGATGCAGTACTGCAGCAAATTGTCCATTTCAATTTCCTTTCTATATTAAAATCTACTCCAGTTTTGTATGAGACAAGAATCTTATCTCACAATGTAGGGACATCTCATAAATAAGTAAAAATGTGGCTGTACTCAGTACTTTTAAGATCAGGACCCAAGAGTGGCATCCTCATCCTGTGTTAGAGCAAAATACTGCATTTTATTTATATCTTATTTAGACTGTTAGCTTGCCTTAATTTCAAATTATTCCATTAGCAAGTTCATGAGAATGAAGAACTAGGACAATTTAACAGCTGAAGTGGCTTTGCAGAAAATTGCCAAGTTATTGGCATCACTGACAATTTGCCTGGCACTGTTATACCTAATGTAAGATGACTAACTTCATTAAGGCTGAAATATTAGCTGTAGGAGGGGCAGACGACTGAGGCTATAGTTCTTTACTCAAGTACTGCTTAATCACTTCTATTTATCAGTCAAGAAAGGATTAAATAATATTTAATTATCTATACAAATATAGTTGACACCAATTTATGTGTGCTTATGAAACTAAAAGAACAGAATAGGCAGAACCTTCCTAATATGCCTGAGAACAATATTAACATTACTTGAGTTTAGGGAATAAAATGGGGAAAATATTAATAGACTGTCAGAGAATAACACTTGTAATACTATAGTAAGAATTATTCTGCATGTCTTTCACATGCCTTTACAAATATTGGAAACACAGCATCTGCAAACTTTAATTATATCCTCACTGCTCCACTGAGAGTTAACATTTTTAACCCTGATGAAATGAAAACTCGTGTAGCAGTATTTTTTTAATAGAACTTCAAACTGTCTCCTAGTCTTGGAAAAAACCCCAGAAAAACCAGAACAGTCTTTTTTTTTTTCTATATTTATATTTAATTTGCAGTAATACCTCAGGCGTTTTAAACATTTACTTATGTAACCATGTAAAACACTGAGATCAGTTTATAGCATGATCAAAATAAGTATGAATTCATGAAGTCTAGAATTTAGGAAGTGTTTTATAACAGATTAGAATAAATTCTAAAATTCAGCTTTTTATCCTTTAGCTAAATAGTCTCAACTAACACATTGCTACTTGCAGGTGTAATTCAGTTTTATAGCAAGAATATAATTGTTTTCGACATGGGGTTCATATGATAGTTCCACACGTAGTTCCATTAGTTGTTGGAGGAATATATGTGATATGAAAGTTTTGAATATTTTTCTCAGTTTTCTGTAAATTAGGAAGCAATCAATCAAAGAATAAACAAGAGATTGATTTTATTGTATCAAGGCTCAGATTTCTGGAAGTGCTTATATAGTAACATCTCTAACGGGTGCTGATGGCTGGGCCTAGGAAAAAGCATCTGTTTTCAAAATTCTGACCCTGGTTAATTCTGTGAAAGCCTGCAGGGATTGAGAGACATTAGAAATACTGTAGCTTGAACCTTGATCTTTTGCATTTCTTTCTTCTAATAGCTCTATATTAAATACAAAAGATTTTTTAAAATGGAAAAATACTGCTAAAGAGATGATATATTAAAAAAATAGAGAACATGAGGAAACACCATGCAATTGGTAGTTTAATTTCTAAGTCTTTCTACTCTGGTTTTATTATTCTCTGTATTTAAATATTAATAGAGTCAGTGCTACTTAAGCAAAATCATTTGTATAATCTCACTAGCCTACATGGCATCAAGGCAGAATGAACTTCAGCTCTCTAAGAGAGCAGGAGATAACAGTGCAGCATGACACAGAAATGATTGAATTTGCCAGCAGTGTTTGTGCAATGCTTGCTAATTTACAAGGGCATTTTCAAATGATTCAGTGGCTGGGATCCCTTGGGGGCAGTTCTCTTAGGCACTGAAACTGAATCAATGTTTAAATGGTTTTACTTTTGGAGTAGCTTAGAAAAATCGTAAGTAAATAGATTTTTTCATAATTAATACAGCAACTGTAAATCATGCAGGCATCATTTGCTCTTCGAAAGGAGAGAAAACTGTTCTCATTTGGCTGGGCATTTTGCACTGTGTTTGTTAAAACTGTGAAAAAATGTAAAATGCAGGTTGCTGAAATAAGATGAGTCCAAGTACTCACTGATCTGGATGAATCAACTCCCCGTTTAGTAAATAATGCATCTGCTGTGGAGGAAAGAAATCGAGCTGTCAGTCAGAGATCTGAATTCTGCCTGTTTTGCCACTGATGTGCCCGTGTCAAGGCATCCCACCTTTCCCTGCTTGAGGTCTGCTTTTGCTAGAAACAGGAGAGGCAATGACCCCTTTCAAAAGAATATCCAAGTAAATAATTTTGAAGTCACAATGTGTTATTTCCATCACTTAAGTGTTCCCTCCAACCTCCAGGAGCTCCTATTGTTATTTTCCTTTGTAACATCCCCAGTATGTTTTAAAATATGACTATTAATGATCTGCTGCAGTGCCCACATTTCCATAGAAAAGCATGAAGAGGATTGCTGTGCTCCTGTAAATGTACTTTTACTGTGTACTTGCAGGCTGCTAGACATTTGCCATGTTAGTGCAATAAATACCTGTGCTCACTTGAAGGCTATAAAATCTAATAAAGACAGAATTTGAGGGCTTGATGTCTCCTTTCATAACAGGAAGGAAGGTGACATTTTGGCGAAGACATAGAGTATGAGCAAGAGACAAATCTCCTGTTCTTGCCTTCTTGATTTCATGTATGTTATTGGAAGTCTAGACAAAGTCAAATAAAAAGTCTTTATTAATTAGACAATGAGTTTGGTAGGTTGTTGGCTTCAGTGAAACTGCTCAGACTTCATCTTTGCTAGTTCTCAGCCATGGTCTATATTAACTCTTTTTTTTTTTAAAAAACCTTTCTCACTCTATAGAAGATAATATTATAAATAGCATATTTATGGAGTACTTGATGATTTAAATGTTTTTTCTCTTAAATAATCTCTGGAAGGAAAGTTATAAAATTCAATTCTAAAAGCCTGTAGGGAGTTAGAAACCCCAAAATGGCAATCCTTTGTAATCAAAATGAGGTAAATGTATTTTTCTCTTTGGCTTCTTTCTAATGAACTCCTCAGATTTTAAACATTGCAGAAGGGGTTCCTGGAACAAGTTGCCGAGTGCCTAAAGAAGCACACTAGAGAATTCAGAAAAATGGAGATGTTTCCTCTGTCCAATATGTAGCAAAACGTTAGAAAGTTAAGCCATTGCTCTTGCTAAAGAAGTAGCTCAGGGTTCAGGATATGAAGACTCTTAATTGACTCTTTATGGTGGTGCTATTGCCTATTTTACATGCCCTTCCAATTCCTTGAATTTTCCTTGACTGCCCTAATTGTGAAGTAAAGAAAAATTCTCACAGGGTCCTTTGGCTGAATCTGCATCAGGCGCCTCAGCTTCTGCCAGTTTAAATGCTTTAAAACTTTACAGGTTTACCCAAGGAAGCTCCTTCCCCAAATCTGTGCCCTTGACACCATCCAATAATGAAATTTCTAGTTGTACTAAACTTCTGAAACAGCAGGCAACTTCTGTCTCTGAACTAATGCTTCTTTTTGTTAGGCTATTATCTAGAGAAAAGCTGCAACTTTTGTTTTTTTTGGAAGTTTTTTTGTATATACTTCTTAAGATACGGTTTTTGGATTTGGGTGGTTGGTTTGGGGTTTTTTGGTTGCTTTTTTTTTTTTTTTTTGCATTTAGACAATACCAGTCAGTTCATCCCCTTGTACAAATAACTCAAAAATAAAACTAAAGAACTGAAAGGGCTGCTGGGAATTGAGTAGCACTGGTGATTAATGGCCTGCTGCCTCTGAAAAGTGCAAGTCAGATATGAAATTTCTTTGATAACAAAACTGAAATTTCATATTTGAATTCATATAGGAATTCAAACATGTTACTATTTGTGCATGCTTTCTTCCTGACATACACACTAACTTTCCATCAAAATTTTTGTTGATTGCTAAAATGCTTTCAGTTAAAAGGGTTGTGTTGTAATTTCTGTTGCTGTGACAGCCTTTGGAGCTTATGAAATGACACTGGATTTGACAGGAACCTCAGATACCGGGGCTAGATATACCCACAATGGTTAAGATTCAAATTAGAGTATGTCAGTCATGTTTGGGGAGATAGTAGTAAACATATTGAACTAATCTCAGAAGAAAGATGGTTCAAAACCAGCTGATGCTTCCCAGGAACAATTATGATGTTTGAGAATATAATTATGGGTAGTGCTCCTGAAGACTGATTTGGCTGCAAAGTCTGTGTAAAAATATAAGCTTTTAATTTTTCTTTTTTCTTCTAGTCTTACCTCCTATTCTCTTCACACTGAAGTGAATTTCATTAGATCTTTACTTTAGAACCTACTTTTATTTATTTCAGGTTTATAAAACCATATTTTCTGTTTCTGGTTTTGGCTTTAGAGGCACAGTGTGAGAATCATTATACTTGGACTTATGGAAATACTTCCATATGAATTATAACTGGAGATCTCTACCCAGGCAAATGGCTGCAAATGTCCTCTTTGGCAGAAGATATTTCTCTCTGTTGGAGATTATTGCTATGTATCTTTCACAGTAGTGAGAAGTTTGGAAATAGTCAAACAATTAGGGGATATGTGGCAGCAGTGTGTGATCATAATTAGTGGCTAATTTCTTCCATTTTTAAGATGCCACTCTATAAAATAATGGGGAAACTGTGCTGGCTCCAGGGCAATTTATACTGCAGCAGTGTACAACTGGTCACTAACTAGGAGTGACACCAGGCAGAGCCATGCCTTAGAGTTTTTGTCCACATCATTAAACAGCTGGAGTTTTGCCCACAAGTTAGAGCAGAAAACATGCTGGAGAGCTTGGGTCATGGATGTGCTCCTGATTTTTTAAATGGGATTAAACAAATCATCCTGCCTCTGTCCTCACTTTTAAGGTCAATTTTGGGGTAAGATTCTTTCATCATTAGCACCATGATTTGGACTTCCAGATGTTACTGCAATATATGCAATGCCTATGATGAAAAATATCATAGTTAACCATTGCATAAGAAACATTGAGTGTAAAGTATACATTAGCCTTGATTGAAGAGACTAGTCTTCAGTCAGTAAGACCTATGTATTATTGTTCAGATAGATCTAAGAATATATTTTATCTGTCTCCAACCATGTTATCAATCTAGACTGTTAAATCTTTCCTCAATGGATACAGTTGCTGTTTTTTCTTATAATTGGAAAAATTGTGGAGAATAGTTTTCCCTGATCTTCTTTTCTTGTTAGATGAGTCATTACCAGAGTTATAGAAATTAGTCATGTATTTGTTTATATTTTCAGAATAGAGATAGGCCTTAATGAAAAAGAAAATTTTACTGGCTTTAGAGTTAAGGGAGAGCACAAGGTAGTTTGTGTAAATCTTGTTGCAGCTCATTACTTTTAAACAATAGAAACAAGGGGGATTTATGGAACACTAGAGATATACCAGATCTATATGTCTGGCTTTGACTATGGAACCATGAAGGTGGCCATTCATTTGAATCATTCAGCCCAGGTTTTACACTAGCCTCAAATGTGCTGAGTCAAGACTGTAGGAGCTGAGCAAGCTTGGCGAGAGCAGTCATGTGAAGCAGAGCTTATTGCTAAGACTCAGGCACTTCCAAATTACAGTCTTACATACCCAGAGCAACTTAAGATACACAGCCAAGTCTCTGCTAGACTCCTTGGAAAATCATAGCTTTAATGTAATTAAGCAGCATAGTGAGCTCCATTCGCCTTGATGGTGCGAGTCTCACGCACCTCGCTGACAGTTTCACTGTGTTGCTGCATTATGTCTCTACTTTGATTAGGCCCAGATACATTTAATTAGCAGGTTGTTTGATCAATTAGATAATGAACCCTAAAGTCACCTTCTTGCTTAGATGTGCTTTGAACAACAATTTTAATCTTAGTGACAGATCCTGGAGAAAGGAAAGAGGAGAAACCAATGTAATTAAGATGTGAGCAAACACAAATGCCTATATGACTCTGGAGCACGAAACTAAAAATACTTTGAACTCTAAAACGTAGAAGACATTGAGTTCAATGAATGTAAACTCCAGGGTTTTCAATTGACTTATCATTTGATTATATCTATGATGAATAAGAGAAAGATATTTGAAAGTGTCTTTGCTCCCACTTCATTGATTTTTCTAACGCCAGAGTTAGGCTAATACTGAGTCAAAATTTTATGTAGTTTCGTGCTTATGTAGCACTGTCATAAAATCCTTCTGATTTTGTAATAAATAGTAGTAGGTAAAAAAACAAAAATGAGAAAAAAATACAACCCAACCGAAACCAAAAAACCCATGACCATTTACTAGAAAACCCTTACTAGCAAAATTCTGACACAGTGGGATGGAAAGAGATGGAAGTTCCCCTTCAGACA
This sequence comes from Corvus kubaryi, assembly GCF_017639235.1. Classification (NCBI taxonomy): domain Eukaryota; kingdom Metazoa; phylum Chordata; class Aves; order Passeriformes; family Corvidae; genus Corvus; species Corvus kubaryi. The sequence continues at coordinate 10,104,438 of NW_024581131.1, read as the reverse complement.
ATCAGAAATTGCGTCAACTTTGTTGAATTTGTGGAATTTGGAATAAGAATGGATCAAGGTTCCTCTTGGCTTGTGAGATTATGAGAAGGCCACATTACACCATGTAATGAAAATAAACGCTAGGGGGAAAAAAAGTGAGTTTTTTCAGGAATTGGCTTCTCTCCCTATCTTTAGGTTTTGCTTTGCTTCTGTATTTTTGCTTTGCAACTTCAGCTTCTCCATCTGGAAGATGTTCTACTATATTGAATCTTGGGGTATAAGTAGAGAATTAGTATTTAATGCAAAAGAAGTTGCAGTGGCAATTAATATGTCAATTCTTTAATAGCTATAGTGACTATATCAAGGATTCAAGCATGGATCAAATTCCAATGCCGGCACCAAAATTTTGGCCAAATACATAAACAAGGAACAAAGAACATTTTTTTTTTTTTCCATCTGTTCAAAGTTATTTAAGAGGTAGAAACAATCTAGAAGGTGTGGGAATGACAAACAAGAATTTGTATGTGTGCATACAAATGTGTGCACGTGTTGGAATAGATTTGTTTATAGCATTCTTGTGTCAAATATTTCTGTTTGTTGTGTTTTCTTGTCATGAATGTTAACTTTGAAGCACTCTTAGTAGGGAAAGGTATTCACTCTTTTCTATTCATCTAATTTTACCATGTAGCATTGGCAGTATGTAAGCTGTTCAAAACCAGAAAAATGAAGTGTTTCTGTCTGCATTATTGGTGAATAGTGAGGAATCCTGTTATTACTTAGGTATTTTGCTTGTAGTGTGGTAGAGCATGGTGTATTGTCTGGTAGAGTTCCAGTGGAAATACTTGATAGAATTTTTCTTTCAGACTCCTAGACAATCTGTATAGTTGTTTAGTATTTTGCTCTTTTATTGGAAAACACCTCCACTGACTCAACAAATTTATACACTGCTTGAATTAAGAGAGATTTCTTGAAGTTTGCGGTTCTTATTTTTTCAAATATTGGACTTAAAGGAAATTATAAATGTAACTAACTGGTACCATTAGCATTAAAACATCCCACTCCAATGCAGATATCAATCCAATAAGAACAAGATTAACTATGTTCTCTTGACTCCACTGCCATCAATGTATGATTGAGGCTTCAAGAGGTTTTTTCTTGAACGTTGCTCACACTTTGTGGGATGTGTCCTCCATTTTCTTTTTTGTGCTTTAGTCACACACTTGTTTTCGTATTTAAGTCCCAAATTCTTGCAGAAAAGCAAAATGGCAAATCCCCATGTCTAACAAAGTCTGGTTTGTGTTGGTTCTTTCCATTTTTCTTCTCCTATCAATCTGCTACCCCCTTTTTCATTCCAGTAGGACAATTAGTCCTTTGGAAATTCTGGTCAATGTATTTCTTATAATGTATGATATTGTTAATATTCCTGGTCTCCAGCTACCTAACAGGAACAAAAGAATGATCTTTCCAAGTCAGACCAAAGGTCCATGTACCTCAGTATATTTTTCCTGTAGTAGCACACAGCAGATATATAGGAAAGTTTATAGGAAAACATAAGATTATTATTATTATTAATGTATTTCTTTTCAACTTAAAACTTTGTTGGGATGCTATTTCTGTGATACTCTTGATAGTTTGTCATTCTGCTAGCTTGTGTCCTCAGTTTTTGATGCAAGGTCATCCAGGTAACTCCTTTTATCATGATGAGTGCCCCAACATAAGGGTGGTGATACTGGCTCAGATATTCTTTCTTCTATAAGGAATTATATGAACACACCCGAGTCTTAGAGCGTGTCAACTGTTTATGCATCCTCCCTGGCTAGGTATTTGTCAGTCTCTGACTCTTTTCAGTTCAGATTCATTTCTGAGCCTGAAGTAGATTTATATTTAATAAATCATATTGGTTTACTCTTCCAAATACTTGTCTAGCATCCATTTGTATAACTACATGCTTTCTGAAAAAGTATTCATTTTTGTGTCTTGATGCATACACTTTTTATTTTCTAATGCTTATACAGAGAGATGAAGCAAAACCTTGACACAGTGCTCCAAGTGAGGCCTCACCAGGGCAGAGTAGAATAGCAGGATCACCTCTCCCAGCGTGCTGGCAGTGCTGTTCCTAATGTGCCTCAGGAAACTATTGGCCTTTTTGCCTACTCCTGGTCATGGACAGCTTGTTTTCCACCAGGACCCCTAGGTCCTTCTCCACAGAGCTGCTTTCCAAGAGCTCAGCCCCCAGCCTGTCCTGGTGCCCAGGAGCAGGAGGCTGCACTTGCCTTGGCTGAATTTCAGAAGGTCCCTCTCTGCCCATCTCTCCAGCCATTGAGGCCTGCCGAAGGGCTGCACAGCCCTCTGGGGTATGGGCTGCTCCTCCCAGCTTTGTGTCTGCAGGGAACTCGCTGAGGAGGCATCTCCCCGTCATCCAAGTCAGTGATGAAGTTAACACTGAGCCCAGTATTGAACCCTGAGGGATATCACCAGTGATAGGGCTCCAACCAGACCCTGTGCTGCTGATCACAGCCCTCTGAGATCTGCTATTCAGTCAGTTCTCAAACCATCTCACCATCTACTCATCCAGTTCACACTTCCTGAGCTTGCCTATGAGAATATCACAGTGTCAAAAGCCTTGTAGAAGTAATGGGTTTAAAGAGGGAATGGCAAAGCTTTTGTTTTCCATTCTTTCCCTAATAATTCCTGACGTTAATACGCTTTTTTGACTGCTATAAAATTGTTTTCGTAGAGTTATCCACTGTTATGTCACAATCTTCCTCTGCAGAGCTGTTTCCCTGCATTGCAGAATGCATTTATCTGAATTATCCTTGCCATCCCGCTGACCATCCCATTCTTCCTACATGTGCCTATCCCTTTCTGCAGTAAAACTGTCTGGATGATGAAAGTCATTACCTCAAAAAGAAATAATAAGAGAAAAGAAATGAATTGCAGAGTAAACTTCACAAATTCCATGTTTACTAGGAAGCCTAAGATACTATTTCAAGCTAACTAAAGTGAAAAAAATAACTAAAACATTAAGATTCCTGAGCTGCTCTGGAAACCTGCATTCCTTCTTGCATAAGCTTAAGTGCAAAGATGAGCAACAAGTATTTTGGAGAATCAGCTTAAGCCAGACTTACGGAACTTCAAAGGAACATGCTCCATGACCACCAGGTCCCTCACTCTGCAGCAGGCAGAGAGAGATGGTCTTAGATAATGTCTCTAAACAGGGCTGATGCGCTTTCTGGACTTGCCACTCCACTGGAAGCTCTGGCAAATTTGTCTTATTGCCAAGGATTTTGTGAAAAAAATAATGTCTTGTAAAATTCCTGACCAGTCTTATTATTCAGCCCGCTAAGCATAAAATCAAAACTTGGAGGTGGCCATTAACTCTCAGGGAAGTCTGTCTTTATTTTATTAAAAAACAGAAAAAAACAGTGAATATTTACACATGGACTGTAGCAATTTCTGCAGCAAATTCCAGTATGTATACGTGATTTTAAAGAGCAAAAAGTATCATATCTGACTGCAGGATGGTAAAATAATTTGACTCTTAAAAATAATACCTCATTATAAATCATAAGAATTGTCAATAGCAGCACCAGGACTCACCAAAGCAGGTAACTCATTATCATGACCTAAATAGAACAGGAGTGGCTCTGTTAAAGAGAAAAGATTAAGGCATCCTGAGAAAGGACAAACACCATCAGCTAAGTTTGAGGAGGTCTATATAGAAACATTCATATTTTTAAGTGCTAAGCAAATTTATTACATTTTGTGCAATAATAAAGCCTAACCACAGGAAATACATGAATTTTGAACTCTGCCTTGTGTATAGAGAATCCTGGGAAGCATGCCTGCTCACACAGTGTTACTAATAATAGCTTAAATTATTAAAGCTGACATAATTTTTACAGCTAGTGCATGTGCGCTTTGCAGTCTGCACTTTCTTCAGCTTGGACAAGGAGTAAGCTCCAATAAGGTTTTGTTTCTGCAGTTCATGTGCCAACATAATGCTGTTATTTGTGATCGTAGCTCTGCAGGAAAATGTTAAAATACAAAGAAAAAAAAGGTGAAAAAGAGGCAAATAATCCCTTGTGTTAAAATTAAATTTTCTGTTGACAGTACATTCCTGCAATAGTTCTTTCTTTACTGGAAAAGATAAATAACTAAAGAATTCACATTTAAATATGTGTCAAGTGGCTTTGATAATCTCATTATTAAGATTGGCGTTGCTCTTCAAGAACTTTCGAATAAACAAAATTTAATTTTTTTTGTATGTGGGAAAAACCCTGTATTTTAAACAGATCTTAAGTGTTAAAGGGATTTATGAATACAAGTAATTAAAAAAAAAATGCTTTGTCTTTGAGCTCAATAGAAAGGGAACTAGCAGATATAAAAAAAAATAATTTTGTCAATAATTTCTGAACTTTGCTACGTTTTTGAATGCTTAAATCTTATTTGTAGCCACCATCAATAAAACAGCTTTAAAATACATTTTGAGCATGTTTAGGTATTTGAGTTTGGTTTCTAAGAGTCGACTTTAGAACAATTAATAGCTTAGTATTTGGGAACTGGGCATTGATTTTAATGAAGTCAAGCTGGCTGGGGTAAGTGTAAATTTGTAGAAATGCTAGGTAAGTTGGAAAATATAGAGACAGACTTTGACAGCTGTGGTCTAAAGAATTTTATGATCGTTTTCTACATTTTTATATATCATATTTTGCTGAATATTTCTAATTCTTTTTAAAGGATACTGCTGATGCAAATGAAGAGGCATTCACACACATTTTATCATTATGCATATGCATACTTAGTTTTAAGTCTGGTGCAGAAGGATATGCCATAGATTTATTTCTGAGCTGTGGTCACGGGAGTTTTAATTGCATCTTTATGTGAAAAGCTTTTCGTCAACAACTTTGGAACATGCCTTGTCCTCTAATTATTCTTTTTGTAAAAATTGTCCATGCTCAGAGTTTCTCTGACTGCCTTTTTCCTTATTACTCTCTGCCCACTTTTAGAGTATGAAAAGCTATCAGTACGTGATTTTTCTTTCATATCCTGCCAAAGGAGGTCTCTACTGTGCACAGCAATGTGTTGGTAATTCAAAAGAATCCTTCTCTGCAGGAAGCAATAACACTAGAAATGATTTAAACAAAACCTAAAATGTCACCTTAGACTAATGAAATTCCCTCATCAAGCAACACAGAGTTGACACTTCTGTGAGATCCTTTAAAACTCGGATTAAGAAGAGAAAATTAAACTTGAAATGACAGGAAACAAAACCAGCTCTGTTTTCCCTGGAAATAGTTGAGAACAGTATGTTGATTATTCTCAGACAAGCTGATTTCACAGGCAGTGACCCTAACTCAGCATAAAGAACAGCTAACAACATGGCTTTAGATGGCTGGCAATTTTATCTGTTGCTGGTCATTTAAAAAATGAAATAGCCGTCTGTCTTGGAGCTGGCCCATCTGTGGCTTCACTCATATGTCCCCTCATATGCAGGGAGACAGTTGAGGAACTGCCTTACTGGCTCAACCTAGAGATTATTTTCATCCATTTTTCCCATCCCTGAGAGCGGGCAGTACAAGTGCTCTAGTGGAAAATATAGAATTCCTTGACAGATGGCAGTTATAAAATAACTTGTGTATAAGTTTCCTTTTAAAGTCATCTCAATAAATATATCAATACCTGCTCTGAATTGCAGTGCTTTGTAGCTCTTTTATTCAGTTCAGTAAAGCTGTGGGTTTAATCCTCTTGAGATATTTGCAATACCAACAAACACCCCTCAACCCCACATTTAAATCTAGATCAACCTTTACCCCTGGTGGTACCTCTTAGTGAATAGCAGAGACCAGCTGCTTTTTTGGGGAGGATATCGGTGTTTGTAGAGGTTCCTTGGTTTTAGCGGAGTGCAGATGTGAGAGCACAGCACTGGGAAAGTGTTTCTGTGAGCTGCAACTTGCCTGAATAAGGACTTTTATGTGTCCTATAGGGACACTCTAGTATCACTTAACAACTCTACATTTGGCTGCACAAGACTGCAAAAAATAGACATGCATAACATTTAGGCTGAATCCTGAGGTTGGAATCTTCAGCTTCTTTTAGGATCAATTAGAAATGGGAACTTAACTCAGATAGTCCCTGCACACACCACCATTTCTCTCTCAGCTGCTCAGCTGCGTGTGAGAGTCTAGATGTAATTTTGCTTTGGGCACAGAGCCAGTCCCTGCAACGCTGAAAGAAGTGATAGTTCAGGGCTGCTCTTTTACTTCTTTTCATCACTGCTGAGTGTTGTTTTACTTTCCTCATTTCAGAAAGAAACCCATCATTCAGTGTGTGGGCTGTCAACAGCTCCCTTGCACTCTCATTTTCTGCTGTGGTACAGCCCGATGGGGACTGCTGGCCATCCACGATGTTTCTGCACCCCGGCTGCTCTGCCCCCAGCTTTCCAGCCTCCTTTGCCTGCAGTGTATGCCCATAAATTCCCCCTGCAGACACAGCACTGCATGCAGTGTGATCACCACGGCAGCAGCCGCAGTTATCAAGAGAGATGTCTGCTTCCTGCAGGGAGAGATTTTACTATATTTGATCAGGTCACACAACCACGGCATCCAGTATCTTGCTTTAAGCAATGACCAGTACCTGATGTTTCAAATGAAGCTGAAAGCACCTAACAATGTAACTGGAGAATTGTGTGCAGCAGAAGGGAAAAGTTTATTTTACTGGCTCTGGGTGCCTATGGAATGAAAACCCAGCTACGTCTACAATAAACTATAAAGCCATGAGTCCCTTCTGTGTCTGGAGCTGGACTTAGGAACACTTTAATAGTAATGGCAAGCTGTCTTTAATTGGTCTGGGAAAAAAACCGTAGTGAGAGCCAGAGATGACACCTGCAGCACAGACTTCGTGAAAAAGGTATTTTCTATCTGAATTTACAGGCAAGTTGGAATTTTCATGGCCAAACTAAAAAAACATTGACTGACATACTGCTAAGGCTAGTACACCGTGCTGTTAACACTGGTTCATTATATTTTATTGCTGATTGCAGGGCTGCTGGTATGGAACACTGTGTTCAGATAAAGCTCCTCTGAAGCACCAATGTGAAATAGTGGAACCCTGATAACTGTAAAAATTAAGATACCTTTAATGGGTTATAAAAGCACAGTCCATCCACAGCTGTTTTTAGAAACTGATAATGATTTCCCTGTTCTAGTGATCAGATAATTTTTAAAACCTGTGATCTTTGTTGATTTTTATTGGCTGTGATAATTTTGATTGAATTGTTTGTGCTGACAGTGATAATATAACTAAAATGTTCTGTTTAATGTCATTTGATTTTCAAGGTTTCAGGAGGACTAAAACATTGGGTGACAAATGTTTACATGAAATTTTTGATGATGGAGAGTTTTAGGAGGTCATCTTAGTGTGTGCGGAATCCCAGCTGCAGTAAGCTGTACATCTCTGTTATGCTGCTGCATGTGTTTTCAAATGAAACACCTAATCCAGCACCTATAGTATTTTATAAGGATATAAGGGTACCAATTGCACCATAAGAACTGTTTTTTTAAAAGAAACAGGTCTTCAACAAAGAAAGATTTCCCAAGTGAATCTATCTTAGAAAAAGTTGGGGTGATTTTTATATGGACTACAAAGATCTGCTCCTCTGTTGGTAGAATTGCTTCCCTATGCCGTCAAGTCCAAAGGCTAAACTAGAACTGAAAATTTAATGTAATTAAAATGCTGAGCTATCAACGTTTTTTTTAAAAAGTGAGGTTTTTAGTCACATAAGAACATATATTTGCCAATTCAACAAGACACATTTGAAGGAGATTTTAAGTAATTCTGGGCACTGGAATGTAATTCTCTCATGTTTGTGTCTGGCCCAATACAGACACCACTAATTAAGGGAATGCTCTTTTGGTTCACTGTGCAGAGATTATCTTCATTTCAGTGAAGGCAAAATCTTGGGTCCTGATTTAAAAATAGGTATTGCAGACATTCCACAGAGGAAAGCTCTTTGAAATGTCTCCTTGGGTACATGCAGTTCCCTGCATTTGTGCTTAGTAGTAGACCATAATTAGATTTCAAATTAATGGATCACGTGACTATCCTCAAACAAGGCTAGGCTAGGGTGAGTCAGTAGGCAAGTGAGTTAATTTCCTCTTTTGAGACCTTAATTCCAGTCCCTATCTCTTTTTTACGTATGTGTCTCTATGAAATATATATGGTTGTGTATGTTTATGTATTCACCTCTCAACTAACAACAGAATAGACAGTCAGCTGGGTTAACATCCTGGGCAGGATGAAACAGCACTTGTAAATGTCGTGATCTCTCTGGAACCCCACACTGCAAACAAGTATGTGAGGAACTGGTCTTAGCAGCTTTAAGGCATGATTATTCTATGAAATAGAAAATGGTAACGAAGACACTCATCTTCCCATTTCATTACCTCTCCCCAGAAGCAATTCAGTTCCATTTGCATGGCACAATATTCTGGTTGTTGAATCCTAGTTTCTCAGGACTGTCTCAAAGGACTGGTAATGGTTTCATATCCTCTGCATAAACATCCACTGCATACTATAATTTTGCACTTTCTCAGATCCATCATTTTTTCTTATCTCTATGTGGAGTGCAGGAACTAGTAAGAACATAATAAGGGGTGGATGACACTAAATTAGGGATAGAGGACATCACAACATGATTCTCTTTCTAACTTAGAAATAGGTGATCTATATATTAGTCAAGTGAACCCAAGAGAAGAAGGCTTTTAAAACTCCAGGAAAATTATAATGAGCAATGCAAAAACAAGCTGCAAAGAGTAGCTCTGGCTCAGAGCCTCAAAATTAGGTAGATACCTTACTCCTACTTTAGGAATTAAGGATTTAATTATCATGAAGCATGCTGGCTTCAGTCCTTTAAATCTCCATGTATTTGTGCTTATCTCTAAATGACTCACAAGAAAATACATATGAGTGAGAGAGGATTCGATGTAGCATTTAACAGGCATGAAAAGAATAGAGATCTTCTAAAAATTGAACAGGACTGCATTCCTTTTCTTCTAAAAACATATGGAGTGTAATGAATCTCTTGTGGAAAGAAAGTGTTTTTCTAATTATTTTACTGGGGCCAGCATTTCCTCCCCAGAACCTAATTAAAATTATTTCTTTTAGATAGTGGTTGGGGGTTATCTTGTAGAATGGATAAAACTCTCTTGTAAAGTCAGTAGAAATTAAATTCTTTAGATTTTTATCCCCAGGCTCTGCAAAAAATATTTCTAGGCTTTTGAATAGTTTATTATCATCAAAACCACTGTGTACATTTCATGGTATTGCATAACAGGCTATTGTTCAGTAAGTTCTGTTGGCAGTAGTTTTGGATGGGGGGAGGAGATGAAGTAAAAAAAATTTTAAAAAATCAGCTTATTAAGAAGATATGTTTTCTAATTATTTTTTTCCTCACAAGTCCTATGTTTTTTACATTATTTACCTATTTATCACTTAAGTTATATCAGATGGTCAGAGGACTAATTGACCATAAATCAATTATTCTATTTCATTTATAATTACAAAAGAGTATTTTTCATGTTTAGTTTGCTGGTGTGCAACCTTTTCAGTTGGTTTTTCACACCACATGAGTCAGTGGCACTAATGAGCCAGATATGGTGGTAGTAATTAGCTGAAATGAGCTTCTTGGTTTTTTCCCCCCCTGTGATTTCTTTTCATTTATTTTTTTTTTAATCTGACCCTTTATTGAGAAAGACTATATGACTCTATGATCTTGAGTCAGGAAGCTACTCTGCTGATTTTCAAGATCAAATCAGCTTTAGCTCAGACTGAGTAGTGACCCCAACAGCATCTTCTAGCAGCAGGGTGTAAATTTATAATCTTTAGTACTGCAACACAAAAGTTCTGCTACATGTATTGCAGGAATTACCCCATTAGATGTGGCACAGGACATAGTTTTCTTCAACTAAGAGTTGCAACTAATGGCAAATGTCGCATACACCACTCAGCTTTACTGTGAGTGAACAAGGGACAGGGTAAAAAATCCCTAAACTGCTTACAAAAGCCAAGTTTTAATTCTAGTTTTCTGTAACAGGTTTAAGATTAACTTGTGACGACCGATCTTGTAGATACATCAGGAATCTGATACTACATGTAGGCAAGGCAGTATAGGGTGGGAAATCCCTGAAAGACTGACTTGTTTGGACAAATGCTACTTTCATTTCCAGCAAACCTAGAGTTCTACCCTACAAAGTGAGTATGAATAATTTTTTTTTCCTATAGCAACATGTGGAGTGATACTGTAAAGTATATCAGAAGTGCACTTTTGGATGCATTTTGGACAATAAACTACTGATCTTAAACTACAGAACAATTTTTGAAGTGCTTTCTCTTGGCAAACCCTTTTTACACTTTCCAGATTTTACAGCCAGCTGCTTTAAGTAACAGGAAAAAATTAGTAGCTCATACTTGTAAGAAAGGAAACAGCATCAAAGATTATGGGTACTTTTGTCTAATGCAGTCCTGATAGGTTTATGCACTTTTTTTCTAATTCAACTGAAGTGCTGTGAGGCCTCACTAAGATCAAACTTTCAAAATAATGGAAGGTTGTTATCTTCTCCAATAGTTAACTCATATTTAACATAGATCTGTAACTTTAAATAGAAAGGTGATATTTTTGCATATTGCATAAGAGAATGTGATACAATTAAGGGGTATGATATTTGCCTGAAGGGACAAGTGGGAAACAGCAATGTCATAGAAACATTCCAACTTCTCTTCTGAAGTTCTCTTAATCACTTGATTGGTCAATGGCACAGGAGTTATCCTTGAGTGAGGTGACTGGGAAAATAGGGGAGATAAAGTGGTTAGTTCAGTTTCTGCAGTTCAAAATAGCTGATTATTTAGTAGCTGTTGATGAAAGTATATATCTTTTTGATACTATTGTGAAAATGACATTGTTTAGACTGAAAAAGAAAGCTAGAACTTGGGATTTTTGATTCTGAATTTGTTTGTTAATTTTGGCATGGCTTTGGCAAGGCATAATTCATCAGGAGAGGAGTGAAAATTAAATTTAAGGACTTATAATCTAAACCTTTTAATGTCTTCATTCCAGAGGAAAGACTCATGCATATCAAACACTGAATTCCTCCTAACCATTGTCCACATCTACTAGGAACCTCCCCTTGTTTATTCCTTGTGACAGAAATCCAATTGTCATTGTAAAGGACAGAGACACAAATTGTTGTAGAGGATCTTTATGACCCTGCTGTTGATAAGTTTGAAACATATTTGAGAAATACTGCATTAAATATAATTTCCATGAGAATGTAATTAACTAATTACCAGACAAATATTAAAAGACTAATCTTCATTCTTCCTCATTAAGAGTGAACAAAGAGAGATGGTATCCTTTGTTGCTGTTGTTGTTGTTTTCCTTAAGTGTATGTACATTGGCCCACAGTTACCTGAACCAGCACTTGGATAAAAATGTTGGATCAGGAGTTTGAGAAACTATTTAAATGGATGCAGTGAGACAGAGCCTGTGCCAGTGAAGCTACACTGATTTATACAAGCTGTGGATCTGGCCTGTGAATTTTATTTTTGACAGTAACCACTATTACAGCACAGTCAGGGCTTTCTACAGGCATTCTTCATGACATAGAGCACTGGCTCAGCATCCATAACTAATTTGGTGTTGAATGAAGTGATCGCTATGCACTGAATTGATATTGAAATTTCCCATTGAGAGAATATTCCAAAAATAGCAAAATTCAGCATGTGTTCATAAAAAAAGGACCTTTTTCTTAGGGGATTAAAGTCAGGTCATTTTAGCTGAAGTATGGATCTTTGAATTTTATTCATGTTTTTGATGATTGTGCCACCATACAATGGGCAGAGTGGCATGGCCAAGGATCATTGCACTGAAAATGGAGTTGATCATTGCTCCTTGTAGTCTGCAAGGAAGGTGAAGCAAATCCCAGTTCAAAATCCTTGGATCAACAGTCTGAAAATCAGAATTTCATGAAGACAGCAGTGGCTCTGTACCAGCTTCCAGGTATACTGTCTGCTGTTTCTGCGTTGTCTGTTCGTATTGTTCAGCAGTGACTAATAAAATGATTCCTCTCATTTCCTAGTATGTTCTTACTTTACCTTTTAGTAAAAATTGGGAGATAAAGAATAACATCGAAGAGCAATTGCATATGGTCTAGTAAGTGCATTTCTCACTCTTAAGTACAGCTTGTTAAATTTCATTTTGAAAAATGAATCTGTGTTTAGTATAAATGTGAGGGATCCTGGTGAGAATAAAAGCACCCCAAACCATTAAAAGAAAAAAAAAATCTTTTATTTTTGCTGCTATATAATTTTGAACGTACTTAGCAATTTGTACTACACTTAAGGAAAAAAAGAAATTGCTGGCAACTTGGACACCAGGCTGCAGGTAAATTAAATTTTAAAAGAAGGATTTAGTATTCTTTAAGAAGGAAAAATGAATTTTTTCAGTTCTTATAAGACCCTTAATTAAACGGAAAGGTGACTTACTATGCCATTTTTATACATTAAGGGGAGACTAGTTAAGCTGTTTTTCTGACTTCGATATACTGAAGTCTTGCTGGGCTGCTTTGTGGAGCTGCAGAAAACTTTCCCTCTTTAAACAGTTGTAAAGTATTACGAAAAGATTGTAATACAGCTTTGCTCTCTTCTTGTGGATACCTATAGAGTGGACTTTAAATCCCAGTATTTGCCACTGAACATTAATTTGTTACTGTTCTAAGTGAGAAATGTTGCTCAGGGCAGTCTGGACAGCAGATACTGGATGTTAATAGATCCCACAAAATGATGGTTTACTATCTGAGGAAGAGGTAAGGTAATTCATGTCTGTTTCCCAAGTAATCTCTCATGCCCTGTCTCACTCAGACCAAATGCGAGGGAAAAGAGTCTGGCACATGCTTCTGCAAATACTGATAGAAAGATTATCAGTACGCTTAGTTTACTGTTATCTAAACAATGTAAGGTACCAGTCTCTTCCCATTGGATACCTAGCTTTCTGTCTCTCCCAAAAATGATCCATTGCATCTGCTGAACGAAATGGAAAGTTGCAAGAAGCTATTTTATCAAATTCATAAAAGCAGATTGTTCTCCCAAGCTAATTCTGCAGCAGTGCTCTAGTGCTATTCTGACAGAAATAACTGTTCTCTGACATGATAGAGAAATGAATGAGAAATCCACTCCACTTATATTTGAATCCTTTTCCAAATATGTATTTTCCAAAACACTAGGGAAGTTTACCCGAATTGTTTTTTGTCAAATTTGAGCATAGATATATAGCCCACATTTCTAAAATTTGCCTTTGATTTCAGTTGAAGATAGAAGTCTTCAGTATTTCTTGATATAACATGTTAAACTATAAAAAACCTGCTATGATTCTCTCCAGAAATACTTAGATTTCAGTGGAGAATAAAGTAACTGTGAGATATATATATATAGATATATAGATATATGTATGTTGTTTGTTGGTGTAGGATTTAAAACTCACAAGGAAACACCTACATGAAATTCAATAAATAACTCTAAGCTATTGTCATCTATTAGTCAATGTAAAACCTCTTAAATTCCATGTACACCAGACATAACACATTATAAAGGAGGTGATAAGGACCCGTCTTCCTTTAATGTGGATTATGTCTGCTGTTTTTATTTCATAACTACCATTGCAACCCTATACTTTATGTCACTAAGGATTAAAAAAGAGAAAAAGAAAGGAAATAACTCATTATTCAGAGAAAGGGAAGTTTATTTCTTGAGAACCAAAACTAGATCCACTCTTAAGGTGTGATTACTATCCTATCATCATTCAGCAATCAGAATTCTTTATTACATAGTTAAAACTCTTAGTCTTATCTTTACCATTTTAAGCCTATTTTATAAAACCTCCATTTTCATAGCAGTTGGCTGTCTGAACCTCTTGATATTCATAAGCCCATGAAATTATAGAATGGTTTGGGTTGGATGGGACCTTAAAGATCATCCAGTCCAGCCCCCTCTGCCATGGGCAGGGGCATCTTCTATTAGACCAGGTTGCTCAGAGCCCTATCCAGCCTGGCCTTGAACAACTCCAGGGATGGCGCATCCACAACTTCTCTGAGCAACCTTTTCCAGTGCCTCAACACCATCACAGTAAAGAATTTCTTCCTAATATCTAATCTATATCTGCCTTCTTTCATTTAAAAGCCATTTTCTCAAGTTCTATTACTGCATGCCCTTGTAAAAAGTCCCTCTTCAGCTTTCTTGTATGCCCCTTTAAGTATTGGAAGGGTGCTGTAAGATCTTCCAAGAGACCTTACTTTTCAAGAATGTATAAGTCTAGTTTAGAGGGTACCAAGGATCACAGACTTCAACTGGAATAAAAATCATCTGGTTTCAGTGACTTGAATGAAACAACTCCAGTTTATCCCATCTGGGAAATTGGACTAAATTCAGACAATTTCCTAGAATTACAGAGAAAAATATTGCCTTCACTCTACTGGAAAGGAAAAAGAATTATAAAGAGCAGCCGCAGGAAAGTGTTATATATATCACTTTCTTTTCCCTGTAAATTTTTTTTTTCCATCATCCCCCCCCACCCACCCCCAGCTAGTGATAGCTTAGATTTAGATCTATGACTGCAGTGTTAAAGGAAATTCTTAAATCTGTGCATATTCCTTATCTCTGATACACAGCAGCTGTCCTGTCTTCCATGAAATTCTTCTGAGATTTAGGTCCCAGTTCAGAAATCAGGTCTAATAAAGGAAATCTCTGTGCTGCTATGTGAAGAATGTGAGATGGAACTCCCTGTAGTCTTTGCTGGTTCTAGTTGCTGTGATTACATCTTGTCACTTTCTGAGCTTTCTTAAGTACTGAGCATATGAACAGCAATATGAATAAAGAAATTAAGGTGCTTTTCTGAAGATGCTTGAACCCAAGTTTTAAAACCATTCTTGCAGATCAAAGGCAGACATTGACAGACAGTTACTTGGTAATAGCTGCCATTAGCCATTCTTGCACAAGTGGATACATCTGGAAATAGGCAAATAACTATATTTGCCTATAGGCAAATAGCAAAATCCACTCTGCAATTAATTGTGTAATCTTCCAGCCTAAAAAGTCCACTACATAATGCAGGTCTGCAAAGCATGGCAGTGTTGGGGATATACATGCTGTGTATCATTGATATTTAAATGCAACATTAGCACTTATTTAGTAGCTCACAACCCCATGGAACTGGTGTGAAATACTCTGGGAAGAGAGTGCCTGATGACGCCAAAAATTCTTCAGATACTTCACAGGATGACTGCACTATCCATGTCCACTATAAGTGCTTGCATGTGTGCCTGCTAATGACTCCTTGAAAATATTTCATGTCCTTGTCCTCATGCATCTTTCTGGAGGAGAAAGTATAGACACGAATCCAGGAAAGAGTTTTGAGCAAAGAGAGCTGGACGCATTAGCAATTTTGTCCTTCAACTGTAGTTTTTATGTGCTCAGACTAGAGCAACAGTTAGAATTCAGAAATTCAGAAAGTATTTTCTTGATAGGAAACAAATAAGTAGCTTTTTTAAAATAGTGTTGAGGTCTATTTAGGTGTATTAGATATAGCTATCCATGTAGAAATGCATGTATTTGAATGAAAGCTTCACCAGCTGTGTTATGCTTTATTACTATCTTTAACTATTGACCAGATAGTATTTTTTCCTGTAGTAACTCTGTGTCTTTCAGTGTATAGAATGAAAAAAATAACCTGAATTCAGTACTCGGGCCTTTATCAGGAAAGTTCTCCTTTTCTGGAAGCTATTTGTTACCATAAGGTATGACAGCTGCTTTAAATCAGCTGCATTAATATATTGATGTTATAAAATATTATATTACTGGGTTTTTTATAGCACACTTTTATATATAGGAACTCTTTTTAGCTGTCTCAGTTACTATTTTTTCCTTTTATGTTCTGTGACACTTTTAATTAAATGAAAATTACATTTCCATCTCCCTGAAAACTGTCCTAAAAGAATGTCATCAAAGACCTAGTGCTTACATCAGCAGTAATCTGCAATTGGCACTATATAACAAATTCTTATTGATACACATCATGGACTCCTGACTCCACTGAAACCAAATGCAAAACTCCTTTTGGTTTCTGTAGGAGTAAATTTTTACCTATGATTTTCTCTCATGGAACTAAGTAAAAATGCAAGTGTGTGGTGAGCTGATGAATATAGGATAGTGTATCAGCATTTAAGAGTCTGAACAGCTGAACAAGCAGGCAGCACTGCTGATCCTAGGCATTAGAGCCTGTTGGTAACTTGAAGCAGATATACAGCACTATGGTGTAAATTATCCTCTGCTAAAGTGCTATAAGCTAGATTTCCTGGCTCTGATATGAATTTCACATTGGTGTAATAATATTTTGAATTTGGTTGGTGATTTTGACAAGCAGGATATAAGCAGCCTACGTAGAGAAGATATTCCATTAAATAAATGTGTATTCATCAATTTTAAAACCATGTCTATGTGAAAAACAATCTATTATTTTTCTCTGTAAGACTTATTGTAGCATAAAGTTCCAGAGAGATAGCATCTATTCTATCTTTATAATTTATGTTTCTTGGATTTATAGGTGGTCTGGACCGAAATAACTCATATAATTTGCCAAATTTTCTCACAAATTGTTTTAAAGCCTTGGATTTTCAGAAAGCTGCATTCAAAGCTCTCTTTGTTAATGATAACTTTCTAGGCAGATCTATATTATCAATTCTTGAATCAGATGATATATTTTGAAAAGATATGCATTATGTCTTGGATACCTCAAGAAAACACATTGGGATGGATGATATGGGATTTTGCTCGTGTCATATTTCAGCGCACATAGTAAAACAATGCTCCAATATATAAAAATACATAATTATTTTATTTTGCCACATTAAAGTAGCTGACACAGTTATAAAACTGGACCATTAATTTTTCTTCCAGAGCGTGACTAAGCTAGCTAAAGGGGAAGGATCTTTATTCCCTGTTAAGGTAAAATCCGAATGTCATCTTATATGTGCATGTTTGACCCTATGATTATGCCTTATACAAAGATGTTTGGGGGTTAATGAACTTGCTCTTGGAATCTAGAAATTAAAACAGTAGTAATTAGTCACAGTAGAGTGGAACTGTTTCTGAAATGTTATCTTTGAACAGTGCTGTGGTACATGAAACAACATCAGTCCTTTACCAGGTCAGAAACATACATTTGTTAGACAAGAATTGACACATAAGAGAATATAGGTAATGCTGATTTGTAGAGTTTAGATCAGTCTGACCTCATGCCAGGGGAGGTCATGGAGCAGATTACCTTGAGTGTCATCACGCAGCATGTACAGGACAACCAGGGGGTCAGGCCCAGCCAGGATGGGTTTAAGAAAGGCGGGTCTTGCTTGACCAACCTGATCTCCTTCTATGACAAGGTGACCTGCTTAGTGGGTGAGGGAAAGGCTGTGGGTGTTGTCCTCCTGGACTTTAGTAAAGCCTTTGACACCGTCTTCCACAGCATTTTCCTGGAGAAACTACCTTCCCATGGTGTGGACAGGTGAACACTTCATTGGGTAAAAACCTGGTTGGATGGCTGGGCACAAAGAGTGGTGCTGTATGGAGTTAAATCCAGCTGGTTTTCCCTTTCCTTCTTCAGCTACTGAGGCTAGTTCCCTGAAGGTGAACTGTTGTTCTTTTTCAAGGGCTTTACATCTCCTTAGTTGGATGACCCCAAATTATAATGAATGTCACATTTTGCCAGATACACAGTCCTATGGAAGGAATTTTCTTTCAGTTTTAATCATTGCAGTAATTTTATCATTATAGTTGTTGGAAGGATTGGACTGGGTCTCGAGTGATCCACACTGATGTCTGTGGTCTGTTCTCTGGGTAGAAGAGATGTCCAATGAGTTTCAAGTAGGAATAGCGTTATAAATTTTAGTTTCAAACTCCCAAAGTATTTCTTCAGATTTGCCATCTATAGTGTCACCAACTTTCAGCAGATACTTGATAATATATGTGTTGCATCTGGCCAGTGTGGGGTGTGAAGATCATGTTTGTAAAGTGTCTTACACACACATACTAAATTTTGGCAACTGATTTAATCCATTATTGCCTCAGTTTCTTCAGCTGTGAATGAGAATAATATTACCTGTCTCTTTTCCAGAGGGCTTGTGAGGGTGTGTTTATATTTGACATCTAATTAAGGCAATCCAATGAGTGATCGATTGATGCCAAAAACTCCCATTGTATGCAAAGGGCCCTGGGGTCACTACATTCATGCAATTCCCAATAACAGAACTATCAGGTCCAAGTTTGTTGTTCAGATCCAGGAAAATACTTGTAAGTAGTTGTTATAGTCCCCCTGAGTCATCACATAGTTTCACTCTTAATTTTATTTCACTACCTGCCTTCTAAATTGAATTGAAGCGTTCTCCCACTTGTAATATTTAAAGGTGTACAAATGCTGTAGACAAGAGCACCTGTGACCTGTTCATTGCCCAGCAGTGATAGATCTGGTAATAATGTGCTTGCTATTCTGGCTGTACTGCACTTTGGTAACACCTAGAGTTTAATTGAAATACACCCTGACCTTGGTTTTGTTCATGAAGCATAGAATGGACATAATTACTATGAATCTACCGAGGGATATTATGGAAAAATGTCATATTACTAATTTTGGCTCCTCACTCTCTTTGGGGAAAAAAAAACCCCACAGATTTCAGTAAAAAACAATGTGCTGCAGTTTCACAGAAGTCCTAAAACAAGTAATTTTCCAAAAAATTAACTTCTTATATTTCTCTGTACCTATTTTTTCTTTCAAAACACTATCACAGTATGATAATTGCATTGCCCCTAACAGTTTCATATTCCTTCATAATTAAACAGCTTGTAAATTGCAGACCACAAAGTGCCTGTGTTCCACTCTTACCTTAAGGGGTTTCCATAGTTACAAGGACAAGAAGTTTAACCATCATTTGCCAGACTTGAGGCTATTTGCAGCCTTAACTTTTTAACTCATGTCTCTTTCTCTTTGTTGCTTTGTTTATTAACAGAATGAGGGAGTAATTTGGACTCAGTTAGCCACTACAAATGCAATGATGCAAAATGGGCTCTGGTGCTTTAGTGTGTTGTTAGCTGGGTCTGTTTTACCCAGAAGGTATTTTGAAATAATACATACTAACAATATAGCCTATAGTTATCAAGGTTATGAAATACCTACCCAGCACTTCTCCAACTCAGCATCAAATAATTCAGCACTTGAAAACAGGAAAACATCCTTCTTGATGCATCACCATGGCATAGAAGTATTTAGGCAGATATCTATTTCAAATCATACCCCAAAAAACATTGATGCAGGTTTACTATGGCTGCTTTAATATAATTTCCTTTCATCCCTCAGTCTCCTCTGTTTTACATAATACAAAATGCATTTGGAAAAACAGCACTTTTTATGGTACAAACTCGATCTTTTCATGCCACTGAAATGGACAATTCTCACATTTGCAAATGTCAAAATAATCGTAAAATCTTTCAAAGTTACTTCAGATTTCACCAGAGCATGTCTGTTGCCAAACTGTAGAGAATTGTAGTAAACTGCTACTGCATTATATGTTCATCAAAGTAAAATATATTTGTCTTCTAGTTTATGTCATCTACTGAGGTCAAGACCTCGGAGGATGGTGTGTATGGGTACAAGAATATTCAGCATTAGCACATTCAGTAGACAAGTGCAAATATTGTAATTTCGGAAATGATGTTCTGGGCTTTAAAAGTTAGACTCCAATTTTCTAAGATTCAGATGAAACTTTCTTAAGTGCAGGTGTATACTCTAATTGTTTTTTGTTTGTTTGTTTGTTTCTCTTCATTATACTGGCTATGTTCGTATATGCATTCTTAGGCTGTTCTGACCTGGCATTTCCCACATCTGTTTTTGTAGTCTGTGAGTAGTTAGAAAACTCTGGAAGGAATCAGAGCTAACATCTTGGATTCCATGAGCCTTGCACATTTTTGCCTTTCCATTTTTGAACAGATACCAACTTTAATCTTACATATACTTAAAGTGCAGAATTTTCCCTACCAGTTTGAAATGTTCTAGTACATTTTTGAAAAGGATGTTAATTTATGATTTAATGTTTCCATGTGTAAAAATTGATAATATTCTACTGGACCAAAACTAGTATTTTTGAAATAAAGTATACTGTACTATGTCTAAATAGATGTTGTTAAATCACTGCTAAACCAAAAAAAATACTGTAGTATTTTAAAAAATGACCCCAGCATGACAGGAATAAAAACTGCAATGTTTTGGACCAGTATTTTAGAACAGCGTATAATTTTCTATTAAAGGTTGTTTTTATGCTAATTTTGTTGTGGTTCTCAGATGCCCCTAACATAGATCTGTGATTTTAGTTTGATAATAAATGAAAAAAGAATTAAGAAAGCATAGTTATAGAAATAATGCAGTTTAATTATTGCTCACTGAGGTATTTCTGCCATAAGAGAGAGAAATCTTTAAGGTGCTTGTATATATAGATATATATAGATATATATAGATATATATAGATATATATATATATAGCCCCTTATATCATGGAAGGCACATGAGATACCATGACAGACTTCTGTAATTAAGAGAATTTTATTATCAGGCTATTGTAAAATTTCTATTGTTCCATGTTTTTCCTACATAAATTTCTGTCCAGAAAGAGATATGAGATGAAACAAACAACAAAATGTCAGAGAAAATGTATTTTGTCAACTGAATTAGTGAAGCAAAATGGAACTCCAGTAACCCAGGGGGATCAGTGATGAGGTAAAAAACCTTTTTACCTTTATGTAATTGGTTTCAATCAAGCCCAAGTCAATACAGAACAAAAGTTCCTAATGTCTACGTGGGGTCTCGAGAAAACGAATTCAAATTAACTTTGAAAAGGGACTAGCTAAACTACATTACATCCTTTTATGGACACTCTTAATTGAAGTTACAGTGGCCTTGATTCAATTTAGCTTAAATTAAATTCTAAATAAGAATGTCCACACTAAGATTTAATGCAATAGAATTAACCCACTTAAAAGTTAATTCCAATTAAAATTCTAAAATGTTTCTGAGTGCACTAGAACCAAGCTGTATTGCAGTGGTTTTTATGAAAGAATTTTAGTTCACTGTGAATAGTTCATAGATTGCTCCTATTCATACCACTGTGAACAGTCTGAACAGAGAAGTTAGGATTGTCTTGTCTTCGTCACCCTTGGAATGACGTCTAGGGAGAGGACAACAAAGTCATAAAATTCATCTTAAGAAAACTAAGTTTGTCCTAAAGAAATATTCTTTACATATCATCTGATGTTTTCTATGATTTTCCTGTGAAATTAGTTTTACTGAAGATACAAATTGCGAATGATGCTTAAGAGTAAAATAATGTTTAAAAATAAAGAGAAATACCAGACCGATTGAGATTCAAACACTGTAAAATATCTTAAGTTCTAGCTAAAATGCAAACATTTTTGCTTGGACCCATGTACACTCAAATTCTCATTTTTAAGACATCTATTTCATGTTCATATCTGTTATCTGATATTAAAGAGAAAATTTTAAACCTTAGGAAGAAATGAGAGAGAAAACATGAAATCATGCTGGAAAATGAGGTGTGTGAAATAAAGCTGTTTTTTGTATAACAAAATGAAAGAAAAGAAGAAAAAGGCAGACTGGGTCAAACTCATCCTTGATTGAACTCCCCTGAAATCAATGGTGATTCAGGAGGATTGAATGTGTCCAATCACATTTAGGTCTTTCAGATCAGTGTCTTAGTGATTCAGCTGAGTCTTAAAAGGCTTGCAGGAGAGAACTGGGAAGTATCTGGGGTACAGCAATATCCACTCTGCCTCCTACACTTAAATGCTTTAAGGGGCCACAGAACTATGTCCCAGAGCAAAACAGTGAAACATGCAAAGAATAATTTACGTTGTGTTTTGATTTGTCTGGTCTCATGAGTAGTCAGTTTGCATTGCAGGGCTGTCTATCCAGCCCTCTTTGGCCTCCATTGTATTTAACTAAAAACAAAATAAAAAACAAATGGATAAAAACTGCTGGGCTTTGAAACCTCCCCAGTTTTTAGAGATTATTGTAATGGCTCCCTTAACTGTTGTTGAGACTTTTAAAGTCCTATAGCAATGAAAAGGGAAAACTGATTTTTAAGAATGTAGATAAAGTTACACAGTTCTACAGTCGCAGTCATGGGGTTTCGTTGTAAACCAACCTGTTTTAAAAAACCCAAACACCTCAGACAGGAGTCAGTCCATGAAGAAATACAAAGTAAGATTAGGAAGAGGAAGATATGAGATCTACTGTAAACTGTTATTTCACTGTTTTTGCATGATGATGCACTGCAGTGCTCTGTTAAGACCATTGCATGTGTTCTTTTGTTATTGACAAAAGCATCCCGTTGAGAAAGGGAACAGTGTCATTGTACTGTGCAGGGTCAGGGAACAGCACGCAAACTGTTTGCACTGCTCTTGAACTGAGAGCTCTAGTCCTCGAGGGTTCAGCCAGGTGGAAAGGTATTTCAGGAGAGAAAAGGGGGGAGGTGAGGTGGGCAGGAGGTTATGGTGAGTGAATCCCTGGCAATGTGGTTCCATCGGCCCAACCCTGCACAGCCATATGGGGACACGCATGTGAGTCTGCTGGAGCATTTGCAGAGCAGATGTTGGTAGAGGATTTCTGACCCCAGTGGAACTCCCTGCCCACAGTTCAGTCTCTGCTCTGGGACAAAGATTAACCCTTGTGTGCTTCGGTACTTTGTGGAGCTAAAGCATATTGTGCGCTTGTCTCTACACTGAAATTCCCTTGGCTGCTTCTGCTGGCGTTACTGCCAAAAGGGGATCAGTCTCAGGCCCTTGGAGCATTCAGAGTTCCTGAAAAGAGAGTCAAAAGAGTCACTTCTGTATAAGGTCATCCTGGGATTTAGACCTATTTTTATTGCTGTACTCCAAGCTCTGTTCCATACAGAGACTATTTTCAATTCTCTGGTGCTGATGCTACCAGAAGAGACTTCCCAGCATAATTAGCTGCTTGATGCACCTAGCTGCTCTTCACATGTTTGGAAATCTGCTATTTAATTTGCAACTGCAGAGTGGCTTGTTTTCTGAAAAAATGCAAATATCATTGCAAGGGGTTTTTCTCTCAAAAAACCTCTTTAACAGCGTGTGAGGTACAGCATACATAACTGTGCTATATAGAGTGAAACAAAGATGCATTTTCTGAATGCATCCACATATTTGTCAACTTGAGTAAATTATAAAAAGTGATTTGAATGCTTCTCATCCTGAAATTTTCTGGGACATGGCTGAGGGAGAGTTTTGGTGATTTAAGTGTTTTTCAGCTGAGACTTAACTGTGATGCATTTGCGATGATTTAATTTTACTGTGATGGTTTAAACACCCTATACTTGATAAATTCTGTCTATATTTTCAATGCAGTACATGTAACAACACATGCCAATTTTTTTCATGGCAGCTGTACAGCACGAACCAAAGTGTGCTAGATCATACTGTATCTTAAATTATATATTGGGATAAAGCCATGGCCTTTGCACTGCACAGCTCTGCTGCTGAGACAGTTATTCATAGACCCACAGACAAGATAGAAAGCAAAGTCTGAGCTGCCAACAGCAACAAAACTGCCAGTGATCCAGCTAAGGGTCATTGGAGCTTGGGGAAATATTTTTGCTACCTGCCATATCTCATTAGGCAGATCTTTGGAGATGGTGTGGAAATTCTCTTTTGTAATCAAAACCCCCCATTACAAAAAAATCCTTCAGCAATCAGAGTGAACATAGTCACTTTCTCCTGGTAGTATAGCAAAGGGAGAACAAAGCACATCAGGCCCAAGACCTAATTATCAAAAAAAAGAAAAAAACAAAATCGAATTGGGGGTACTATTACAATGCCCATAGGGAAGGCGTCTCTGCGCACACATTTGGCAAAGTTACATTTCAGTAGCGTAACTACAGCATCCTTCAAGCTGTCCCTAAGGAGAGCTGTGCTCTGCATAGCTGCAGAGGTAGATTAGCTCTGTCATTCCTTGCTTCATCTTCTGCACTGGATCTTAAGAGGGCAATGTTTTTTGCTCAGAGGAAAATGTGTAGTACATCGGGAGTAACAAAGAGTCAGATAAGCTATAGAGAGGAGAACATGCGTATCAAATGTCAACTTCAAAAAAAAAGATTTTTTATTTCCGTGCAAATAGAAAACAAAACAAACAACTCTCCATATATGTCTGGGAATGTGTCCATGGCCATAAAAAGAATATACATTACCGTGGTAAAATAACAGATGATATATGCTTTAGTAATTAGAGCTGCGCCACAGAGAGACTTAAGGTTATGTTTGGAAACACATTTGATAATTGTAGTGTCTGGGGAACTGACTGTGCAGTAAGGAAATTCTTAGCATTTTAAACTAAATTTTTAGTCTATACAGCAGAGGGCACTAGTGTTATTGAATTGACCATAGAGTTGCTATTTTTGTACTATAAAAATGAAAAAAAAATTACTTAGAAGACAAAGAGGTGTCAACAAAGACTAAAGAAGCTGGTTGATGGTCTGTGTTCCATGTGCGGGTTTGTAAAGCTAAACCTTCATGTGTGTCTAGCATAAATAGGTATTGAATAGCAAATTACTCTAGTACAGAGCTCCTGGATCTTTATGTAAAGCCCATTAAAATATTTCCATAACATTCTTCGAGGCTTTGAATTAATTTTGCACTTTGATTTTGTGCTGGCTAGTTTTCTTTCCAGGGTGTTTCCAAGATATTTATGATTTAAAATTAATCTGATATGAAATACCTGCACTAAGACTTCCTGAATATTTAAGCTCTGAGCTCTGGAAAACCACCGGTATAATAGAGAGGACCTTTTTACTACATTCTTCCTTCCACTAGGAATCTTACTGCCATTTGTCAGCCTCATGCAAAGCTCGTTGGTTGGAAGCGAGGACTAACAAGGCATTGCCTAGTATATTTTCTGCTGGTCATGGTCATTTTTTCGGATCATCAGCTCCCCTGTACTTTAGCAGCACCAAGTACAGTTACCATGGTCTTGTCCTAAAAAAGGCATTTTTCTTCCTGTATTGCCAAAGAGGAGGGAAAAAAATTGAGTAATATAAATAATTCAATATTTAAATTAAATGGTGGCTGCAGAAGCTAAGATTTTCTCTCACTGTCTCCCAGAAAATGTTGCAGAGGGATGGCAGTATAGATATTCTGTACTTAAATATTAAGCAAGAGATAGCTTAGACACAGAAAGATCAAACATACAAATATACATGAAAACATATCTAGGACTTTGTATTCACATATCACAAAATGGTGATCCTGTCTTCAAACTTACAGACTCAGAGAAGCTATCAATTGGTCAGTAACCAAACTTATATTTGAAGAATGCGCAGATTTGAATTTTACAGAAACCTGACAGTGTCAGATTTCCCTGGAGGTCGTTGATAGGTCGTGGTGCTGAAGCATATGTTTGATTGAGACATCCCTAGCTCAGGACTAGGGAGAACAGTAAATGAAACAGACACAGGCAATTTTGGCCTTCAGCACAAGGAAAAAGCTGTTCTACGTGAATGATTCATTGTTTCAGTCAATAACCTAAAATAAGAAGAGTATAGGGAATTTATTTTAAGAAGGTAAAAGCATTTCTTTCAAAAATCTTTTTGCAACTGAGACAATGGAAACATTTTGGTTTGGATCAGACAATATTTGCTGATCAGTCTCATAACTGGATAATTTATTTGTTGTAACGATGTACTGTATTCGATTAAAATTATAGTTTTTTCCCCCATGGAGTGTATGTGTAGTGATGAAAAAGGGAAGATTTGCTGCATAAAGAACTAGGTAAAGGAAATTGTGGGAGATACCATCAGGTTCAAGTACTTGGAACAGGAGGAAAGTGCCTTGGAGTGCTTGCAGCATGGCTTGGGATCATCAGCTTTTTGGAGGCTAGAAAAGAGCAGCTGAAGGGACTTGGTGCATACACTGTCTGATGTTGAGGGTGCTTGCTCTCCCATGACCTCTCTTATTTCTCTGCACTTTTTTGTTCTTCAAATGCCATAGTTTTCCTGGTCCTTCGGGGTATCCAGGATACAGGACTGAGAGCAGAAAGTCACAAAAAGAAAGGTAGAGAAACCATATGGCATCCTCCAAAGATGGCCTTTAATAGTGAATGGGTCTGAGAAGAAGATTCCTGCATCTCTGCAAGCCCCACATGCTGCCTGTGCCACACCAGCCTTGTACAAGGATAATTGGCAACTCTGAAGGCAGACATAGCAAGCTGAGTTCTCATCCAAGTTCCAGTGAAGACAAAAACATTGCACCAGTGCAGTGGTAAAATAATTGGTTTGATGTGTTTCTGTGTCTGTTTTATTACTTGTTAATGGAATTCATTATTCAGTCCAAGTCGTTAGGGGATAAGATTTAGAAGAATTTTTAAAATGAGAAAGGAAAAAAAAATTACAGCACCAAAAAAAAAAAAAAAAAAAAAAAAAGGTGATAAAAATGCTAAGACAATCACATTAACTATCACAGATGATGGTTAATTACTATTCAACAGCAAAATTAATGGGTGACAGATCTTTACTAAGGACCCTAAAATTGATATTAGGCTCTAATATAATTCTTTTGACCACAATGGCAGATTTTTCTTCATAACTGTTTAAGAAAGTTGGAAACTATGGCCTTTTCACCTGCTTTTTGAAGATAGGTTTACTACAGTTGGATTTTTGATACAAGCAAACTTGAATGTTAGTGATTAGAGTGTTTCTCCATACATTCTATTCAGCACATCTGAAGAGATAAGTGACCTTGTCAGCCTGCAGTAAAAAGGAAGGTGTGGAGAGCAGCTACCCTTCATCTAGTCTAGTACATTATCCTAAATCCATGAAGCTGATATTCCGGAGTACAGTTTTTGGCAGAGGGAAGGGATGGAGGGGTGGGAACAGTAACGTCTAACACTACAGCCACAGGGTTCTCCAGAGACATGGGACAGAAGTGTAAGCTGCAGAGAGAAAAGCTGAGTGACTTGCTCAAGGTTGCAAAACATATTAGTTTCATGAATCTTTCATAACAAGAATGATGTTTTATAAATATGCAGAGAGATCAAACATACAGATACAGCCCAGACTTTCTAGTTCCCTTCACAGTTTTTTAACCATTATATTGGCTTTCTCTGGAGTAAATTATTAAAAGTGAGATGAGAACACTTGCTAGCTCGGAACCCTTATAGCAGGTTTTTTAAAAATGCAGGAATGAATTCTCAAAAACACATTGTCTGAATATATAATTAGAAAAAAAGTCTTTCATTAAATGAATTGTTGTGAGATGGAAGTTAATATATTTTTCCTGGTTTTTTTTTTTTTTTAAGAAAGATCTTTTTCTGCACAAAATGAATCCATTTGGAACCTGGAGTGGAAAACCGTTGCCTTATGGTATTTTGTTTTACTGAATATATATATGTACTATCCATCTGGGTGCTCTAGGTTATAAATGTGCTTAAAGCTTGCTGTAATTTCTAAGATTTCATTTTTGGCTGATTTATAAGAAATTTCAATAATCTCAGCAACAGAGGAATCTTGAACTGAGCAGCAGATTGAAAATGAACCAAAGGCTGGGGACTATAAAAACTGCCACAAATGAATCAGTACTGAAGTTCTTAAAATGGTAATGATTATTTGTAGTGTAAAGGTCTTTTTTCCCCTTGCAGTAAGAATTTTTTGAGGTTTTTTTCAAGGTGCTGGTGAAACTGCCAACCCTGAAGCTACGGGGATATTTTTCAGCACTTAAATGGCTATTCTTATTTCTGTGTTCATACACATATGCTAATGAGTATTTCTCTGATGCTGGTGCCAAACAAAAGAATTGAAGAGGAAATATCATTAAATTGGTTGATGCTCTGCATGCTTTTCTTTTTTTTTTTTTTTAATTCTTATAGGCAAGATCTTGCACTGTCATCTGCATGACATTCAGTATTAGAGACTTACTTCTAGTTTAATGCTGATTCAGGAATCCTGTTTGTATAGACAAAGATTTTTACCCACATCAGACAGGAGTTTCCACTCACTTTTCATGTTATCTGTTGTCTTGTCTTGCAATGTATAAAAAAGGTTAATGCCTTGAATACTTCGATATCCTATCTTAGTAGATTCCTATGTTACTAACTTTTGCCTTTTGAGACGCTTGTCATTTCTTCTACCTCTCCCTTGAGTTACAATATTTCCTTTAGGTATTCACTGTGGTTGAACTTCTTATCTGCCATCCACCTATGTGCATTATACATTGGAATGTTCAGGAAGAGTTAATGTCTTGTTATTTCTTATCTCACTGCCAGTTGCAGCTGATATACATATCTGTACAGAAAAATAATATTAGAAATCCTGTAGCTATTCTCACTATCAAATTTCAAGAAATTGGTAGAGCTGACTGAAAGGCCTTGAGAAGCCTTTTATTTGAGATTTATTTAATGTTCTCCTTCTCCCTTCTTCCTTTCTTTCAGACGATTCAAACTCCAGAAGGACCAACACCAAATAAATTATGAATGTTGAACAAGATGACCTTACATCCACAGCAGATAATGATAGGTCCTAGGTTTAACAGGGCCCTATTTGACCCCCTGCTTGTGGTGCTGTTGGCTCTTCAGCTTCTTGTGGTGGCTGGTCTAGTGAGGGCTCAAACTTGCCCTTCTGTCTGCTCCTGCAGCAACCAGTTCAGTAAAGTGATTTGTGTACGGAAAAATCTGAGAGACGTGCCAGACGGCATCTCCACCAACACCCGGCTACTCAATCTCCATGAGAACCAGATCCAAATCATTAAAGTTAATAGCTTCAAGCATCTGAGGCACCTAGAAATCCTGCAGCTCAGTAGGAATCACATCAGAACAATTGAAATAGGGGCTTTCAATGGTCTGGCCAATCTCAACACTTTGGAACTCTTTGACAATCGTCTGACCACTATCCCAAATGGGGCTTTTGTATACCTGTCAAAACTGAAGGAACTGTGGTTGAGAAACAACCCCATTGAGAGCATCCCTTCTTATGCTTTTAACAGAATCCCTTCTCTCCGGAGGTTGGATTTGGGGGAATTGAAAAGGCTTTCATACATCTCAGAAGGTGCCTTTGAAGGTCTGTCCAACTTGAGGTATTTGAACCTTGCCATGTGCAATCTTCGAGAGATTCCTAACCTTACTCCGCTTGTAAAACTGGATGAGTTAGATCTTTCTGGGAATCACCTGACTGCCATCCGGCCAGGTTCTTTCCAAGGGTTAATGCATCTTCAGAAATTGTGGATGATACAGTCCCAGATTCAAGTGATAGAAAGGAATGCTTTTGATAACCTTCAGTCACTTGTAGAGATCAACCTGGCACACAACAATTTAACACTACTGCCTCATGACCTGTTCACACCACTCCGCCTAGAAAGGATCCACTTGCATCACAATCCTTGGAACTGCAACTGTGATATCCTTTGGCTCAGCTGGTGGATTAAAGACAAGGCACCATCCAATACTGCATGCTGTGCCCGTTGCCACACACCTCCCAGTTTAAAAGGAAGGTACATTGGTGAGCTGGACCTGAATTACTTCACATGTTATGCTCCAGTCATAGTGGAGCCGCCAGCAGACCTCAACGTCACGGAAGGCATGGCTGCAGAGATGAAATGCCGGGCATCAACCTCCCTGACCTCTGTATCTTGGATTACTCCAAATGGATCTGTAATGACGCATGGGGCATACAGAGTTCGGATTGCTGTGCTCAGCGATGGCACATTAAATTTTACAAAGGTAACTGTGCAAGACACGGGTTTGTACACATGCATGGTGAGTAACTCTGTTGGGAATACCACAGCTTCTGCCACGCTGAATGTGACTGCCCTGGATAACCCTGGTTACACGTACTTTTCAACCGTCACAGTAGAGACTGTGGAACCTTCTCAGGATGAGGCACAGACCACAGAGCAGGTTGGGCCCACACCAGTTACCAACTGGGAAACCATTAACATGACAACCTCACTCACTCCACAGAGCACAAGATCAACAGAAAAAACGTTCACCATTCCTGTGACGGACGCAAACAACGGGATCCCGGGAATAGATGAGGTTATGAAGACTACCAAAATCATAATTGGTTGTTTTGTGGCTATCACTCTCATGGCTGCTGTGATGCTGGTAATTTTCTACAAAATGAGGAAACAGCATCATCGGCAGAACCATCATGCTCCAACACGGACTGTAGAGATCATTAATGTGGATGATGAGCTTACAGGTGACACACCCATAGAGAGTCATTTGCCCATGCCAGCAATAGAGCATGAGCACCTAAATCACTATAACTCTTATAAATCTCCTTTCAACCACACAACAACAGTTAACACAATAAATTCAATACACAGTTCAGTGCATGAACCGTTATTGATCCGAATGAACTCGAAAGACAATGTTCAAGAGACTCAAATCTAAAACATTTATGACATTAAGGGGTGGGGTGGGGGGACAACAAAAGATGGTTTATAAAACAAATGACACAAATGACTGGGCTAAATCTACTGTTTCAAAAGTGTCTTTACAAAGAAAAAGAAATTTATTTATTAAAAATTCTATTGTGATCTAAAGCAGACAAAATTATGTGTATTCCTCAGAACCTGTTTTTGCTGCAGTTATTTACCCTCCTCGTTCCCGTTTTCCTGCCCAACCTACCCTGACTCCCATTTGCCATATTTTTCATAGGAGATCTTGATTCCCTAAAAGAACTGATCTAGGAAATTTTGTAAGAATTCTGTTACACTTTGGGAATTTTTATGGTGAATTCTAGTGGTGAGATTCGGTCTATTTTGTCACTTTCTCTTTTTTCTTTTGTTTTCTCATGCTCTTTTTGAAATCATTCAACAGAGAATGGAATAATAACAGTAACTTTGCAAATGAGAAAAACAAACAAGTAAAC
The DNA here is from genome assembly GCF_017639235.1 of Corvus kubaryi. Taxonomy (NCBI): domain Eukaryota; kingdom Metazoa; phylum Chordata; class Aves; order Passeriformes; family Corvidae; genus Corvus; species Corvus kubaryi. The sequence goes on along the minus strand of NW_024581131.1, from coordinate 10,073,428 downwards.
CTTTTTTTTCTCCATGTAATGATTTGCTCTGTATTTACCGAAAGCACCATTCTGTGGAAAAAATGGAAAAAAAAGTAAAAAAAAAAAACCAGCCAAAAAATTAATTTACTTCTGAAAGCCTATAAAACCCATGATCTTTTAAGCAATTCTAGAACCAGAATTTGTAGTTCAAACACTAAACTAAGATTATAAATAAAATATTGGTTTTTTTCTGTACTCGGATATAGCTCATTCTTAATGTGGCTTTAAACATCAAAAGTTTGTTAAAATTCCTATGATAATCTGCTCTGATGGTCCAAAACACAATCACTTTAAAGAGAATAATTAAACCATTTTGGATCATTACTGAAGAATAGCACAGTTTTTATTTTAGTTTATGAAAACAACATACAGGCAAACAAGGGTGTTTGATTTCTAATGCAGGATTAAGATCATTCCTTCTAACGGTGTTTGCAATTATCTCTGTTATATCACAAGATGCTTTTCACAATGCCAGAAAAGTTTTGTAAGGCGCTTCTGTTATCATTGAATTTATTAGACAAAGCTGAAAACTTTGTTCTGGTTTTTTTATTATTTGTAATTGTCAATAAGAAAATTCACCTTTATATCAAAGCTAGTGCTTTCCAGTTCAGTCCCGGGACTTCTAGGCACAAATATGAAAGAAGTTTAGCTGTCTATAATACGTGTAATAAGAGCTGTATCCCTATGTGCAAAATCAAATCAAAATGCTGTTCGTGGAGTAAATCACAGGAAGAAGTCTGAGGATTTTGGTTTAAAAAATAGAAAGAACAAAGTCAGACAAATCAGAGGATATTATAAGTTACTGTAATTTGCATGACAATTAGATTCCCTGTAGAGTACCCTGTTTACATTGATTTAAACTCAGACTCATTTACCAATGGGAAATGCACACCTTTTGCCTTTCTGTTCATATACATTCTCTGGATTTAGCTTATTGGTATAGGACTGATGTATACTGTGCATGCTGAAAGCTAAAAGGAAGGCTTTCCATAAGAAAACCTGCTTCAGGACACTGTGTTCTTCCAAGTAAAAGTTCTGCCAAATTAAACTTCTTTATGCATTGGCAGCTGAATAAAAGCATTTTAAGATGATTTAAATTAGGGAAAAAATATATATAATTCCTGAATGTCTTTTCACCTATTTTCTTTTTTAACCACCCTTATTTAGAGTTTTTAGGGTCTTGTGCCAGGTGAATAATATTCTTACCAAAATCTCTTTGGAGCTTTCTAGTATGCAACAGCATGTAGGATGAAGACCCCACTGAAAAATATACTTCTATTCTGTAAGTTTGAGATGGAATTCCGATTGGTTGAGGGGGTAAACATCTCCTGTTGGATGCACAGTTTTCAAGGTTGCAAGTGAATATTGTAGTATGAAGGCCTGATTTAAAGAGGACACAGTGGAGATAGGTGACAATGAATCACACCCTGCAAGGAGTCTGATAAGTCTAATACAGAATGAAACCCAAAGTTCTATAGCAATCTCTAAGAAACATTTGGCAAGGCATTATCCTTTGATGTGCTACATGAAAAATAATATCTACTCAAAGGGAATTTTAATAGAGGGCAAAGATGGACCTGAATGTAAAATATTGCAGCTGTGACTCCTGGGTTTGCCTATTTCTTCAAAGAGCAATAGAGTGTTTCATCATGATTTTTTTTAAGCATTGTGATAGATTCTGTAGAAAACTACTGCAGTTACACATTCCTATGAGGTCTTTGCCCATCTAGCTAGTAACATTCTGTCCGTGGCCAATGCTCATCTGAAAATTGAAAAAAAATCCTTTCAGGAAACCTAAATCTGGACTATTTGCCATCTGTAATTAATGGGTTTATGTTAACAAATTATGGCTACTCTAACCAACACTTGTGAAAGCAGTTATGGTCAACATGGTTTTATAAACATTCAGTTTTTTACTAACCCCTAAAGTAGGTTAGGAGGAGGCCCATAAGAAAACAGGTATAGTTGTTGTCAAGTGCAACACTGGATCATTGACAATCTTTGATCTTTACAGTAATAAAAAATATTATCAGTGACTGTTTTAAACAATATATTCATTCTTATTGAGTGCTAATCCAGTTGTATTGGCTGATCAAAAAAGCAGATATTCCTGCTTTCTCATAATAAGCATAAAGGAAAAGGATTTGGGTGTGTTTGGTTGGGTAAGTATATATGTGTTACATGTCAACCATATTAGTTATGATTTCCCCATCATGTTCCCTATCTTTCTTGAAACCACAGATATTATTTCTGATTCATTCTTACTTCTACAAAGCACTCAGTACTTTTGCAGGTTAATTAAATACTAGAGTTGGAGAAGATCACAGTTTAAATTATGAACTGAGCTCTGTAATAAAGTGGAAGGAGTGTTGTGCTTTCTTGTTTTGATGCTCAAATCACATGCCAATGGCTCCTGTTACTGCTCCAGAGACAACAGTGTTAAGAAAGAAACTTGTATCTCCTGTATGACAGAATGTGACTGACAGAAAGTTCTAATGAAATTTCTCTTGCAGGTGACCACATTGTGTGTGACGTAAAAAAATTGTGCAAAAAAAATTGTGTTCTTGATTATGATCCATCGCTTTCTAGTGGGCTCATGAGAAGTGATGAATGATTCTTCATTTCATTTGATGGAGTTTGAAGATGTTTATCTGCTGTCCTGTACAAATAGAAACTGCAAAGCATTTTCTTTCTGGAATTTTCATCAAGTCTTGTGAATCTTGCCATATGCAGAAATAATGGGAAAAGCAAAGCAAGTGAGTTCCATTCAATTCATCATAGAAGATGGACATTTTATTTTCCTTCAAAAAGGGCTAAATGTATGAAAAGTAATAGATTAATTGTATTTTTTGCTAAAATATTCTAACACATTAAAAATTATATTTAATCATTGCAAGATTCCCTGTCCCCAATGATCACAGGTTGATCCCAGAATTAGAGAAAAGACAAGTAAATTAATATTGTACCTTGTTATACCAGCTTCATAGTCCTATGAAAATGTTTCATAACAGCTATTACAGGCTTTTATATGTCAGATATGACCATTAGTGTATCTTTTCAACGAGGAGCACAGACGATCTCTTCAACTTTTTCACCCCTCTCTAAAGGTTATACCCCATTTTTTATCTGAGTACATAATTTTTGAAATTCTCACTGTTTTTTTTTTTTAAGTCCAGGAGGTGAAGGTCTAAGAAATGTTAGGAGCTACCATGCAATTTCATAACAAGAGAAGTAAATGAAGAAATAATTTATCCTTATCTTCTAGATGTAATAAAAGCTGTTAGATTTTGGTGCCTGGGTTTCTGTTTTTCTTAGTAGAACTATTTAATTTTTCTTAGTAGAACCATTTAATTTCTCTTTTTCTCATTTGTGCAGGTGTTGCCAAGAAAAATCTCATTTCTAAAATTTGATCTGCAGTTAACACCACTGAAGGTGGTGGTGGATATTTTATTACAGAGGTGATGTTATATATTAGTATTATAAATAACACATGAAGCCACCCCTACTGACACAGCACAGGTTCATGAGCAGGAGATGGGCTTGGGGAGATTCTGGGAAACCTACCAGGTAAATCTATTATTCCTGTTGGCCTGCAACCTCACTCATGGTAGTGCCCCATGAAAACACTGTGGGTGTGTCTCGTTTGGGTCTGGAAGAGCACAGCAGGGCAGAAGAGTATTGGGTTGGGAATAACTTCATTGACTGCTTCCCACTTAAGAGCATAGATGCAGAAATAATTAGCATAATCAGCATAATAGCTAATAGCTCAGGTCCAGATGTGCAGTATACTATAAGAAATGAGGAAATTTTGTTGTTCATCACATTTAATCACAAGTAGGTTGTAAGGCTTAATGTATGCTAAACAATGGAAAACTTGAAGACTAAAAAAAAATCACAGATTTACGGTACAAGTTTTACACAAATGGCAAAGTCATGCTTTGAAAAAATACGAATGCTGGTTTGATTGACTCTAGGATAGTTTTTTCAGTATTAACTCTATTGAGACAAACGACATCTGTACTTTAATAGTTACATGCTATTTATTTCAATAAGAATATATCATGATTTTCTTCGGTGAGAAATATGTAACAAAATATTTAGTTTAGTTTGTCTTGGTTTTACTCCTTGCTCTCATGTTTAAAATGTACATCCAGATTGTCTGTTAATCAGAGTTGCTCTCCAAAGGGCTAAATCAGTGAACTCTGACTGACTTTCATAAGAGACAAATATTTCATGTAGTGTAACTCCAATGAGGTATGAAATTTAAGAATGAGGGGGGGACACTGAAATGATTACATCATCAGATGATTTTATGGTCATCTTTTGTAAGACAAAAAAGACAAATAATATATTATTTTTGAGAACTTTGAAAAGCAAATCTTATGTTAAGATAGAAATTCTTAGCAGAAAAAAACCTGAGCCAGAATAAATTAGAGTATTATTGGACTTCAAAGGAACAGTAAGATGTAACATTTAAAGCAAGAAGTGGGAGTTATATATCCCAGATAATCTTTATATATTTTCTAACAGCACAATTTGCTCAAAAATTAGTTACTTTTTTTGTGTATCATGCAGCTTCTGCAAGGATTCTAACTGTCTTATCCATAGTTTTCTGTTTTCTTCTTGTATTTTGCGGTACATGTATTATATAATCTGGGCTTTCAGCTCTGTAACTACTTCCCACACAGAGTATTCAAGGAGATTCTCTTAAGTCATCCAAACTCCACTTATTGGAGGTGCATGTCTGGTACTCTCTGAGGCTTTTTCAATCTACTTGAAATGACTTGTGCAGTGAGAGATTCCTTAATTTCTTCTATTCTCTGCTGCTACAGCAATATGTGATTAACATCCTCATTTGGAGAAGTCTTTGCACGGGTTATATTTTCATCAAATTTAAAATATAAACTGAAATTGTATTTTATTTTTGTAAAAAATTTTGAACTCTGTTGAATTGAAAAAGTACTTCTGTTCCTTTCACAGTAGTTCAGTTCAGTGCAACTAAATTACAAAAAAAAAAAAAAAAAAAAAAAAAAATTAAAAAAGATAAACTATCTTGACATGATCTCCATGCAGATGGGTCTGTATATAATTTAAAAAGTGATTCTACAGGTGAGATTAAAGGAATAAAGGAAGAAATGTACAGAAAAGAAAGAAAAGAGAATAAATGAGCCAAGAGAGAATCTAGTAAAACAGAACTGGAGTTAGTGGACCACAGAATTAATCCAATCCCTATAACTAATTTAATTCCATAAGATGTAATTCAATTTGATTCAATTTGCTCATTTAATTCCTAAAAGGACAGTTAGTTGTCTAAAAAAGGAGGTGGAAAGCTGAGTTCTGTTTTTGGCAGTACCCATGTGGTATAAATCAGGTTTTCCTTTTCCTTATCCTCCTGGGCTTGCCACTTCAGTTTGGCTGTCCAGTTATCATTTTCTGAAGCTGCCTTCCTGGGGCACCCACCCGTGCAGCCTGTGCTGGCAGCGAATTCCAGTGGTCAGTGAGACAAAGGTCAGTGTTGTGTTCCGAGCAGAGCCTCTGCAGTACTTGGTGTTTTAAGTTCACTAACTCCTAAGCTCATTCCTATTCGATAAAGCAAAGTAGTGCCATGAATAATGTATATGTTTGGAACATCGTATATAAGATTGAGGTTGTTGATCACGTGCTCTGTGTTAATTAACTGTCTTCCACATTTAAAGGGTCTTTTCATGTCTTCTTTTCTCTTTTGGAATATAATATACCTTTCTTTGTGATGAAGAAAGGTCAAAATCAATAATTTGATCAAATTATAAAGACTTGGGGAAAAATATCAAGGTCTTTGAATATTAAGACTATAAAAGGATTACAAATTGTATAAAACTACTTTTAAGAAAAAAAAAGAGTAAATAACAATGCTCTAAAATTCCTAGAAAGTAAATGCCTAAACAAACAGTCATCATGACCTTAACAGACTGAATAAAACAGAGAAATTGACAACTTCCATGGCTTTTGCTAAAACTTCCTTGACAGAGACTGTTCTGTTCTCCTATTTTTATTTTTTAAATAAATTCTATTTCCTATGTCAGCAGTGTTTCCATCAAGATGGACATGAGTAATTATTGTTGGAAACATTGTTCCCTCCTGTTTCTATCTGGAGAAACACTGGCTCTGGTTGTTTATTTTTTCACCTCCCTGCTGATTTCTGACGCTCCTGTGGGGAAGCAATCAATTCTGTACTGCAAAAAAAGCTTTTGTCCACCTAACACAACAATAAAATAATAAAGGGCTGAACCAGGCAATGAAGAATAAAATGCAGTGGTAATGGTGAGGGAAGAGTCCTGAGAAAACAAACATTACAGGAGGAGAAAAAATATATTGAAAAGATGAAGGAAGTTGAAAAAAAATTGTGAAGCTATTATTTCCTTCTCATTTTGTGCTTTGTGTTTCCTGGTATAGCTGGACCATAGGCGAACCCATTGATGAATTCATTTTAAATAAATCACGTTGGAAACTCTTTGAGGGATTATTTTAAAAGTAATAAAAGCAACATTCCTTAAACTTGTATGGGTCAAAAAAGCCACAGGGAACTATTTCGCTTGTTATGATGTTCTGCTAGGACACTAAGAGATTACTGTAGCAAAATATTTAAGTTGGAATTCTGAAAAATAAACTGTTCATACTTTAAAAGTAGAAAATTGTTTCCCAAAAGAAAAAGTAGAAATTTGCATTCTGGAAGAATCCAATTGGGAATTTCTCCATGTATCATTTTAACATTAACTTCTGCTGATTTAAAAATTGGATTTCTAAAAATCAACCTGAAAGAAGCACTAGAATGCATAGAATGGACAAAGATGGCAGTGATGAAATAATTCATTTAGTAGAACCTTCCATTTTTATCCTTTGAAGTTATTTTTAGTGATACAATATTTTTCATTAGGAACTAAGAAGAGGCCTTTTTGTAGGTTTTTTCCCCTTTATCTCCTCAAGTGGGGGATAGCATTTTAGACTGTCTAATAAAAATGGTGTTATAATTTTGGGGAATAAAAGGAAAGATGCATTGTGAAACACCTGGTAATTTTGTAACATGCTTTTTTGGTTTTGTTTTGTTTAAATTGCTTTTTCTTGCATTTGCAAAATAAGAGGATGAAATTATAAGATAGAAAAATTATCTCTATGATGAAGGTGCAAGATATCATTATTTTCATGCAAGATTTTCTTAATTTCATTCTAATTTGCTGGCACAAAAGGGTAGGAAGCGCAAATAAGTCTTTCTTATAATTTTTTTCATGATTCTTTAGGTTTTGAATATGCTGTTTTCCTTCACTAGTCAAATGAATATTCAATGGATTTTATTATGTTTCAGATTAGGAGCCTTTTCCTTTGTCTCTATTTACAATTTCAACCGTTTTCTGTACCTTCAGTTTTCACTCAACATATTTTTTTTAATTAAAAACTGAGTCTTTTTAATTATATATTTTCTCCATGATGCAGGGTTGTAGGATACTGTGTTTCATCCCAAACTTCCTGGTAGTATCTGGTCTCATTCAGTACCCTCACACCATTATTTGGTTATATCACTCTTTGTCTCTAATTTAGAGTCGGTCTCTACAGTCACCAGGAATTTTTCCTCCACACAACTCCAAGTGTTGATAGTAAATGGAAGTGCAGAACAGTATGACTGCCCAGCACTTGTTTCAGGGCTTAGGAGCAAAACATGGTAAATTCAAACTTTCCAGGTTTCTGTGGCAATTGTGGTTTGGCTGCAGAATGTCAGCAGAACAGCCTGACTGGAGTGAGGCAATCAAGCTCTTGCGCATATCTTAACGCAGGAAGATGTTACCGCTGAAGAGAAAAAAAATATTCTGTCTCCTCTAAAGTATGCTTTAAAACTTGAGTGAAAAAAAAGCTGGTTTTTCTTTGTTTTGGTTTGCTTTTTGGTCTTTTTTTTGATTTCTGTTTTTTATTTATTTAAAATATCAGAAAGCTATTGCAAGTTTAGATTTCTGAAACCATATTTCATGTGTGGTTGGTGGAGGGGCCGCAACACCTGTCATTTAGTCGACATCACTGAAGAAATGGATCACCCTATTTCTAAATGGATTTTTCCTTGTGCTGATCACAGATAATTATAGGTCTTTTTTTAAATGCCTTTTAAGTATCGATAGCACAACTATGGAAGCACATTGCTAGGAATGATGCCAGAATTTTGTGCAAATTCGTCACATTTAACCCACTGGTAGTGGTCTGTTGCTTTAGTTTAATTTTAAAGTTGTGATCTGACATGTGTTGCTGTATTGGTTCAGTTGGGGAAATTATTTTGTTCTTTTAAAATGTTAATTAAGTCCTCAGAGAATTGATGGGCTGAGAACCACGTCTTTCACATTGCTTTGCTGTGACAGTGTTGCAGCTTTGATTTTAAGGGTATACCAGAAGCACATGAGAAGTGTTCATCTCTTCCAACCAGTCTTCTGTGACAAATGCAGTTCTCTGTCTGGACATTTTCTCTGAGATATAAACTCTATCAGACACATACCAGACACGTTGTTAATAAGCTGCAGTATGTTCATCATGAGGTAATAAGTACTGATACCTCTTGCTTCTGAGTTTGGCCTTGGGTTAAATTTCTATATCTTCATTTAAGTTTCCATCAAGTGCTCTATCTTAGTGCAGCTGCAAAGTGTTTGATAGCTAAGAGCCTGTCTTTGCAGGGTAAGTTATACAACATTAGAAGTGTCATCACTCTATGTCTGTTGTTCAGATACAAGCTGCTCTCTCTCCATCCCTTATGGAAACTTCCAATAATCTTGTTTCTCTGCAATCCTAATTGACACGATTAATTATTTTTATTCCATTTCATTTCTCAGGGTGTTTCCAAGGAATAGCACAAGTAATGGCAAGAAGAAAGAAGTTGGTGATTTTACTTCAAGAACATATGTGCATCCAGATAATCATAGAATCCCAGAATGGCTTGGGTTGGAAGGGAACTTATAGATCATCTAGATCTATTGATCATCTAGTTCCAAACCCCCTGCCATAGGCAGGGACAATATTTGAGTAAAGTGCCCATGAAAAAAAAAAATACTACAAGAAATAGATCAGTCAAGATACAAAAGATTAGAAACAAATATCCATTATTTCCTCTACTGTAGACACCCACCCACCCACACATATATATATATGCACATGAATCCACTTTTGATGCTTTTCAGGTCTGCTCTGGAAAGCAATGCAGATGCAGTGGAGATGCAGTGCACTTCTCTTTGGGTAGTTAAGCTGCTCACTGGCATCTGTGGCAGAGGAGGAAAGTGAGACAAAGAGGCTTTCACCAAAGGCAAAAGTTCTGGTGTGGACAGACCTCTCTATCCCTGAGGTAAGAGTTGACCCCATGGATACAGAGCAGTGAGTCTGTAGGGTCTGCTCTATTGCAGGACAGTATGGTTCCTTATGTATAAACAGTGGAAAAGGGTACTCACGTGTATGTATCTGAAAGTGAGAGAAGTGGATATCTCTTTCTGTAGTAATTCTAGTTTTGCCAGTAGTCTTTGTAACCAACACGTAAAAACTATTCATTTCGCTTTTTGTAGCAGTTTCCCCATTTGCAAAATGTGTTGGGAAACAGACACAAAAAGCAGTGTGAATGTTGGTTCATTACTGCTGTTGCTCTTTTTGATGAGGTTGGACTATTTTTCTTTTCTTTTGTGTTTCCCAAGCATTCAATGCTTCTCTCTGGGAATTTCAAATAGAAGAGTCAATGAGTCACTGTCTCCAAGTAAAACTAATACATAATTTGATGGTATTATTTAATGGATATGGCATCTTTTGTGCCTGTTGTGCACCTGTGACAGCACTGCCAAAGGCAGTGACAGTACATTCATATGGAGTGAGATGTGACCAAATAATTCAACACCCTTGTTTCTCTTGTAGCTCTCTCAAACATTATCTTTGAGAGAAAGGGCAAAGCAGTCAGCAATTCCATCCTCTAGGAAGGAAGTGAAGGGATGAAAGAAAGGTACAGGCACAGACGCATGAAACAATGAGAAGAGACACAGAGCTGGGGGGATGTACTTCATTCGGGAAAAGTTGTAGGAATTATCTTCCCTCTTGCTCACAGAACAAGGCTTCTCTTGAGTAAGTAAGCTTTTGCAGATCGTCATGGGTATCTTTTGCCCTTTAAGAGTACATTCAGCCTTATCTGTTTCAATCTTATCTTAAATATGGACTAAGAAGTGTTCCATCTTCAGGAAGATTGATTCAACTAAATGGCAGAAAGCCTTTATGGAAAGGAAACAACACATTAAACTAGAACTTAACTGTGCTGTAAACAGAGTGGATATTCATGCTGACAGGGTAAGGAGGAATTGCTGTCATTTGCTGCTTCACTAAACCTTTCCATAGAAGTCTTTCATGCAGTTTACAAATACTTATTCCCAATTTCCCTCCTCCTCAGCTGTTAGAGGGAGTTGGATAAAGTGTGTGTTGTTTCCTCCCAATGTGAAGTGAGTGCGCTGTACGCCTGGGGTTTGGAGGAGTTCCTCTGCCAGGGCTTTTCCCCAGGACGTATTTGGGTACACCTGGTGAGGGGAGGGATTTGCATGCCGTGGATGGGAAGAGAAACAAGCCTGCTGAGCCCCTGCAGGGATGTTGGGCTGAGCTGTGCCCTTCTGTGATGGAAAACCAGATTTGCTAGGAGCTTAGAGGTGTCGCAGAGTTTGCAGCTAGCAGTGAGTTGAGTGAAGGGCACAGTGAGCAAGGGGAAGAATATTGATTTATAAATAATTCTACTACCAATTCTGCTTCCTTTTATCTGTTTAGAAAACAAATTATTTTAGTTTATATGAATATTTTTAAATACATACTCTGGCTTTTGTATTTAAAATAATTTTTTAAGATCTTTAAGCTCAGTGTGGGGAGTGGCCTTGTTATATTCTTCTGGCTGCCTCTGGTTCCCATTTGTGAAACATGATATATATTTTGTAATAGATATTAGAGCAATCTGGAGGAAAGATTGGTTAACTCACAGTGTGTCACAGGTAGAAAGTTATCTTTCTTCTTCTCCCTCTCACTGTGTGAATGCTGTACTTCCTTCTGGGCTGTAGTATATGTTATATAAGTGTCCTACAATGTGTGATTATTGTTGCATTAACATTAACATTTTCTCTAAGAACTAGTTAGAAGGATCAATACTTAGAAGGAAAAGCTTGTGTCTTTATTCTTGACACTAAATCTTCATGCTCTCAACATTGATAAATTATGTCACCAAAAAGATGGGTTTATTATTTATTTATTATTCTATTTTACTTTTCAAGGCTGAACATAATTCTTTGAATGCCTGGTGTTCAACTCCTTTAATCAGGTTTGAACACATTTCTATAACAAATTTATTTAAGCAACCTGATTCCTTGCCAGATAATAGTAACATATTGCATATCAACAGAATGTTGTAGAATGATTATTTTTAAAACTCAGTGCTGTTCTTTCAATTTATAAAGAGTTCAGAAGCAAAACAAATATTTTCTAGCTCCAGCATTCAAAGGCAAAGGTGAATTCTTTTTCCAATGTCAGGAACTCAAACACTGCTCCATTCATCCAGTTTATGAAACCTGAAGAGCAAAGCTAAAAAGAAACCCTATATTTTCTTTTTTTCCAAAATAGAATGGCTAAGTATAAAAGAGCAGTATAAACACTGAAGAGTATGAATGATTATGAACAGTATTTGTATTTAAAATATTTTTAAAGCCTAATTTAATAATAAATAATTATCAACAGTAGAGTCACTGAGTAAATCTTGCATAACCAGCATAGGTTAAACATTTTCAGTGTATTTCTTTACCTGATGATTGACCTTGTCCCATTGCTACTATCAGCAAATTGTTCTGATATCAAGAAGATATAATGAGGCAAACTTGTGCATGAAAACAATAAATGATTTATTCTCTCAGACCAGCATATGATAAAAATCTAACATGGTTATGAGGGGGAAATTTGACTTATTGTCTTCTAATATTGTTCATTTCCAGGAGCAGGGGAAGGGGAAGTTATATTCTCTAGCTCCTTATTTCACTAAAAAAAAAAAAAAACCAAACAAAAAACCCCCAAAAATAAACCAAAAAGTTTAACCCAGAGAAAAATCTGGGGGATAGTGAAGTTCTCCAAGGTGCCACAAGTTTTTCTGGCTCTAAAGTTATTTTCCCAAGGCAAAGTATAAAAATTTCTGGGCAATGTCATAGAAGAAAAACAATTTTGGAACAGATCAAAAGTCATTAACAAAATATTTGTATCAGTGTTTCACCTCTTAATTTAGGAGAAATGTGATGTATGGTTAAAAATACTTTTTTTTGCCCCCATGAATGATTGTCTAGAAAAATGACGTGTAAGCAAGTATGGTTTTGTTGTTGTCTATGACTGTGTGAGTTAAGAGAAATGTCAATGACAAATGTGGGTAAGAATAGGACTTTCTTTTTAAAGATAAATGAAAAGTGTCATGTGATTTTACAGAATATCTGAGTGGACTCATTTTCATTATAGTTATGATTTTCTGGGGATTTTGTTGACTTAAGAGCATTCAGATGTAATATATTTTTTTTTAATTAAAAAACCATTTTAATGAAAAACTGTCCATGAAGAAGACTGAGTAGTTGTCAGTTGTCTGTGGTTACTGAACTGTGAGAAAAGGGGCCTTCATTACAACTGTGAAATACGAGGGGAAAGCCTTAGCTTGGAGCAAGCTGCAGAGAATAGGTTATAAAATGGTTTGAGAGCAAGTGGTGCAGCTGGTCTGATGCAAAGGAGAGAACTGTCATGGGCTGCAGGCCGTAGGCTACTGGGATAGGTGATCTCATTAAGCACCAGTCTGATATAATCATGCTGTTCATGCTGGTTTTTACTTCTTGGTGCTGGACAACGTATTCATACCTTAATAGAATCACAGTCTGAGGTTTGTGATAGGTAACAATACCAAAGCTGTTCAGTGAATGTCTGAGGTCCTGCTTTTTTTCCCTTTTGTTGGTGGTTGCCCAGTCCTGTGATGCTGGGTCACACTGGTTTTGCCTTCAAATGAAGCTCTGCATATCCTGAGGCGTAAATGACGCTGGGGTGAATACTGAGAGGGCAGATCTGGTGGCTTAAGGGAAAGACACAAGGAGCAAGTCCTGGAATGTAGTGGGATGCACATCTCAGAAAGCTGGAAAATATGTCTCTCCACAGAGAAAAGGCCTGCAAGAAATCAGATTTGATGGTCAAAAGGAAAACAGTAAAGGAGTAGGAGGAGATCTGCCCCTTCTTCCTTTGTCTTATGGGTCTTATGTTCTAAAACACTCAATAGAATTATGCTACCTGATATGATATTGATACTTCGTTTAAAAGAGTCCAAATCAAAATGTTATTACCTGTTAACTGCTACAACTAGCTCTGGCTTAAACTCTTCAAGAAGACAAAGTCTTAACCAAAGAACCTCAAATACTTGGTAGATTAAGTTGCAGATTCTAACTTGGTGACTGGTACCTAAGACAGCAGTTAATTTCATCTGGATTCAGTGCCTCAGGAATAGCTGTAAAAGCTGAATAAATAAGTTTTATGCTATAAAGAACATGTTCCTCTTACTGTAACTATCATCTGTCTTCCAGACTTCTCCAAAGACTTTCTCGTCTGTAGGATTTATTAACTGCTTTGCATAGTTTTCACAGTATCATAATAAATTAACAAAATGTCCACAACTCAAAGTCTTAGACTAAAACAAAACAAAAAACCACCCAAAAATACTCCAAACCTGTGTGTGGGTATGTGAAAAGCAGACAGAAAACTCTGTGTGTGACAGAAGAAAAACACTGAAGTTTAAGGAGTTTCTCATGCTCTTAGAGAGCAGACATGATGTTTGCAAAAACAATAAATTCTGTATACCTTCCCCCTCATGCCCCAGGCAATATTTATTTTGTGAAAGTATTTTCCCTTAAAAAGCACAACATACTCAGGGCTATGTAGCTAGGCCTTTTGAAATCAGAATCTGGCTGCTCAGGCAACCATGACCACATTTTAAATTGCTTGATTATTTGTCTGTGGGGGATGACCATTTTATTGCCTGAAATAACACAATTATGTTGCATCCCTCGATGCAATAGCTGTCAAAAAGAGTAGATAAAGAAATAGACTGAGCTAGTTTCAAGTATATCTTGGACAGTAATTATTTGAGGGTACAGACAGGAATTGTGAGGAAATACCCAAGAGACTAGAAATCTCACTTCTGAATAAACAGTATTTAAAATGTGTTCAAGCTTCTAAGATTGTTAACCCTCTTTTGTGCTGTAAGCCAAGTAGACTAGAAGTGATTAAATTGCACCCATTTTCCAATGAAGCAATCCCACTGCAATGTGGAAGAAAGAGCGTAGCTCACCCGTCAGAGAATGTTTGTAACCAAAAAGAGCTGAATTATGCTGTTCCTGAATTGTGTAGCAAAGAGCCACTTTCACTTCTCATTGAACTCCTGTAAATTAAATCTGTACCTTTATTTGAATACAGAAATGTTATACCTTCTCTTTTATAATGGCTGTAATAAAACCAGGGTGACTTTCAAGTTCAGACAGCAAGATGCATGCCTCGTATATTTGAAATGGTTCTCCTTCATCTTTCTGAGTCTTCAATTTACTTTTCCTCCCTGTGCTGTGAGCAGTTTGCAACTGAAATTTGAAGGAAAGTAGTGCCAGACCAGGTCTGTGATGAGGGCTGTTCTGAAATTCCACAGGTGCTGTGTAGTCTACAGGAAGGTTACCAGTGTTCAACTTGGCATGGGAATGTTACCTACAAAGAATTTAGAAAAATTCATCTTTAAGGGCATATAATAAATTTTATTGAGGAGTGTGGACTTTTCAAAGCTAGACATGAAAATTGCCACCCTTCGCAGAAAATAGGTTACAGTTTGTTCTCTAATAGTTTGATTTGTTAATTTTAAAGTTCTCCCTGCAAATAAGGAATTACAGAAGAGAAAGAAAGTTGTTCCACGCAGCATACACCTTTGATATGCAACAAAGATTCTGGTTCCTTAAGTTACTGGTGCTAGGGTGTCCGTTGTTTTGTTTCTTTCCCATGCATCCCACTCTCAAATTCCAGTTTAACTACATATTCATACAAGAATATATATATACAAGAATATGTATATATACAAGAATATATATATATGGATGGATTTGTGTACATTTATACATGCCTTTGTGCATATTTAGTTTCCTGAAGCTAAAATAGTTTGAAGTGTTTATGATTAGAGCTGCCCAAATTAGAAAGTCAACTGCAGAGCACAGTTTCCATATGTACATGAGAACAAATATGGATATGATGTATTAAATAGAACAACAGCATAATATTGGGAAGTAACAACCAAACAGGAAGAGGAAACAGCAGCCAAATTGAAAGAAGCCCTGCCAGGACTTCTGCATTCAGCTGGTTAATATGGAAAGATTGTTAACCTAACTTTGTAAAGGAGCTGGGGTAAAAATATACTCGAGCAAAAATTCTTAAAGGTATGCAATTTGTTAACTCCATTTTCTGCAGTATGAAGTAATAATATAGGAGAGGGTACATAGAATTCTGCAGAAGGTGATGAGATCCAACAGCATGAAATCATGTCAGGTGTTCCACTTCTTCCAGGAAGCAAGTAACCAAAACTTGGAGATGCATAAAAGGGACATGGAAGCCAACGATCTCCAGAGGAGTGAGGTATCCTTTACATAACTGATTAAAACTGGAAGAGTGGGTTGTAAAAAAGTAATTTAAAAACATTACTTTTTGGTTTAACATAAGATTAACAACTTATTAGGAAGTTTGGCTTCATAATGAAGATGAATGACGGGATGATTTTCATTGCCAACGTAAATTTACCTTTCACAATACTGGACTTTAAAAACCTTTTCAAAGTGTTTGATTTCAGTTGTCAGTTTGAGTAAAATTATTAGAGTATTTCAATGAAGAGTACTTCTATTAAGAGCATTCACACAGATTTCATTTCTTGTAATATATGTTTATTTGATTTGAAGTTGATGATTGAGTCTCTTTGGGAGGAGGCTGGGTGTACGTACATGCGTGTGACAAACTGCATTCATAAATGCCTTCAACGAAACCAAAAACAGTCTTATGAACATTCTTCTCTCTCATATGCAGCATGTGCACTGAACAACATTTTTCTTTCAATAAGCTTATAAAGCTCTTGGGGAAAATCTGTAGTCCTTTATCACTAAGTGAGCTCAAACTTTTAAGTGTAAATAAAAAAAAAAAAAAAAAGCTTGGGCTTATTCATTTTTTCTTTTTTGAAAGCATACTCTTGGGAGAAAGCAAGTACCTTCAAATATCCTTTGAGAAGCAATGAAATAGATGTAATATTTATATATCTTAATGGCCTGATGGGAGCTGAATCATGCTGAAGGATGTGCTAACCCTTTCATACATCATAAAGGAAAACATTAAGCCCCATGCAAAATTCATCCCATGTTGACTCTTTTAAAGCTTATCAGGAATTTTTAGTGGTATGCTTGCTTTATTTGTTTTTAATTTGCTTTGGTTTAATTTCTTTGTTGTCGATGGAAAGCAGTTTTTCTTACAGTTTTTTCTTACAGTTCAGTGGATCCAACACCAGAAAAAAGTAAACAGAGGCATATGAAATTGTCTCCCAGAATATTTGCTTTCGATGGCAAATTCTGCTACTACTTAATGTCACTTTCACTGAGCTACAAATAAGTATTCATCTTTGAACAATCCACTGAACAGTTTTCAAGCTTTTTCTATCATGAGTTGTTAAATCAAATCCCATTATTTTCTTCTGTACAATTCTACTAGTGAATGGCTTCAGTTTAAAGGAACATATTATTTGGGCTTAACCCTTAATGTGAAATTCAAAATATTTTCTCTCATATATATGCATTTTCAGAAAATGTACTTGAGCATGCAGTATTTTTCAAACTTGACACCTAGCTATGAAAGGTACTATCAAGTGTTTTAGTGGAACTTGCTGGAAGTCTTTTTTCAACTGTAGTAAGGTTTGACCATTTTATAGGTTTTACAGTTCTTTACCATGCAAATAAAATGCTCCTCTCTTTTGATGTAATGATCTTACTCTTCAAGGTTAATTCTGTTCTCTAAGAACTATGTATTAATTTAAAAGCAGTTACTTTTTTCAGTAATTTATGTGCAATTTATCCCTTAAATATGTTCCAGTATTTAGTCATTAATTTCACCTCCTGTATACATATCCATCTAAGTACGTGGACATAGCAATGTTCATGCATCACACATGATGTATGATTTAAATATAATTATTAGTGCTTTTTCTCCAGAAATCTGCTAAGGGAAATAGCATACAGATGTGGTGTTTTAAAGATAAAATTATGGGATAACTTGGGATTTGCGCCCAAAGAGATGCAGGTTTTTTTTTTTTTTTCAGATGATCAAATATGTAATATTCAGAGTCTTTTTGATCATGTCTTTTGGAAGTACCCTGGGCTGAGGTGTACAATCATTCGCATTACTTTGTGGATTTTCTGGAAAAAAGAATCAGTGACGTTGTTTAGATCAAGTTTTCTTTGTTTGAAAGAAAATTTTAAATGGAAACTCAGGTTATGATGAAATTACCATGTTGACACAGTGCTTTTCATATTCTCTTGACTGATTTCTGTGGTTTCGGCATTAGAGTTAGAAACACCTGTGCTGATGTGAGTCCCAAACATGAGAGCACTTTGTTACATACATGAATAATCCTTTCCATATTTGTGTCGCTCTTCACGTTGTCATTTGAGCAAAACCTTCCCCTGGGGGTAACGTGCTGTGTTTGGTGCTTGGTGGTTTGGTTTGTCTGGGCTGAGTGAGACAGGCAATACTAAAAGATAACCAAGTCGGCTCACAATGAAGCAATGGGTACTTATGTTCTTGGCACAAGGAATTTCTAAATGTTATGCTGTTGCTCTCTGATATTTTGATGGTGATCCAGATTTTTGTGTGCAGATCCTCAGAAAATCAGATTTCAGTATGTCTACCTACCTTGCAGGAGCTGCACTTCAGGATCTAATCCAAATATCTCACGTGTGATTCCAGATAAATTACTAGCCACTCTCCCCACTGTACTTTTGTTTTAAATTTTGCTCTGTTCTTCTATTTCTATGAACTAATAAAGCAGATCATGCAGCATCATCAAAAGCTGGATAGGCATTCATGTCTATTCTGAGTACCTGCAATTATACACCTCCAGGGTAAGAGAACTCTGCATCACAATCCCCTTGGCAACTGCAGTCATCTAGACAGTGCATAGTTTACATTATTACCAGACCAGCATTTACTACTCAGGGTCATATCTGAAACACAGAGAATTCAAATGATATTCAAGGACAAGAAAATATAGTGTGTGTGGGGGAATTGTTCTTTCTTTGTTGGTTGTTTTCTTAGGTAAACAGAGAATTCTGTTCCTGATTTTAGTTCAAAGACACTGAGGACTTCAAGATGATAGGCTCAATAAAATCATACATGTCATGGGATATTTAAAATGCAATATGTTGAATAGTAAGTTTTCATGCTAAATCATGGTGATCAGAAGTCTGGGGGTTGAAAATATTTCCTGTTTTCAGTTGTACAGGAAGGTTATTTTAGCTCCTTATAGCAATTTCAACAGCTAGAAGCAAACATGTCATCCTGAGCACAGGGCTTGTAGAGCACTTGCTTATTGTTTGGCATAATTACTATTTACATGATACAAACAATGCAGAGGACTGAGGTGGAGCATCATTTATTATTTATTTTTTTTCCCAGTTCCTGATTTTTGTGTCATGTTTTGAGTGCTGGTTTGTGGCTTGGAAGAATTCTGTCACTGCTAGTCTTCTCAGAGAACAGAGGAAAGAGGTCTAATGGAGTCAAAGGCAATTTCTTATAAAGAGATGTTATGTTAAAGTGATTGGATGTAGCAAAAGCCAGGTGACCGGGTGAACAGTGTTATTTTATCACCTCTTAGAAAATCTTTGATTTGCAGGCAGCTGTCTAATTTGCACTATCATATGATTTTCTAACGTATCTCTGTGAAAGAGCAAGAGGGTAACCTTGGGATGTTAGTCTATTAGAAAATTTATCTTTTAAAGTAAATGCCTGAAGTAGATCATGGAAGACTGGAGCAGTCACAAGACTCTCCAGGCTTTCAACTGCTGTCAATTAGAAAGTTAAATGGCAAGTACTGTAGAAGAAAAGTCAGAAATTAGTTTTGAAGGGAGTGCTTCTGTGAAAAGGCAGAAGATAATGAACATGATACAAGTATACCTTGTCCAACTGAGTAGTCAAATTGCTATAAAATATCCCTTTCTGTAGTGACAGAGAGATTAATAAACTCTGACATTGCCATTATAACTCTTTGTGGCTATACCATGAAGGCAAAAATATGCTGTAACCAGATTTGTTGTGGGAGGTTGATATACACATGTACGTCTTTTTTCCTTTTCTCAAAGATGCTTCTGAATCCTGCTAGAAGTGAAAAGCTACATTCACATGCATGATTTCTGCATTTCCACAATAATCTGAGATACGCTTAAATGAAAGTATGAATAAGATATATACACAAACATATGCACTTACTTGAGAGTTCTGTTGCTACATCTGAAGTTTTAAAGCATGTTTGACATATCAGTTATTGAATAGCACACTGTTCATAATGGCCCCTTGAAATTCTGAGAAGGTACATCATGTTCAGATAGGAGATAATGCAATTTTTTAGCAGATGGCTACATTTGATATCCCTGTGGAATATGTGGAAAAGGCACCATGGCTCTGTTCTGACAAAAAGGCTGCCTTGATGGCCAGCAATGGGCACACGAACACACACAATCTCCAGATGTAATTTTGCCAGCAGGTTCTGATGGCAAATTCTGATTTCTGTATTTGCTAGTTAGCAAATTAGTGAAGTTCATGCCCAAACCCAAAACCCCACTTTGGGCTGGCTTAGGAAATCCTTCTGGTTACCTAGCAACAAGCAGGAAGGATGTGGGGGAGCAGGAGGACTCTGAGGCGATACATGGCAGCATTAGTGTCAGTTCAACAAAGCAGACTTTATATAGGTTGCTGTGTTTACATAGGTGTCTCTGTTAATACAGTTACTGAAATGCAATAGCTGCGAGTGTGACATGGTCTGACAGTAGCATCTCCTCACATGAACCTGCCACTGTGGCAGCTTCTGTATCCAATATATTCTCAGATTTTTGGAAGAAGAATAAAATATCAGTACAAGAGGAGGGTGGAAAAGCAGAACAGAACGGAGCATTAGACTGAAGATTAATTGGCTCTTATCAAATATGCAAGGTTCTATTTTTCTCATGCCCTATAAAGGTACTGTCTTGTACAGAGGAAAAAAAATCCTTTTACAGTTTCTGTCTGCACTAAAAATATCAAGAGTATTTCCCGAGGATTTTAGTATGCATTCATCCATTGAAATATTTTTAACTTCTGTGTCTGAAAGGGAAGAAAACCAAAAAACCAGCAAACTACTGATTCAGTTGGTGTTTATGAAATAAATTCTGATGTTAGCATGTCCAATCACATTATTTTCCAATGTGAGTTTGAGCATACTGATGAGAAAGTGAGGAGAGAAACAATTACAGTAGAGTTTGAGGAAAAAAATATATGAAATTTTCCTGTTCACAAATTCATTCAGTAAACGTAGGATAAGGTCTCATTTTAATATCTGCTTTTTGTATGTCCCTTGTAAAGGCCTCTGAGCAGGTGTTCTTCCTTATTATTTTTGTAGAGATCCCTAGTACAGAAGAATCCTATTGTCAAATAAGTAAAATTTGTAAGAATTGAATGTTAGGAAGAATGTAATTATTTTTATTTAAAAAGATACTCTTAAGGTTTTCAGTGAAAAAATACAATGTGCTTGATGTTCTAATTCTGAAAGATGTATAAATTCACTGACAATGGTCAGAGATTTTCTTAGGATTAAATGCAAAGAAGAAACTGAGCCAGTTTAGTCATTATCCATAATCAGGAAAAAGCCAATATCGTAATTGAACTTGGAGTATTTTAAAGTGGGTGCAGGCTGTTTGTTTGGGGGTGGTTTTTTTGTGGGTTGTTGAGTTGGTTTTTTTTCTATAACATGGAAACAAACCTAGATTTCATTCTGAACACCTGTGATGACAAGTGTGGATTTCTAAAATTTTGTAATCTGATGTCTACAAAGTTGTATCAGGATGATTTATTTGCCACTTCTCAAGAGTAACTGTTTTATAAGCATCTTTGGCATAGGACAGTGTGACCAGCAGGGAGCTGGCATGGCATCATGTGCCCGTGTTATCAGTGGAAGATGAGAGTTCCTGGAAAATCCTTGGGAAAATGGCCAAGGCCAGTGCCTGTCCCAGTTTATGCAGTTGGTGCCTGTCCCAGGTGATGCAGGTGTTGTCTGAATATGGTCCTGACTTATTACTGTCTGTCACAGGAGTAGGAGGGTGACCAGCATCTCCACATGCTGATGATACCATCTTTGAGTCCTTGCTTTCTTTAGGACCTGTCTTTTTCCTCTTTTCCCACATATTAATCTGTATGAGAGAAATTCCTCTTCTTCACTGCAGTAATGGATCCTACTGCTTAAACATTTACAACTTCTTTGATATAAAATGTTTGACGGTTATTATAAATTATTTAATGAGATGTCATAAACTGCAGATACAAGTGATCCTCTCTAATCCTCCTCAGAACCATCCTCCTTATCCTGCTGCTGTAAAACATTAAAAGCCTTCTTTGTTATGTGTTAATTGGTATTAATGGGGTTAATCTTTGCAAAGTAGAGATTATCTTGCTATAGTCAGACATTCAAGGGAGAACTTAATTAACTGAAGGCAAAAAAATATGGAAATATAGAAAGACTTGCATACTGATGCAGCCTGTTCCATAGTCATACATTCAGATGTTGGGCTGCATTGTTCATTTTCAGAAGCAGGTCTCAAAACCAAAGCTGTACAGTCATCACAGAATCAGAGCATGGGTTGGGTTAGAAGGGACCTTAAAGATCACTCAGTTCCAACCCCCCTGCCACGGACAGAGACACCTTGCACTACACCAGGTTGCTCAAAGCCCCATCCAACCTAGCCTTGGACACTTCTAATTTAAATCCAGCATCTAATCTTTCAGTTGAAGCCATTCCCCCTTGTCCTGTCGCTATATGTCCCTCTCCACTGAGTGCCCCTGCATCCCAGAAAGAGGGATATATTGAGTGGAATACTGATGTTTTTATTTATTTCATTTCTCTATCTTAATGATTTCTTGAAGTCTATGAGGTGAGATTTTCTGTCTTTAAAAAGGCAAAGACAAAAAATAAACTACATTATTTATATGAATTATTCAGCTAGTCTGCTAGATAAATATGATCATAATAGAAGACCCAGAAAAGTTTATCCTATCACAAGTGAAAATGCAATTTAATTGAACACAAGTAATTGCAGAGTGGGATTTGTTTTCAAATAAAAGTGTATTTGCTGGAGAGAGCGTGGTCACAAAGGAGAGGCAGTGATTGTAGAATATTGCTTAGTAAAAAGCCATTCCACACAGAAATGTGCTTTTTTGGGGTCTTTTCTTCTACAGTCTTCATAGTTTCAGTACTCAATATCTGTTGGTTAAAATTATCTGTCATCTTAATATCAGTAATATCTACATTCTCTTTTTTAAGATCTGCAGCCTCTGGTGACCAGACTTCTCAAAAGCATTTCTCACACTGTAGTCAAGCAGATTGGATCTTTTTCCTTGAAGATTGCACAAAATTTTCAAGTACATCTTATCATTTTCTAAAACAATTTAATCTCGGAAGAAGTTTGGGAAGATAACTGAAGCTCTCTCTATATTTTAGAAGGAATAGTGCTGTTTAACTATTCTCTATCGTGTTGGTATTTGTTCATTAAGCTATTTGGGGTCAGCATAAGGTTTCTATTCCTCCCCTTGAGCTAGGACTTCATTACTCAGTGTGGAAGCCTTATATTGGTTTTGTCAGTTGTCAATGACTACCCATTGTTATGGGAAGAGCCTTCAGTTTGGTACAGAGACTCTATTTTTTGGGCGACTTTCATAAATATGGTTAAGCTCCCTTGTTTCTTGACAGCTAGAAGATTTAAAATCTTCATTTTGGCTTTGAATTTAACCAGGCGTGTACTTAAAAAAAATTATTTTAATGGCCTGGATAAGCAGCTCCCAGTGACTTATGAGTTCAGATTTCAGGTTCAAAAACCCTTTCTCATGAGGCATAATAGTACTTCAGATCAAATAGAAAGAAATAACATTTAAAAAAATTTTCCATCCATTATGTGTGATAATAATCCAGACATTCAGATTTGATAACTGCAACAACGTCAGGTTCTCCTGATGTAACTAGTACCAACATGTGAAACTGCTATATTTTTTTCTTCTTTTCCTTTGAAAATTTTGACTATAGAAAGTTAAACATTTTTAAGTTAAATATTCCTCTGGATATGAGAGTTCAACAAGAGCTGTTATTCTACATTTTTTAAGATTTTGAGAAAAACTGTAGTATATGAATGTTGGCAGCCTTCATGCAGAAGGGTGCTGGAGAATGGATTGAATTACAAAACTGGTCCTGTTTCTCCAGCCATTGTTTTGACCCTTATGCAACTCTTACTGCAGTGTCCTTTTTGTGGAAGCAAAATGCAGACATTTTTTATGCCAGATGCTTGAAAATTATTTTAAAACACAACCTATTGAGCTAAAAGAAGAAAATGCTAGATGATTGCATTTTATATATGATAGACTTATGTAAAAGAGCACACAAAGAAATAAAAATAATTGTTGGGGTTTTTAATACTGAGAAACTAAAAAGTCATGGGAAAGTACCTACAGAAGGAATATATAATATATATGTACATAGCTGGTTCCACAGAGTCAGAAAATGGCAACTTCCTCTATAACAAATATTGTGTTGACTACAACTCTCATTTTGAAAATGCAGTGTAAAAAAAGTGTTATAATACACAATTCCAATTTATATCAAGAACAGGATAATTTCAGTGTGAATAGAACTTAATATCCATCTCTAAATTACAATATACTGGATACTACATGAGATAATCTGAAATTAATCCTTTCATTCTTTCGGAGTCTATAAAATATCAGCATTAGTAGAGTTAAATTTGAAACAAATATTTTTCCTATGAACTACAAAGATGCTGAAGATAATTTCCCTTTTTACCTGAAGTATTAAACAGATTTTCTCCTGGACTCAATGTTATTGCTTTAGTAAATTCACCAAATATTTTTCAGTTTGCATATTTAGAGATTCAACTATCATAGCACTTTTGAATTAATGATGAAAAAAACAGCTGCATTTAGCACCCACACCCCAACCAACAAAAAACCCTCTAAGAGGTATTTTGCCCTTGAAGAATAATTTGCTTCCTATGCTCATTTTTATCAGATGCTGGGTAGTTTTTAAATATATTTGCCACAATAAACAATTGGTTGTTTTCTTTGAGTATATTTACAAAAATAATAGGCAAGTAGTACTTTTTAGACTGTTATAGAAACAGCCACACCATTCAACCTAGAAGCCTCTCTTGGCAGAGCTACTGGTAGATGCCTGGGAGAAATATCTTGTTGGAAATCATAAAAACGAAATGGCAGCACAGAAATGCACTTCCCCAAGCTTATATTCTAAGCTACTTGTAATCAGCAGCTTGGGCTTTCAAGTACAAGAGGTTGCAACGGCATTGTGTTAATTATCCTTGATGACCTTTATTTCCATGAACCTCTCTAGCCACTTTCTAAACATATTTGGGTTTTGTAACACCCTGTGGCAATGTGTTCCATAATTTAGATACACATGGCATGAAAAAGTGCATTGGTTTATTTTATACCTGCTGCCTAGTGGTTTCATTTAATGCCTCATAGTTTTTCTCTTATGTGGAAAAAAGGAATAAACATGCCTATTCTCTCTGTTCATGTCATCCATTATATCACTTTTTTTAACATATATCCTGTTCATTGACCATCCTCCAAACTGTGGAATTGTCTAATTAATCTTTCTCTATTTTCAGTCAGTGCCAAGCTTCAGATTATCATTGCTGTCTTGTATTTTCTAGGAATGTTTTTAGGAAGCCTTCTAGATCTCCAGTATTTTTAAGATGAGGCAATGAAAAAAGAAAATAGTATTCCAGGTGTGGTGACGTTAATCATTGGAACAATGGCCCTTCCTGTTCTCTCTGTATATTTCCAAGTAACTTTGAGCATCTGTTTGCCTTTCTGACTGCTGTTGACCTTCATGCTTTGAGTTGATGATTTCAAAGAATTACTAGTGCTGATATCAAGATTTTTCTCTTGAATAGCAGCAGATCCTTTGGAGTCTACTGCTGCGTATGTTTAGTTAGAGTAGTCCTTTTCCCATGTGGATTACTTCGCATACTACTGCTAGTTTGTCTGTGCATATTCATAATTCAGGCTGACTTCTGATTAATGTTGGTTTCTAAAAAGCAGCTGTGTGACCCCAAGGAGATGCATACATTAAACCCCAGCAACTCATTTTGTGTAGGCTGCTGAACAGACATTAGATGAAAATGACTCCAGCTCTCTGTTCACCTGGGCTAATTTCAAACCAGTGTCATAGGAGTGAAATGCTCTGTATCTTGTTAGAAGTCTCTGGAGTTTACCCAGTCAGATTCATTTGTGATTCAAAATTTATTTGTCTTAAAACATGTGCCCTGCTCCTTATAGGCCTGAAAATAAATAAGAGATTTATACATTTTTCACTGTGAGTTCTAAAGATAAATATTTTTTTTTAAAAAGTCACCAATCCTGATATCAAGAAACAAATCCATTTGTTATTTACAGATAACTCATTTCTCACCACAACTTCATGTGCACATGCAAATTAGCATTAAAATAAAGCTTAATTTGATGGCTCATTGATGAAACCCTGTTGGCCATTGTCTGAGTGCCCTGGGTGTTATTCAAGCTCCTAAGCACAGCAGAGTAAGTGTTTGAAATTTTTTTTTCTCCAAATGAGACAAAGCAGCACCATCCAACCTGAATTTTTGAGTGTTGCTTATCAGTGTTAGCATTAATTTTCTGAGGCTAAACAAAGCTGCAAGAAGTAGCACACAATCATGTTCCCAAAGGTGTGTTGACATGTTCTCCCACTTTCTATTAGATGCATTTGGGCTGCATTGTTTTAATTTAAAAAAGTAGAATCAAAAAGCTTTTAAAAAATATAAATCCAAACAATTTATAAATTCAAAGCTATGTCTCAGAATAATATACTGCCACTATTTAACATGTAAGTACCTATTAAAATGCATTAGGCATTTGCTCCTTTATCTGCTTTTAAAGCACTCATGTCAGAATTCTGAAGTTCTTCTGCACTAGACACCATTCTCCAGAGTACTGAGTTCACCCTGTAACAAAAATAACTCTGTTGCCTGCTTCTCGGTGTCAAACTATCTATCCTTCTGGTGGTAATCACTATAGAACCAGACATATCACAGCACCTAAATAATGTCTGTGGCAGGGACTTATTATCTTCTTTCACTTCACAAATGTTATTGTGAAGCAGTATAAAATGCCAAGAAACATAAACTGTGGCCTCAGACTGCTGCTGTGACTGCCCAAAGCTGCTGAAATCACCGCTGTGGGATGACTGTCCTCCAGCCCTGGCTGAAAGCTAAGAAAGACCAAGCACATCCCAGTAAAGCACAAGATGGATCAACAAACTTGGTCTTGCTGGCCAGACATCCTTCAGTAAGTAGCTGAAACCTTAAGCAAAAGTCAGCATTCTCACCGAAGCTGAGGTGAGTTAATGTAAATTGGAGCTGACAATGAGATCAGAATTGGTAACTTTATACCTATACTATAGAAAAATCGTAAAGACTAGATCAAGAAAGTAGTTCAGTCTTGCAGCCTCCTCTGCAAGTGATAGGTTGTCTTTTAATTATGAATGATTTCTGTAAAGCCCAAAGGCTCCTTTGGGTGAATTCAGAGATCTTTGTAGGGAGTGGACTTGTAATCTTCAGCATCTTTGACTGATAAAAATCCTCTGTCTCTTTCTTTTCTCTTGCAATTTCACTGTTTCAGTAGATTTGATATTATCTGCACTTATCTCAGATTAATAGGGTTTATTATACCAAACAGACTTCTAAATTGCATAAGGAAATTCGTGCACAGGGAGGGAGGAAATTATTATGAAATAAGTACCTAGAAACATGAAAAAGTAAAATGTGTGTTTAAAATAAAGCCACGATAGTTTATTTTATAGTTTCAGGATTATCTATTTGTAATCAACCATTTCCAAAGTAAATGCATCACAGTGAGATAAATGTGAAGTAGGAAGAGGTAAATGAGAGTTAGTTCATTCCAAATCTTTATGTAATGACTGCTTCATAATTGACAGGAAAAAGTAGAATAAAATGGGCAGAGCCTAAGACTTTTGAGAAGTGGCACCAGGACTTTTCTTTCTTGTTAATGTTTTAGTAAGATTTGTGATTACTTAGCTAGCCCATTTTCTCATGTACAGGCTTTACTGTGGTGATAGAGGCAGTGGCACAGTGTAGCACAGAAGGACCCACGTGGCAGTGGCAACCACTGATGATATCCTATGGAGATACTCATTCTGAACAAACCCTGCCACCTTATTCGGCTTCCCATGCTCCAAGTAAGAGTCTGTTAACTTAATTGGGCTCTAAGGTTTTACAGTAATTTCCCTGTCTATCTATGAGGGAATGAAGCCTTGGAAAAAAATGCTGGAATTCCTTTTCTAGCCAGCATCTTTCAAGTCAGTTTTCACAGGGGTACCAGCAGTGATAATTTGCACTGCAATTGGAGTCTGCAAACTCATTCTGTGTTAACAGTGGCTTAAAGTGCTTTGGTTTTACCAACACTATTAAAAAATCTTTGCCTTTTGCTGCTTGACCCCACTAATAAACAGTGCCCTCATACTCAAGCTTCATGTGGCAGGAGACTGCTTAGTATTTTGCACTGTATTTTCTGTCATTCATCAGAGATTGTTCTTAATAGGTGTTAAAACTAGGAGGCTGTAACAATCTGCCATTTCACTACTCAGCTAAGTTTTTATTATGGTTGATGCATCAGTCCAATTTTGTAAATCTTTTCTCCCCCAAAAGCATGTCCTCAAATGTATGTACCCCTACGTTTTATAGGTAGTAATACACAGATTCTAAAATAGATCTCAAGTGCCCCATAAGTTATTATGAAAAGACCATGTCTACCTGCAATGCAGTTTTAGAGACAGACAAACTGAGATTTGGGAGGTGAAAAGAACTGTAAGTCAGTGACTTAAACTGCACATGTTCTTAGTTCAAGCTGAAATAAGGTAAAAGATTATGGTAAGTTCATCAAGGGTCAATACAGATGTGTGTGTCTACAAATATATATATTCACCAAAAGTATATATTACACCTAAATACTAAAAGTATATACACACATATCTATACATAAATCTCTATATAAGACAGTATTTCCTGAGATAAGAACCATTCTCTGAAAAAAAAACCCTCCCAGGTTCCTCTATTATACAAGCTTTTAATAAATTACGTACAGTGCAATTAAACACTGCAATCTGTTTATGTAGGTACACGTAAACAAAATGCTGGCATAGTGATAATTAGCTTTACTTTCACCCAGGTTTAAATTAAGTAAATGCTTTGTAAGGGAAAGCCTGTCTCCTGGCTTGCCTGCTTTGTGGCTCCCTAGGAAGGTCTATTTTCTTCTGCAACTCTTAGGCAAAAGGATATGGATCCTGATCTGTTTGAGTCAGTGGTATATTTAATCAATTCAAAGAAGGCCATGCAAGTGTTTCTGCAGCACACAGAGTAGGTGCTTTAACTAACAGTTATTAAAATCAATCACTATTGATCATCAATATTGCTGGGGCTTGTGCTGTGGAGAAGAAACTGCAGTTTTTCCTATACAGCTCGTTGAGGTCACAGAATGATAGAATAGTTAATTTTAGAAAAGACCTCTAAGATCATCAAGTCCAACCATTAACCCAGCACTGTCATACTCACCACTAAACTATGTCCCTACGTGCCATATCTACATGTCTTTTAAACACCTTTCCAGGAATGGTGATTCCACCGCTTCCCTGGGCAGCCTGTTACACTGCCTTGACACCCTTTCAGTGAAGCAATTTTTTCATAATATCCGATCTAACTTTCCCCTGGCACAGCTAGAGGCCATTTCCTCCAGGAAACGGTGTCAAAGGCTTTGCTAATGTCCAAGTAGACAACATCCACAGCCTTTCCCTCATCCACTAAATGGGTCACCCTCTCACAAGAAAGAGATCAGGCTGCTCAAGTAGGACCTGTCTCACAAACCTGCACTAGCTGGGCCTGATCCCCTGGCTGTCCTGCGCATGCCATGTGATGGCACTCAGGATGATCTGCTCCATGACCTTCCCTGGCACCACAATCAGACTGACATGCTCGTAGTTCCCTGGATCCTCCTTCCAACATCTCCTGTAAATGGGTGTCACATTTGCTGACTTCCAGTCGATTGGGATCTCTCTGGTGAGCCAGGACTGCTGGCAAATGATTGAAAGTGGCTTGGTGAGCTCTGCCCCCAGCTTCCTCGGTACCCCATAGACTTGTACATGTATAAGTGGAGCAGCAGGCTGCTGATCACTTTCTCCTGGACTATGGGGGTTTCATTCTGTTCCCTGTTGTCAGCTCAGGAGGCTGGGAACCTGAAGACAATAGGTTTTGTTATTTAAAACTGATACAAAGAAGGCATTAAGTACCTCAGCCTTTTCCTCATCCTTCATCACTATGTTTTTCCCTTCATCCAATAAAGGATGGAAATTCTCCCTAGACTTCCTTTTGCTGCTGATGTATTCTTAAAAAAAAATTGTTTTCCTTTACAGAAGCAGCCAGAATAAATTCTAGATGGACTTTGGCCAACCACAACCTCACAGCATCCTTGTACTCTTCCTGAGTTGCCTGTCCCTTCTTCCAACTGTTATAAACCTTCTTTTTTTTTCCCTGAGTTCTAGCCAAAGTTCTTTGTTCAGACAGGTTTGTCTTCTTGCCCACTGGCTCATCTTTTGGAATGTGTGGACAGCCTGCTCCTGTACCTTTAAGATATCCTTCTTGAAGCATGTCCAGTCTTCCTGGACTCCTTTGCCCTTCAAGACTGCCTCCCAAAGGACTGTCTCAGCCAGTCTGATAAACAGGACAAGGTCTGCTCTCTGGAAAAAGTCTATCATTTAATGAACACCGTGTCCAAGATGGCCTCCAGCTGTCACATCACCCAGCAGTCCTTCCCTGCTCACAAACAACAGGTCCAGCGGGACACCTTCCCGAATTGGTTCACTCAACAGCTGGACAGGAAGTTGACTGCCACACACACCAGAAGCCTCCTAGACAGCTTTCTCTCTGCTGTCTTGTACTTTCAGCAGACATTTGGTAAGTTGAAGTCCCCCATGAGAGCAAGAGCTAGTGATTTGTGAGACTTTTCCCAGTTTCCTATAGAGTATTTCATCTGTCTTCTCATCCTGGTTGGGCAGTCTATAACAGACTCCCCCTGGGACTCCTGCCTTGATGGCCTTTCCCCCGATTCTTACCCGTAAGCCCTCAACCCTATTTATAGCCACCCATTGCAGCACTCCAGTTGTGCAAGCCATCCTGCCATGTTTCCAGCCCAAAGTTAACCCCATTTGTAATGTCACTGTGGATTCTGAGTCCTCAGCACCAAGTGTTTTGCTCTGCCAGCTTATCCAGAGAGCCCTGATGAGATCACACAGAGTAGAGAATTAACACAGTTTTAAATAGATTTAAGCAGAGTGATAAAAATGTTCTACACATGAACAATATTTGAGACAATGAAAATCATCATGATTGCTCAAGCTTCCTTTAAAGTTAGCAGTTAATCATTAAAAAATGTTGCAGTACTTTGTTCCAAAGCACTGTAGCTAACACAAGTGTTGAAACCTTATGGGAAAGAGCAATACCATAAAATATTCGTTCAAAAATAAAAAAAAACAGGTCCACTCAAAGTTTTGTCTGAGGCTGGACACATGCTGTGCCAAGTTTGTTGAGAAAATTTTGTCTCAGTGATATTAAACACTTTAATTTGGGTACATTATTGTTCTGCTAAAAAGAATCTGTTTAGCAACTTCATACTACATAAATTTAAACACGTGCTAATACCATTTCAGACCTATTACTTTTAATTCATAGTCAGATTAGATTGTTCCACAATGTGTATTCCAACATGGGGGAATGCAGCTAGAAAAGACTAAAATCTGTCAAGAGCAAGCTGCCTTCAAAAATCAAATATGGTTTCAGAGTGTAACAGGCAAAAGTTTCAGAACCAGCAAACAAGCATTGATACCACCATACAAATCACTAGTAAGAATGCAGCCAGAGCAAGTGTCCATGGCTACTGGATTCAAAGAAGAGAAGGAAAGACAAGAGCAAATAAAATAATCAAGGGAAGAGAGAACCTGTTTTACAGACTAGAATAATGTGATGTTTAACTGAGTAAAACTAAGACTGAGAGGCGAGGTGATTGTTCACTATGAATGTCTCACAAGATAAACATTCGAGATGAAAAAAAACTGCTTAAACTGAAGGACAATTTAAGCACTAGAATAAATGGAGATAAACAGACTAGGAGTGAACTTAGCCCATAAGGAGGTTGGAATGAGGCTTTCTCTTGTTATAAAGGTGATTTAAAGATTCAACTTAAATTATTTATGAATGAGAACCCACAAGGATGTCACCACTCAAAGGACGAGCCAAAGTGAAATGACCACTCAGAGACCTTCAATTTTCCATCCTTTATACTTAAGAGGATAAGGGCAATATTGATCTTCACAGAATTTTCCAGAATTTTCATTGTAAATATGCTTTTTTTTTTTTTCTATAAAATTTGGTACCAGGTTGCTTACAGCCTCATAGAGAAGTAAAGGATTTATTGAGGACTGACAGATTCTGAAATCTATCTATAACCTGGAAAACAAAATGATTGAACATATATGTGTCATGTATTTTGACAATAAATTACAGATGACATTAAACGTTTTAGAGGCCTAAACATTTCCATATCATTATAAAGAAATTTAATTCGACTATGATATTCATCTGGAGCTGTCAGCAAAGGTAATTAAATACATGATAATAAAAAGAGGGTGATGAACATCTTCCTTGCATCTCAGCTCTGCATGTAAATGACATCAAAACATTAAATGGAGAATGACGGCAATAAATGTAAAGGAATTTGCTCTTAATAACAGCTTCATAAATTTGATGCTGACTTCTCTAAAGTTGATCCTGGTGTTGAACTGTCTGAAGTTGATCTTGATTTATACCAGTATAATCAAAAGCAACATGTTTCAGGGTCATTTACGTAAGTTCATGCATCTTGGTTCAGTGAAAAAACTATGTAAAGTTCATTGAATTTAATGGCATTAAGTAATGAAGACTGTACTAATATAGATTTACTCAGACCTGCATGGGAGTTCAACTCAAGTGATTTTTTTACTAATGATTTTTGAAAGATCTAGTCTTCATAAATTTTCATGGTCAAATGCCTTTTTTTTGGTTTTGTATTTGTGTATATGCAGTTGCTTGGTTTTTTGCTTTTTTTTTCCTTCTGGAAAGTCTGCATTATAAGATTAAACTTCTGAAAAACAAGATATCTAATGTCCATGGTTGGAGAGATCCTTTCTCACCCTTACATCACTTTTTTGCCAAGATAGTTAAAGTATATTCCAGGTTTCTTTGTCCTTTGATTTTTACCACTCTATTAAGATTACTTGTGAAAATTTCATTGTTTTGGTTATAGTGGGGCAGAATACACATTGGAATGACCAGTTAGCTGAAAATTAGAAAAATATTAGTAAGCCAAAGGATTAGGTATGGTTTGCCCTGAAATGGTAAGGGAGTTTTGTATGGATTGAATTATTTTCCATTAGAAATTTGTGGGGTAATAGTAATTTTAAAAAAATCAAATACTTGCCTTTCATGTTTAGTGAATATTGAAATTGGTTTAGTCTTACAAGCTGATATATTTCTTAATAGTTGAGTAATTTCCAATAATTTTTTGTTGATTGTCAAGAACTTTATGTCTGCCAAATAAAAAATAGACTCTGAACCTGTGTTCTCACATTCTACAAAATAAACTACAAAAACAAATCAAGCTTTATAGTTCATTGATTTTATACTAGTTATGCCCTTCTGAAAATTTTTTTTTTCCACACACATAAAGTGGGGGTAGAATAAAAAAGAATTACTATTTTCGGAATTATAGACACAGTTCCTTGCAAGTATTAATTTTTGCCTCGAGGGAAAGGTATCTGTTTTGAACATATCGTGGACAAGGCAGAATGAAGGAAATGTGTTTCTGTATTTCATGTATAACTGCTAGAGTATACACATAATTTCAGTTTGTATTAATCCTTGCAGTTCCAAGCACATTTAAGGCCAAGCACTTAACTCATTGAATTCCTTGATAGGCAAGATGAACAATTTCCACAGCTGAATGAGAGGAAATAAAATTCTTGAAACGCATGAAGGAAATGACAGCAATGATTGTAGCCACAGTACACTTTAAGGTATCTGTTGTTTCTGAGTAAGCAAGTGCCTACTGACTGTGTTCTACTAATCTTTATTTACTTTGCTTATAAGTAGTGCCTTGGAAGTTAAAAAATAAACAAATAAAAAAGGCTTTAATTCTGCCACTATGGGGAACAAATGTTTTTTCTCATTATTTTCCTAGAACAATGATCTTTTGATGAGTACACAGTAGATGGCTTCAAGCATGATTTTCTATTCATTGTTACCTATTCATTTTTTTTCCAGAAATACAACAATAAAGAATATCAAGTCATTAGTGAATAATTTGATGTCTTTTACACCTTAATATCAATCAAGAATTTAAAACTGCTCTGCTTAAAAACTCACAGAAAGTACAAGGAATCTAAGAAAATTATCTTAAGTTTTGTGTTCAGTTTTGCACTTGTGCTTCTGTATCTAGCAATCATATCTTTTTCATTTTACATAAGTTGTGGGTTGTGAATTTATTTTATTATTAGCTGATGTTAAACAACATTTTTAATGTAATGAGTTTCAATGAGAAATCTTCGTGCTTTACAGAGGAGCGCTGATGTGGAAGTCATTACTGAGGGCAGACAGTTTTCTAAAGTAAATAGTGTTCTCCAGTGTCTGGCTTCAGAAGTTAGAGAAGAGCTAAACAGACATTTCAGAACTCTGAAATCCAAGTGCTTTTAAAATGGATGGGCAT
Source organism: Corvus kubaryi (assembly GCF_017639235.1). Taxonomy (NCBI): domain Eukaryota; kingdom Metazoa; phylum Chordata; class Aves; order Passeriformes; family Corvidae; genus Corvus; species Corvus kubaryi. The sequence continues at coordinate 10,039,183 of NW_024581131.1, read as the reverse complement.
CCAGAGATCATCGTATCAATGATCATTACTTATTATATACAGTTAAGCTGAAATTTTAAAAACAAGTTGTACTGCCCATCAGAAGGTAACACAGGTGCTTATTTCTAAGCAAGGCTGTAATGATGCATCTTGAATCACAGTCCTGAAGAGAATACAAGTAGATTGCACCCAATTAGAAAGGAATTAATTAAAAAGAGTTAAGCCTGGATCCATTTACTTTGCTTTAATAATCTTGTATATCTACTTTTTTTATAGCTTTTTCCCTTCCAAAAGCTATTTTAAGTACGTATTTTTTTAAATATAAGTAATTAAAATTCCCATGCTTGTAGCAAGAATATGTATCTCACAAAGTATAGGAAAAATAGAACTACAGAAAATTAAAAAATATATTTTATACAATAGTCCTAGTTATTCTATTCCTATTTTTCTTGTATATAGTCTCAAATTCTCTTCAACTGCTATAAAAACTGAATGTAAAAAACATTTTATTTCATTTTAAATAAAAAGAAGCCAAGGGTTTTGTTTCCTGTGCGGAACCAGACCCTAGCCCTGTTTGTGTGAGTGTGTGTGTGTGTAATGTCAAAAAAATAAAATAGCATGCTATATCTAATGTTTCAGACAAAGAGTAAGACTTCCACATCCTTTTTTGTCTTTGTTTTGAGGGTTTGGATGCATCATAAATCACAGATTATTTTGAAGTATAATTTTCTTTCCAAATTTTTAAGAGTTGATTCTTATAATTCAGGATAACATTGATTTTTTAAAAAATATTCAGCCTGTCTTACATTCTTAACAGAATATAAGTTTCCCATTTTCAGTGAGTAACACAGCTTAATCCTGTGGTATTGAAATAAGAAAAAAAAAAATGGGTTTTTTAAGGTGTTTTTCAACTTTGATTTCCCATTTTCTGCAGAGATAAGAACATGCGACAATTTTCCAAACTGTACTATAGTTAAGGTAAATGGTAGAAAAAAAACCCTTTCCAGTTTGTTTGGGTAAATATTCATACTGTATATAAAGTAAAAGCAAGTGTGATCTTAGACGACTTAAGCATTCTTTCATTATGTGAATTTTGCCAATGCATACTGATTTCAATAGGTGCCAAAGGGATCCTTCAGATTACTGGATTTAGTAGAAATGCATTTCAGAACTGAGCTGCTTGTTTGTTCCTGTATTTAGAAGTATTATTTGCACTGTATATAATTTCTGAACTTTTTCATTACCTCCTAATTCTCAAATGTCTTCTTTTTCTTTTTGTTAATTTATCATTTTTGGTGTGAAGAAAATGTATTTATGATATTAACAGTCATAGTACAAGAGGAAAACATAAACCATATCAAAAACAAAGAAACTAATCTCATTTTTTAATACTGTGATCAATTTTGTGACGTGAGTCCATGGACTTGGATCAACAGAGAGCAAGAGTACTCTGTCTTCCCCAGGAACTGTTGCATGTGATCCCCCTTTCCTGGGAATGGCTGAAAACCTGCCTGCCCACAAGAAGTGGTGAGTGAATTCCTTGTTTTGCTTTGCTTGCCTTTACCTATTAAACTGTTTTTATCTAAATCCATGAGTTTCCTCACTTTTGCTCTTGCAATTCTCTCCTTCACTGGACTGGAGGGGGACAGGAATGGGCAAGCGCCTATATGGGGCTCCATTGCCAGCTGGGGCTAAACCATGGCAGCATGGTGAATCTGTACTGCCTTTTTTCCCTGGACTATTAATGTGTTGGTCTCTAGAGCAGAAAAATTCCTGACATTTCCAGCTATCAAACTGTTTCATAAGAAATATCGATTACAGTAAGAAGTTCGGAGCTTCCCACTCTCTTGAGAGTTCCTTGTTCCTCAGATGTAGGCCCACACATTCATCATCTCTCATTTGCTGAGTCTCTGTGGGATATTGAAATTGTCATTACCCCATTCATCCTTGGAACAGCTTCAGGAAGAGGGACAGTAATGGTGTGCCTTCCCTGCCTTCCACTGCCCTTCTCAAGCCATAACCACCAGTTGGGATGGTGATTGCTGCATCCAGCTTTCTCTGGACTTTGGAGGATGGATGGCAACATGGTAGGCAGGGGCTGTCTGGATGAGCGACCCAGATGCCTTGCCATTATGCAAATACGAGTGAATCATCTTACTTTATAAGGAGCAGACAGCCCAGGGCCTGTCGAGCTCCCCTGAACATCAGCAGGCTGCATGCCAGGATCTCCCTTGAGCAGGAGCACCTTGCAAGGTCACTCCTTGAGACTGAGAGATTCCTTGCTGCAACTCATGGTCAGGACATGATTGGTAGCACACTAGATTTTGAAATCATATCCAGGTGATACGAAGAATTGATTGTGCATATATGAGTCTTTAGACATTAAGTCTGCGGCTAAGACTGGATCCAGCTGTACCCAGGCTCCTCTCTGAGAAGGAGGTTAGAAAGCAAGGGATTCCTTTCTGAACATTGTGACTCAATGGGCTGATCTCCCTGACAGCTTTATCTGACCCTGTCCTCTGTGCAGTAAATACTCAAGTGTACCTTTTTAAACCACTGCCACTTTTACCACTGATTTTTGTAGACACTGTTTGGTATCAATAAGGATCAATAAGTTTATATTGTTGCTTCTGTCTTATGGGTGAAGTACATCACTCCATTCATAACGGGGACTAGAAGAACTTGACAACAATTTGCTGTTTGGGAGACTGCTAGTCAGGCTAAAAGGTGCATGAGAAAACGTTCTCAGAAAACATTTTACCAGCTGATCAGGTTCCAGTGTCCTGTGTATGTTGATCTTTCTAGCACGGACCACAGTGTCTGGGGACCTCAGTGATGGGAGGTTAGAAGGCTGAAGGATTGTGAGTGCTTCTAGGCCTTCAAGATCAACGTAGAGCTGGAAAGGCATCTATTTGTAGACAGAGCTGTACATAAAACTAGTAACTATTCTCCTATAATTGTCTTTGACTTATCTCCTGACTCCATAGTTAAGGTAGACTAAATACTGCTACAAAGAAATGAATATTAATGATAAATAATAAAACTACTAAATGTCACAAAATTATGTAAACCCTGGCACAAAGTTTGCTGCAAGCACTAGTGACTTAGAACTGCAGTTTAGCAGCTGCTGATTTACATAATTTATGAACTAGAACAGACTAAGAACAGTAAATTAGAGAATTCACAGTAGATTGGTGAGAGTTCAGAGTGTTTTAACATGTTCCATTAACATGGTGCTTTGTTCACCATAGATTATCAGGTGTTGAAACTGACAGAAATGGCCTTTGAAAGAACAAACTTGGCTAGCTGTTGATTTTAAGCCATACTGTTGAATGTCTTTGTGCTTTGACATAATGTATGTGCTATTAAGTCTGGCTCTTACTATAAGTTTTATCTCCAGGTATGAATGCCTCAAGTGGATAACCACTCTTACTTCAGATTTTGGGGCTAGATTGACATCTACATGAAATCCAGGTTTGTGTTTACATTTTGTGTTATGCATCCTCATATCTTTCATGTTGTCAGGTACAAACCAGAAGTACATGTAAGTTTCTGAAAAATACTCTGTGAAAATGGTGGTATTTGTACCATGCAAAGGACTCAGGAGATTTAACACCACCTTTGATGAGTGCAAAGCAATGAGACAAATTTAAAATATCAGTGTCTTGTTCTAATTTGCAATTTAAAAACCATTGCCTGAGGTAAATTAAACTTTTAATGGCCCTGTAAATGAAGCTGTGGAAATCTTCAGGACTTAGACAAGTTCTTCTTTAGCCTTTCCTAGCTGGGCATAATAAATTCCAAATGTAACTTGCTTTCTGATATGCCCAAAGTGTTTTCTTTCTACACCCCTTTAGCAGTTTTCATTTTCTCCTCCTACCCTTGAGTCCTTGAATTGTTCCAACAGTGCAACAATTCTCTCCTGGGCTGGCACCAATATAGCAGACTACTGCTGTTTGTTTTCACAAAGCCTGCTAGTTATTTCTGATTTTTGATCATAATTCACTCATCTTTTCCACTTTGTATGGGCAATTTTGGTGATAAAAATCTAAAGAATGAGAAAAGTGGAATTTAAGTACCTTTGGTAAGGTACTTAGTAAAAACCAAAACATATTACATGAATGAAAGCAGAAAAGGAAAATGTGTTTCACATGCAACCCAGGGCTAGCAGACTTACAACGATAAAACAATTACTTTGGTAATTGTTTGAAATCTTTCAGTTGAGCACAGTAGTGTCATGTTATGAAACTACCTAGACAAAAAAAAAAAAAAAGCATTTGGGAAAAATATTTTCCAAAAACAATGGAACAACTGTGGGACAATATATGATTTTTCACTTGAGTCTACAATCTACAGAGATGACAGACTGATATTTTAATGTAAGCTGCTGTAAGAATTTTCCCCTTGGAAATCTTTCAGATGAGAAATACTCACAGAGGGCTCTATGGCTCTGTGACATCCCACTAAATATGAAGTTGTCACAGATTTTGCTCACCTTCCTGTTCTCCATTCTACAGTTTTTTCCCACCAAAGATGGTGTTACATCTCCTGAGTCATCCTTTCCTACGTTCTGAAAGTCTGGTCACAAGCCTGGGGCTGCTTTCACCACCTTATCAGACAAAGTAGAGCACTGGGAAAGTGTCAGAGTCATTAAGAGACACTGAGGGCTAGAAGCAGGGCTGACAGGAGTGAGACTGTATGGTGCTGAGGATGCCAATTTAACCAAAAGACACAAAGTTGATGATATCCAAGTACCACAGATAGTAAAATTATTTTCTTTCTCATATAAGTAATGATATTGTACAATACTTTATTGCCTTGACTGTATAGCTCTCTTGAGTACTTCAGGGAATTATGAAGACTGCTGTTTAGAAATTTTCTTTTTTTTCTCATGTAAAATGAACAAAGCTTCTAGTAAATTGTAAGTATTCAAGCAATAGAAAGTCTAAACCAAATTTTTTAAATTTCATTGAAGGAAACACAGTATGCTTACGTAAAAACAAATTGTTATTAAATCTGTGGGCACCATCCAAATCTCTGCATTAGTCCTGCTCAGGAATGTGGTACTGCAACAGCTTCACATTTTGGGTATGCCCATGTGCCACAGTTATTACACAGCTGGAAAGGAGGATGCAGGGGTTTTGGATGTTCACTCATGTACATATCAGAGCATAGATGAGGTGACCTACTTAGCTACAGTCCTGTAGTAAGATTTTCTTTTTCATAGCCATTAAACCCCAATTTTTTTTTTTTTTTTTCTTTTATTGTAAGTTTTGGAACTTTGAAAGTATCTGGCATGCTGGTAATCACTAGGAAGTTTGCATGGTTATTATGTTATACTTTCTTCCTCCTCTTTGACTTTCAGGGTTAGATTTCTGTTGGGATCCTCAAAATTCAGTAGTTTTCAGATTTTTTCTAGATTCAGATTAAACCAATCCTTATCATCCTCTATTTATGATGTTTCCAGCTGCAGCTCATGCTAGATTTGGGGTTCCCATACCCATGATAATTTGATGCATTAGCATATGTATATCTCCTTTAAATCCAGGCTTACATGTAATTTATTAAAATAATCCATAATTAATTGAGTTTCTAATTTGCCTTTTGGTGAAGCACCCCTGGATGCACAGCATTAAAGGTTCTACTGAAGAGTAGCCTGATTAACTGATTAATAGATTTTGCTTCTTACAGGAGCTTCTTACATATGTGAGCATAATTATATTCTATCATTTTCAGGGGAAAATGGAGTAATTGAGGCTGAGAAATACTTTGGTCTTGTTATTTAATTAATTTCATGTTCTGTGAAAAGGCCAGATTGGAAATTCTGCAGAATCAAATTCTCTTTATTCATAACACTATTCAGCCCTGAACTGACCCCCCACCTGGTACCCATATCTCCCTTACGCTTACCAGTGTGCTCCAACCTCAAGCAGAATTAATGTAGAAGGATCTGATTGTTGCAGAATGCTGATTTGTCTTGAATTTCCTTATTTAAATTCTTCTTATTTTCTAATTCTTTTCTCTGTCTTCCAAAGTCCTTTCCTGTCGTGTTTGGATAGGATTTCCCTTTCCACAATATCTCTGGAAACTTCAAGTTTCAACTCTTTTGTTAGAATAATGATGGGTTTGGAGCACAGGAAGATACTATTCAACGCTTGCAGTGTATTTAACATAGAAAAGATCATGATGACTCTACCTTCTTTGTAGGAAAGGAGACTAAAAAAATCTGTCCTAACATGCATTTGCTAAGAAGGTAGACATATCTTTAGAAAATATTTGAAAGTGCATTCACTTACATATCCGGTGTATGGTTCATTGGAATCTTCCATAAACCATACAGAAATAATCTGAGGATTTTTAGGGATATTTTGTTTATTGCTAGTGATAACTGTTTGTAGGAGTGACAGATGTGTATCCATATTCCTACAACCTTTTACCCATAAAGAGAATGCTATTTGAAAATCACCTGCAAGAAAAAATTAAGATTAGTTTCCTCTACTTCAGATGAACAAGAAAAAGTATTTCAAGCTGGCATGAAAATTACAGGGGCTTTACAGAAAGAAGTATATCACTTCCTATACAGTAGCATTTGAAATTAAGAAGAGACAAATGATAAAACAATGTCATTCATTACCATAAGTAATGAAGGCTGACGGGGTTTGACAGGAAAAGCTTCATTGCCCGTACAGCAACAAGCTGATATATAGCAAGCAACTAGTGCCACAAAGCCTGTGAGAATAGACTACAATTTCTTCTCATGAAAATTGTTTATGTGTACTTTTTCCTTATTTCCTGACATGAGCTGCAGTGCTGTGCACATTGCTTTATCTCTGGCCCTTGAAAGTATTTAAGAATAGGCATTTCTACATTTTGTGGCATGCCTTAATTTTTTGGGTTTTTTTTGTATTGATCTCCACTTCTAACACCACATTTTGTTGTTGACTCAAAACACTTTCTGAAATTTTGTTTCTGTGCCTTTGAGACACATTGCTCATGCATGTGGCTTCTTCACATTTTTTCTTTCTTTGCTAGGACTTTTCAACAGAGATGCATATAAGTAAATCTGGTACTTGTATTAAGGTTTCCCGGTTTCACTACTGATGGAGATCAGCACATCATCGCATGCCAGTTTACAATTTTTCTGTTCTTCAGTGGTTATTTTTACACGGGTTAGTCTCCTGAAGGCTGTGCTTATGCTGCCTGCCGTTCAAAGTGGATAGAGAGGCAAGTGTAACTATATTAATATTTCCTTGCTCTGAGCTCCTTGCCTGGGACTTACCTGAAATACTGTAGGCAAAGAGGTTTTTCATTACAATAAACAGTGCATCTCTTAGGCCAGGGGGTATTCACAGCCTAAAACATTCACCTTGGAAAACAACCATTCTTTCTTCTCTGCTGATTGAAGTTCTTGCTGACTAACTGCTATAGTGAATAAATGCCTACTACACAGTGCAAAATAACTCTTACCAAGAAAACAAGCCTGAGTCCTCTGTTTCCTTGAGTGAAAGATGTGGAGTTAAACGAGCAAGCAGCAAAGTTTTAACCCTAAATTGTGTTTACTTCTAAAATGGTATCTTTCAATCATGACACTTAAGTCCTGGAAATGCCTTTGTAGCAGAAAATTGTGAGAGGGAATCCTTCAGCTGTTACTGTGATTGACCGCTGCCCTAAACCCCTCATGTGTTTGCAATGTCAGGACTCCTACTCCTTCACCTCTCCTGTGTGTCACAAACAGCAGTAATTTTATCTGAGCTCTCTATTCTTTCAACATATAATTTTGATCTAGGCTTGAGCAAGTTTCTAAAGTAACTTTCTTGTGCTCCTGAGGCAGCTTTGTCAGAACACCTCAGTCCCAATCTTCTACAATGCCTTGATCTGGATCTCTCCTGCACAGAAATGCATAGACATTGAAAGAATTCTGTGGTGCTTTTGAAATATGTGAAAGTGTGAAAGAAAACATGAACATTCTAAGGAATTTTGACAAACTTTATGCCTGTCTTTACATTCTTGTTTTTGCTGATGATGAGCGCCATGTCAAATCAACTCTTTTTCTTTGTAATATCTACCTCCTGTTGTATGGTTCTGGATGGAGAGCTGGCACTTTTTTGGGGTCAGCATTGTCAAACTGGCATATCAGCTTCATCATTTTAAGCAATTTTGAAATACAAAGGGAGATGGTAAGTAATGTTACAAGAAGAAAAGTCCAGGTACTTTGAATCCGAAATGTTCTCTCATGCTCTCTTTTTTCACCCCCAAAAAGATTAAATTAGTTCAGTACAACTCTGGTTATAATGATCTGATTCCTGATGCTAGTGTGATTAAACTGGATGCATTAAAGTAAGCAATGATAAATTAAAAGCACAGTAGAAATCTTAGTGGGTGTGAACAGATGAGTAATCTTAATTGGAAATAAAATATGCCCATTATTCTGTGCTATAAATGGACTTTTATATTATAAATTGAAGAGATAACAACTTGATGTGTGGTGCATTGCCACATTAGAGAGAAGTTCAGTACAAGTGTTTGTAGCAAAGCCTTTTCTTAGTTCCTTAAGGACAAACACAAGTTTCCAAGGTGCCTCAGTAACATTTCTTTGCATGTGCTAAACTAGATGCAAGTGATGACCTTTCTGTTCAACATTCAAATTTTCATAATACTTTTAGAAAGTGCCTTGCAAATACTTTTCTTAAAAGTGGTTTCACCTTATATCACGTTCATTTTTCTTCCCAGCGCTTTCCAGACCAAATAACACAGTCAGTACTGTGTTGAAAGCCATACAAAATGACAGAAATCTGAAGGTGAAAAGTGATTACTTAAAGCCCAAATCTAAGAAAAATCTGTGTCTTTTGCTTTCATAGTTCCACATGACCAACATGTATGATGGGATTCTTCATATAGAGTATATGGATGTAATTGGCTTTTATTAGAACTTGGTTTTAATTCCAAAATAATATTCACTATTATCCTACTTCATTAGTAGAGTCTCTTGTGAAATTTCCACTGCTTCTCAGTAGGAAGAGAAAAATGGGCTGTGTGGGTTGGGCTGGGTTTTGATAACACAAAACCTCATTTAATCCTATTGAGTCAAAACTTTCCAATCCCTGTCAAATTTCAAGAGCCTGTTGCATACTATTCCAGTTGTGAACAAACTCTTAAAGAAATGTTTGAGGTTGTCCCATCTGTGATTGCTGTGTTGAGAGCTACATTCAAAACCCTACATTCAAAAATGCAATTACAAAATCTCTCCTTTCCTGAGACCTAAGTATTTCAGAGCATTTGGATCTCTAGAAGGAAGTCTAAGGTGTAATTTTCACTTCTATCACATATATCTTTGTTGACCTTAAATGAATTGGTAGTCTTACAGAGTGTCAAACCCAAAAAATTCTGTCATTACGGTTATGAACAAAAATGAGAAAACTAGTCTCAGTTCTTGTCTCTGTAATCTAGAGCTCAAAATTTATACAAATGAGAGAATTTTTCTTCTGAAACTAAGATTTGACCCAAACAGCCAGAGGATTCATGAAAGAAGTGATCATATAACTTCTACTCTAATTAGGCTGCAATACAGCAATGAACCAACCTAGATAATTAACTGAACAAGGAATAACCATGTCAGCTCTGGGTGCTGACAGCTGGTGCTCTGTGTTTGCCAACATGCCCTGTTGTGTTAAGTTTAGTTACGCTGAAATATCCTGCATATATTGTATTTGAATTAGAAGATTATGTTTTGCTGTATAGTAACATTGTTCATGCAGCTCAGCAATCTGAGGACTGAAGGTTACGGGGACAGAGAACTCACTAAGTTGGAGACTATGATCTAATAACTTTTTTTCTACTTTACACCTTTGACCCTCATTTTAAAAATTATTCACATGCAGGTGACCGCCAAATTCTTGCTGTCTGCTTTATACAACATTTACACTGATTCTAAACTGCACAGGATCTGAAGCAGCCACCTTATGAGCTCATATATCACATTTATAAGCATCTCTAGAGACAGGTAGTGCAGAGATATGGATAATGCAGAAAGATATTCCATAGAGTGCAAAGTTTAAGGGCTTGTAGTCTTGAATTACAAGTGGAAAACAAGGTATGTTCTGGCTCTTGCACATATTTTGCTTTTGCCAGTCCAATTTCACTGACGCATAATTTATTTGTATCTTTACTGAATGCTAACAAAATGAATCTATTAGTTAATCCTGAGAAAGTATGCATAATTTGTAAGTGTCCCACTTTAGAGTCCCTAATGCTGGAATTAGCTTTTCTAGTTGGTCTAAGGAAGACTGTGTTAATCCTTACATTCGATATATCTTGTAGATCTTATGTATCATTTCCATTTTATTCTAGCACCAGAGGTAACACAATGAGAGGACAAGGCTTAGAGTGATCTTTATACTATGTTTGTTTTTCAGTTAAGTAAATTAGATCACTATGTCCAGTGTGTGCCTTTTATAAATCTAAAATGAATACATTTCTGCCACTCTCCAAGATTAGACTAATATTAATGAAAAACTCAAAGTATCTTATTAATTTTTTTCCTGTTAAATCTATAGATTTTTTTTTTTTTTTAATAAAAGAATTGTACTGGCTGCAAGGTGAGTGAATTTGAATAAGTGAATTCCTACACAATCAAATTCAAGGCAAACCCAGTATTTAGTAAGGATTCAATACATTTGCAATACTTTGGAGTAGACTCTCAACAAAAACATACTAAGGCCTACTCTGTCTTAGGAATTTTTTGGTATTCAAAGGGAGCACAGTACAGGAAGAGATTTAAGTGCCTCTGTATAAACTAACAGTAAATCCCAAATTTAAGCAAGATGCTCAGAACCCTATGATCCTATTCAACCACTCCTTTTCATTGTGCCCCAGAGCTCAGGAATCTGCAAGAAAATGCTAGTCTGCTTCTGGTGTACAGTTAGGAAACATTTATACATAGATACAAGCTAATCTTTCTAGTTGTAGTTGATGTTCTCTTACCTTTCTTATTATAACAGTAATTGTAACAATTGTTAAACAAGATGAAAATTCAGTTAGCCTGATGGAGCTAAAATCTGTCTCCTAGAAGACAATCTTAATCACTAAGCTCCAGATTTGAAGATGTTTCTTGAACTTAGTCCAGAAAGGGTTTGCTGGCTCTGAGTCGAATGGCATGGCTTTTCTTGTCTACATTCCTAAACTGTCTTGTTGTTCCCAAAATGACGTTTCTGCTATGCAGAGTGACAACTGGGAACAGCTTTTAACACATTCTCTGAGTGGGGTTTGATCTATGCCAGCAAGGTCAAACATTTCTTGGGAATAATCGGGGAGAGGATTTGCTAACAGATAAGTAGATGTGACCGTGCTAGATTCAGGTGTCAGCTATGGAACTTGTGAGCCTGGAGCCTTTCTTTGCATGCTTAGAAGTGTAACTTGAAGGACAATGGACCTTTGAAACCGAACACAGCCAGAGGCTGCTGATACACTCAAGGTTAGGAACACCCATACGAATGATTTTCACTGATACGGACCTAACAGTTGATAAAATTCCCAGCCAATGCCATTTCCCCATAAGCTTAGAAGTTATAATTATAATAGCAGAGTCTTTAAATATTTTGTAATATTTACTAGTAGACGTGTGCATGCCTTTGGTGCTCTTCTGTTAATAAATTGACAAGGATAACATGCTCTGGCAGGGATTTACCACTGAACATTCAACTTTTTATTGATTCCCAGAGATGTTTTTTAACATATAGTTGAGAAATTCTTCATTTTTTATTTGGATTTATTACTTTGCTTTCTCTTTTCATTTATGCTGTCTTCAGTGGACAGCTTCAGTCCAGTAACTTGGTATGAGGCTGTCAGGCTTCCTCTCTGGATTTATCAAAGGCAGCCATACAAATGAAGAAAGTTCAGACTGATATTCTCTGAGGTTATACAGTTTAAACAAATTCACATTGGCCCTTTTTCAACAATAACTCCCCTTACACACCTTGCATTGCCCTCTTTTTTATGTTCCCCTCAGACTAATTACCACCTTTTAACCTGCAGTGACTTAAACATCAAATCTCTGTGCTGCAGCTATCAGTTGTGCACGTTGAAGTAGATGGCTTAAAGAGTTTGGGACTGTGGTAAAATTGGAAGAGGATAAATAGGGTTTTCTTCCCATGTTTTATTGGCTGACACTGCCACCCTGTGAATTCATAACCTTCTTCCTAAATAGATATAGACATGTCCATTTGGAAATCACACCCTCTGTGTTTCTGTCTCTTGGCACTGAAAATAATGAGCTGAAACTTTAGTGAGTCTTTTATTTCACATACACTACTTTATTTCATTTCGTGTTCCCTAGCATGACTTAGAAAAAAAAAATTAAATGTAAGAAATACAAACTATTTAGCATCAGATTTTGCATATGACAACCCAACTAATGATTCAGTAATTACAGACTTCCAAGAAGGCTGACTAATATATCTTGAAATAGATTTGATTTGATCAGCTATTGGAAATTACATCCTTTTCAAGGACCTAAGTTTAGAAGCTTGTTCTCATATCAATATAATGCATTTGCTCCAGTAAACATTTTTCCATCTTGATATTAGCAGTTCCTCAGCCTTAAAGAAGTATTTATTCCATATAAATAATTTTTAAAGTAAGCTATCTAACTCCATGAAGGTACTCTGTATAGCTCACACTAATAGCTCATAGCTGCCTGTTATGCAACCAAAGCTGTAAGACACCCTTGGCATGTTGCAGGTTTTTCATAAACACTGGAATAGGATCCATTATCATATCTGTCAAACCATAGTGTAAGTGAAAAATGTAAGCTCTGCCTCCTAACTTACTGTAGCAAGAGAGTCCTGGAAAGGCATCTTTGTGGCTGTCAACGCAGCGTGAATGTATCTCTGGTGCACTTAAATTCTTTTATAACTTTCTGGCTTTTTATGTGACTGTATTGCAGGAAAGACTGAGTCCATATTGGGTTGGATGTTTTCTGAGGTTCTTGTGGAAATCAGTGTCAGAAGTAATCGATAGCTTTGCACACTAAGGGAGAGTAATTATTCTAAAATATAAAAACAGCTATGGAAGTCATATAAAGTTTTTTAATATGTTCCAAAGCTTGCAGATCAAATGTCTTCAATTTGTAGGCTAGAAGAATATCTAGGGAAGGAGGGACCTGCTGTTTTTTTAGCTTATTTCTTGAGTAATTATAGTTGGGTTTCTTTTTCAAGAGTCTTAAGTCTACAAATGTAATTTGTGATCAGCTACTCATACTGGGTGTTTTGTTTCCCACTCATTGACTACAAAGATTCGGTGGCCAAATTCTGTTTCCATGATGTCTACACAAATCTTCTTATTCTCCTGGAAGTGGGGGGAAGTCAAAAATGTTCTCTTATAGCCTACAGTAACATTGATGAGGAGTATTAAGGAAGATATACTTCAGCAGCTATTACTTATATAATTCTTTTTGCATATTGGGAAAGAAAAGGCTTTGATCTCTAAACAGTAAAACACATATTTTTCTCAACAAATTCACATGAAAATATGGGAAAAATAATATTTCTCTAGTAGAATTAATGTTTGAGAAATCTAAGGTGCTAGTTCTAAAACCTTCAATTGTGATCTTGGAAGAATCAGGCAATGTATAGCTGGAAACCTTCTAAAATGTCTTTTTGTTAATGAAGTTAAAATTCCCACAGAAATGTTTCTCTTCTGAGCTCCTGAAATGTAATAAAAGTTCTGATGAATTTTCCCATCTATTAAGCTCTTAAAAACCATATGGCAAAAAAGGATTGTGAGCAGGGCTGTAAGAGAAGGTTCACACTGAAATTCACAGAGGGCATTGCAAAGCCACTTACCTGGTGTCAGTTAAGATAAAGCAGACAAACTGGTAAACAAGAGAAACGTCCCTTTTCTGCAGTGCATTTCTAAAAGCAAAACTTGTCTTAGTCATTTTGGCTTCATTTAACCTGTAACACAATGTGATAGGTGTTAGTAAGATACAGAGTACGGCAATTCAGCTTTCTTTATTTCAAATGTAGCCTAGAATAGGTGAAATAAGTTAGCTAAAAAAAATCCAGGCATACCTGGAATAGCAGGGTCAGTGCTTTTAAAAGCTGGGAGGTAAGAGAATTATAGTACTAAAGAAGCCTGTTTTGCCTGCATAAATTTTTTCTAAGTTGGTTTGGTAGAAAATAACAGTATCACTATTGTTGTTAGTATCTCACTGGAGAGTAGGTTATACTGCCTAAACAATTCCAGACGTATAGATTATAGAGCGTATGAAGAAGTTAATTATTAAAATGTAAAGAGATATTTTAATCATTGCAGAGTGCTTTATGAATAAAGTTTTTTTGGCTTTAGTGAGAACCTAAGATACTACAGGGATTTTACTGAGTCTACTTTCTCAAAAGAAGAGTGTTCTTACAACACGTGGGTGAAGGAGACAGCATCTACCTTTCCATGCAACATCCATCCCCGTGGTTAGAGTAAATCTGTGTTATGAACAAACGGCTTTCAGATCTGTCTTTTAGTACTGAGACAAATTTGATTATAACATTAGACTTCTCAGAAAATCATGCCAGCAATTGGGTGATGATGGGTTCTTCTCAGTGCTTAGCTGTTTAAGATGAACAATTTTGAGTTAATATGCATCCACTGGTGACATGTTTCCACATGTATTTCAAAGTATTTAATATCTAGAGCTACATTGAAGGGTATGTTGATTTGCATGTGCTCCAGAAACACAGGGAAAGGATTAAGACATGCTTTGATAGTAAAATGCATATATAATATACACATAAATCATAGAATCATAGAATATTCTGAGTTAGAAGGACCCAGAAGGATCATCAATGCCTGGCCCTGCACAGGGAAACCCCAAGAGTCACAACATGTGCCTGAGAGTGATGTCCAAACACTTCTTGAGCTCTGTCAGGCTTGGTGCTGTGACCACATCCCTGGGAACCCCATTCAAGCGCCCAGCCACCCTCTGGGTGCTGAACTTTTTTCTAATATCCAACCTAAACCTGCCCTGACACAACTTCAGGACATTTCCTCAGGTCCTGTCACTGGTCACCTCACCAGTGAGGAAGCTGTAGCCTGCTGTGAGGTCCTCTTCTCCATCCTCTTCTCCAGACTGAACAAGTAGAGCAGGACAACCCCCTCCCTTGCCTGGCTGGCGATGCTGTCCCTGATCCTCCCCAAGACACAGCTGGTGCTCCTGGCTGCCAGGGCACTGCTGACTCATATCCAGCTTCCCATAGACCATTGACTTGCCATTTTACGAAATAAATACCCTGATTTTCCTCATCCCTGATGACTGTGTTAAATATTAAAAAATGAAGGCCATTTGTTTTCACTTCTCTAATCAAAGTCAAAGTGATTAAATTTGTTTCAGTTCCTGTGAATCCCAAGACAGCATCTTCTTCTAGACCCAGTTGTGGATTCTCAGTGATTTTGACAGGATAGACCTGGGCATCTCCCAAACCTTAATATTTCCTGAAAAGCTCAGTTTGCTATTTTGTGGGAATAGATATTTTATTTATTTTATGCCTGATTGTTGCTCCTAATTGTTGTGTTGCAAGAAATATCCTACTGCTCTTCTAGACATTCAATGGCTAAATTTTGCATTTTGTTTAAGTTCTAATGATGATAGTAGTCTTTGAGTGCAGTTTTATACTGAGGGTCTGTTAGAATACCTCCACTCAAATCTGAATCTTTACAAAGTTACATGGATACACATTCTCAAATAAAAATCTTATGCGTAAACTTAACTGTTCTGGATATGTACTGAACCACACTGAGGAGCCAATGTAATGAAATCAAAAAGGTCTGATTGTATGTGGATACTAGATTTGAGGTTTTTTCAGGTATTCAGGTAGACAGGCATCAAACTGTCTCTAATCTCCAGCTGATATTAGAAATAATAAAAATGCATGAAGAATCTTTTAAACTGTGAAAAACTAATAAAGCCCTCTCGGAACAGTTATTGTGTTCCAATTTATTTGACTCTAATAGGAAATGCATAAATTTATCCAAGGACAAAACCCTACCTTTGAAGTTTGAAAGCTTGATGATGCTTTATTTTTTTGGACACAAAAGGTGTTAAATAATTTCAGGGACCTGAATGGACCTGTAGTGAATCTCATTAATGAAGAAGTTGCTCAGAATGAATGGAGATAATTAACAGATTGAAGTTCTGCAAGCAACACGTAATTGGATTATTGGTGGATAATTTTTTTCAGAGACATTTTTACTATCTGGTCAAATGCTATATTTCATTCTTGTCTTTTTATTAGAAAGAAAATTGTCTTCAAATCTTGGATTATCCCCAGTGTGATCTTGGATATTAAGTTACTAGAAGAGAGAGTACCATTTACAAATATTCTTTTTAGCAGCTGTCCACGAGTCTCATTTTAATTTTAAATAGCAATTGTTTCTATTTCATTATGACGGTTGTACTGTCAGGATTTCATAGGGGTTGATATAAGGATTGTCTCTTTATTTTTTGGATGGTGCACCTATTAGTGGTGGTGGTCTTAAGCAAGGGACTATGGTAAACTCATCAGGAAGGCCCATAGGGAAACTGTATGGAACTTCACAGGATCAAACAAAACTGATGGGCAAATGATAGACTTGAAATCTGAAATGGGTCATTGAACCCGCGTTTGCTGGACTCTGGTATAAAGTAACCCTGGACCATGCACAGTCTGATACAAACCTGTCCTGTATTTCCTTCCTTCATACACAGTAGAACTGGGGGCTCTTTTCAATCCTGTAATCTTGTCCTATAAAATGTCTTCTGTTCCTCTCTCAAGAGTTGAAATCATTTCTCTTTCCCTTCTCTTTATGTTTGGCCCCCATATGGATAGCATTACTACTTCACAGTAGATTTACCTTCTACCAAATACAGCATGCGTTCTTCTGCATTCCATCATTTGTACATGGACTTTTGCTTCTTGGCTTCTCTGCTGCCTGGATGATTTTTAAATAGTCCAAGAGCTATTCATAATGATTTTTAAAAATACATGTAATCAGTGCCTCTGGACAACTTAATTTGATGGGGTTTTTTCCAAGATTAATGTCAGTGTCAATTGTATTTTTTTCTCTTTAGGAATTGTTTTAATGACTCTGTCACTTGGTAATCCATGGTCCTTGAAAGCAAACCAAATTACACTGCTCTTCTGTGCACTAACTCAACAAGCCAGTCAGCTAGAACAGGCAAAATGGAACACACAACTTAATAACATTTACATTGATTGGATGTGAACTTCAGTTACTGCAATCTAGCTGTCTCGAAGGATTGGGAACTTGGTGGCTATTCATTGTGGTTTTGTTTAGGAGAGAGAGAAAACAGTGTGAAGATAGTGTGGTTTTGCATTGATGAAGGGTACTTAGAATAAGCTTCTCCGATTTCTTCTCCAGGGGTGCTTAAAATTCCCTTGTCTTAGCAAAATAAGTACAATTCCATTAGGAATGGGACAGTAGGAATTTCCTTTTAGTCTGATGAAGGCAGACAATTCTCTATTTTTATATTATGAAGAAGCGTGTGATCTCTGACAACGTCACATAACCTGACTTACTGATTGGATGAGATTGTTCTATTTCACCTTTTTACATCTCCAAATAAAAGCATTTGACAGAATGATATGAAAAGTAAATATTTTTCACCATTATATGAAATTTCTTTTTAAGCACAGAAATTCAATTAAGTTCACACAACCATGTTCTCCCACATTAAAAAAATGTAGTCAGAGATAATACCAGTTAAACATTGGGTGTGTTTAATCAAAATTTGGAAGGATCTTGTTGGATCAAGGACTGACTTGTTAAAGTTTGGTGCGATGCTTGTCACTAAGAAGAGCAGTGAATTACATTTTGTGTTTTGTGATTAATTTACTATGGGTTATTGCAAATCCATGTTTCTTTTTGCAGTCATCAGGAGATGTACCTATCTTCTCTGACAATGATGGTTGGAAGCTTCCCATGATCCTGAAGACCATTTTCTATACTGATCTATATTATTGCAATGTCAAACTTCAATATAGACATTTTGTCTATACTTTAATAGCTATTCAGTAAATTTTCTTTCTTTCCAGATTTGGAGGCTTTTTTCTTTGTCCTTCACAAACTGTTTCCTTAATTTGGTAAAGAACTTTTAAGAGCCCGAATTTTTTATTAAATGCAGACATTGATTGAAAAATTCTGGTAAAAAAAAAAGTAAAAGTTGTTGACTCAATAATCTAGATCCCACTTTTCTCAGTACATCATGATGTCAAATCATCCTTTTCAAGTATCCCTGTAGCTACAGAGGACAGAGTGTTAGAACTGTATTATCACCAAAGACATTTGATATTTTAAATGGTGATATTGCACCAGGAGTATTCTCCATGCCTTAAGCATGAACAAATCCCATGTAATATTACTTAGCTAAAAGAGGTGATTGAATCCAGCACTGAGCAATGGGGCAATCAGCAGAGTTTTTATCATCATCCTAGGGAATATCACTAGTTATAAATTTAATAAGAGTGGCAAATTTGCATTTGACTTAATTTTTATAGAAGTACATTGATAATTATTACACCAAATATAAATGGATAGATAAAAAGAAAAGGACATACTGTGTCATTATTAGAGGCTTTATGATTAAGATCATAAGGTACTTTGGCAAGGTACATAAAAACGGTCATTGTTCCCCCTTACCATCATAGTGAACAGTTTATCAAAGGAATAGCCATGATCAGGATGATATAATTGGTTGATTGAATTCTCTTCTGCTTTGGTTGAAAACTGTCACTCTGATTGCATAAACTTTACAGGATAGAGTGCAAGTGTCCTTTTGGTTGAATAAATTCAGAAATGTAAAAATAGGCTGCAAAGAGACTGACTTGGCCATGGTGTGAAAAGGTTAAACTTTAAGCTTCAAAACAAATATGAAAGCAAGGAAAGGTACTTTTGGAGAAAAGGAACTGAAGAAAATATGGTTTTAAGAGTCTACTTACATTAGCACAGTTTCTGATGCCTTTCACACTTTTAGTATTGCTCTGTGTAGGCATCCTAGCAAAAAAAAAAGCCAATAGGAACCAAACAAGATTAATATAACTGGCAATCTTGAAATGACATATGAGTTCAGGGCAGCAGAGAGAAAGGGGAGTCTGGACTTAGTGTGCTGGGCAAGCCCAGTGAGAAGTCCATTATCACACAGGAAGACTTCAAAACATTGCTTAAACTGTATTAAAAAGGAGTGTCACAGTACTGCTTCCCAGGGCCTTCTTTTTGCCAGAGGTGGTTTCATACTGAAGTGCTTTGCAGAGATAGAAGACACTGAAGCAAAATGCAAAAGTGAAGGATGAAAGATTTAGTTCAAAATTTTGACACAGAGATTATATGGACTGGAACCCTAATTCACTGGTGGAGTTCTTGGGGTGACTGTAATCCAAAGCCTGAGAAGTTACTCATCTCTGAGATGAGAAATCTGACGTTAATGAAGCTCGATGGTGTGATTCATATGACTAGAATGACAGCATCAGTGGTGATGTGCTGTGTTAGTGGATGAAAAGAATCAGGAGACATTTTATGCAAAAGGCCTCTTTCTGTGTGAGGCTGAAAGATGATGACTCTCTCCCTAAGGACATATTTGTTATTTTAGAAAGAAAGAAAATGACACACCTCTGTTATCATAGGGCACTTTAATCTGAGAGGCTTGCTAGAATATTTACCAATAGTTAGTATTGCTAGAATTTCTAGAAATTATAGGTTACATATTCATCAGTCAAAAGAGGTTGTCCGAAGTGTAGGAAAAGTTTTCATTAGGTATGATTTCATTATGGAAAAGAACTGTGAGCTAAATAATATAGAGAAAAAGTATCAGAGAGGAAAATGCAAAAGGCCTCTGGGATAAGACCATTTTACTATATAAAAGAAAAAAAGTTGACAACACTCATATTTTTTAAACTGTATATTGGTTAAGAGTAGAAATAGAAGGAAAAGGATAACCAAGAAAAGAGAAAAATTAAAGCATTTAATGTAATAGAACTGCTTCACAGAAAATGGATTAAATAAAGGAAAAATCCCCCCTCAATGACAGATCTTTGAGAAACTGGTTAAGAGTAAAGAATTTTCACAGTTGTACTAGTATAGTATAATACTACTTTTTAATTTAGAGGGAAAAATAACAAAAAATTGATGTAGCACACATCAAAGAGCAAGGTAATAAGTCTGAAAAATATACCACCGACTGAGTTGCTCTATTTTCAGAGAGAACACAAAGTAATTGCTCATTGCCTATGTGACATTTAATATCCATGGCTTGGAAGAGGCACACCAAATCATACGTGGCAAAGTTTGAAAGTGATACAGAGGTTTCTGAAGTAGTAATAAGAAAGACATGTCCCTGGCACAAACCCATCTGGATCCTTTCTTTATTGGCATAACTAAATGAAATATTTTATTGTTACGAAAAATAATGGAGTTTGTAAAGAACAGGAATGTAAGCAGTGTTTTCTAGGCAGGGGGCCCTAAACTGAGACTCATGGGCCTTCCTCCAAAACTATACTTGGGAGGACTAATGCATATCAGTATGTTTAGATAAAGTACATACAAGAAGATTATATTTATGTATGTTGCTGCCATGACGACTATTGGTATACTTTATCCAATTCTTGTGCGCTGGCTGGGAATAATAATGAAAATTGGAAAAGGTTCAAATCAAACATACCTGTTATGCTGGTTAGAGAATGTTCTCTTACAGACTGATGTTGTGCTAATTCCAGTTTAGGATTTGCTTTTGACTTCCTTCATATTTTACTTAGTCTGTTTCCTCAGTCATGACAGTCCTGTGTTGGAGACCAGAGATGACTACAGACAGTTGTGGGAACATAGATTGTGTGGTTAAAATATGATGGTGGCAATAGGTTGGCATTTGAATAAATCATTGGCTTTGATTGATAATTTTACTTTTTTATTTGTGATTTGCCCTTTTTCTTTGAGCATGACAGTTGTCTAAGCAATACCTGTGTGTTTAAGTGTATGCACTTCTCACTGTTTTACCATGTTTACCAGAAAATTTTCCTTTTTCTAGATTTCTGGTGAGAAAAAAAGTGAGAGCATGATAAATGCTCTATTGGGTGGGACTGAAGGTCTATCTAGCCCACTGTTCTTCCTCCAACAGTGACAACAGCAGGTTTTACTTTGTCAGGAACTGTGGTGATAGGATGAGACAAGAAATATGTTAAAAGAGAGAAAAGCCCTTCCCATATGTTTTCCCCATGTCCTCCCCCTGTTCCCTCACACTTTGCTCACCTCTCTCAGCTCTCCTCCTACTCTGTCTTCACCACAAAATTTTGCAACCCAAAATTTTCAGCTTGTTGGAAAATTAAATTTTGCCCTTGGTGCTGCTAGCATTTTTGAGCTGTCTTTATTTTATTATGAACATGTAAGAAACTGACTGATGCTTAAAATACTAAACTGTATATTAAAATAACAAATACTTTGATAAATAGAAATGAATCCCCAAAGTGAGCCTGATATAGGCTGCTTTGATGTAAATCCCAAAAGCGACCCTCACACATTTAGTTTCAATGGCACATTCCACTGTAATGACACAAATAAAAAGGAGAGAAGCTTTTTCCAAATGAAGCATTGTTAACTAAAAGGTAGAAGTGGGGAGCAAAACAAAAGACAATGCAAGTCCACCTAGGACATCTGCAATAGTGTAATTGAAGAGGTTCTTTCTTCTCCAATATTTAAAATAGAACTAATTGCTCCAGTTTATGTGACATAATCAAAAACTTCTTTGCAAGAGAACAGAAAAGCAAAACTTCTTAGATAAGATTTGAGTTGAACAGGATAGCATCACATCAAGATGCAATCTACTGCTGAATCAACATTGGGCAATAATGAGTAGTGCTGGACAAATATAACAGTAGTATTAGGGAATATTAATTTTCAGTTAAAGAACGAATTTACTTTGCAAACCTCTCTTTAATTTCATGGTCATTTCTGTAAGCCAAGTTTATCATTCTACAAGTATGCATATCGGTTTATATTTGTATTTGAATGATGTGCAGATTCATTTTTCATAAAACTTACCAGATCACATTACAATTTCTCATGGTCAAGGAAAACACATCTTGAGACATTATGGCCCTCATTAATTGATTCAACACTTCTTAAAAATCTTCAGGCACTTGCTAAAATGTTAATTTCTATGGACTTCTGCGATTCTGTCATGACCTGCTCTATCTGTGATGAAAACACAGCATCAGTTTTGGTGTGCACATGAGCAGTTACAGAAAGTTTTGAATTCTAGAAAGAGTTAAGGAGATCTTTTCTCTTCATCTAAAATAAAGTCAAAGTGATGGAAAGGACTGTCTAATAATTCATGGCTTTCTCACTTACCAAGAAATGGAGCCTCTGGAGAGTGAAGTCTAAACACTATAAGTTTAGACTTGAAGTGAGGTCTGTATTTTCTAACTGTTGCAGTAAAAGGATGTAAAATTGCATTCTTCACTCAAGGCTCGGTATTTCATCCCTCACGTAGGAATTATTGGGTGAGTCTCATTGACTTTGTGGTATGCATTGTGGCAGTAGATCTCTGATCATAGAAGCAATAAAAGGGTCACCCAATCCACCAGAACCTCACAAGTCATTTAGACTACTCATATGTGTGAAACCCAGGCTTCAGTGTACTGCTTTTTTCTTCCTCAGGCTCAGATCTATCATTTCAAGACAGTGCTCTCAGTCTGCTCAAGAGCAGTGAGCAGGCTTTCCCAAGCTGGCACAGCTTTTGTTCCCTTTTGTGTTTGAATGATAGTACAAGCCACATGTAACACAGGAGTGGTAAGCCAAAAGAGCATTATGTTGTTTTTAACTGGGGGAGTAACGCTGACACGGTAGGGCAAAAAACCTGAAACACACGGAAGTTGCAGTAAACACTTATCAAATAGGGAGTAAAAAGGAAAATTTCCTTTATTTGTCAGTGCTTGCTCTCTCTTCGAGGCTGCTTCATTTCTGATGTTCAAGAGAATCTGTCTTCAAAGATGCTTAAGACAAGAATAAACTTTTCAACATCTAAGGAATGGAAAAAAACAGTGAATAATGAGGAAATATTTGTGTTGCTCCCAAATCAAAGGGAAATTGGAAAGCATTAATAAAAAAGGCACCCTGAGTAGCTAAACCTGTATTAATACCAGAGGGATGACAGGATGATTTAAAACCTTGTTACACTTCATTTTAAAGTGTTCAAAGGGGTAATCTCTGTAACTGGAGGTGATCCTTCCTGAACTTTTGCATCCTTTTTATTTGTATTTTTCAGGGTCATAAGAATGTGATTATCTCTCGCAAATTGAAATGAGTATATGCAAAAAAAAAAAAAAAAACTTCTTATACTGAAAGCAGACCTAAAAGATTTGCCTACAGAGAGCGTCGTTTTCATGAAAACACATAACATTTTTAACTACCATGAAGCAAGTGAAAGAGGGATGTTAGTGGATCAGTGTAAGACATTGAAACTGATCATTTTTCAGCTGAAGTTTATGGTCACTAGAACTGAACACCTCTTCTTCAGGCCTCTGGAAATTGCCATGGATGAACCTCATATAGATTCTAACCATCTAACTGGGTCAGTGGGTGGATTTTTGGATATTCACAGTGGCTATGAATACAAAATGGAGATCACAAATCCTACCCAGGATATACACATGTATTGAGCAATATTAGGATGAATTTACCTTCTTTTTGTGATCTTAGAAAACAGCTGAAAAATTCTAATCATGCCACATGTTTCTTTGAAACAAAGAATACGTTTGGGAAGGGGAGTAGGATAGCATTTGTTTGTCAGTCATGATGAAGAGCTTCAGCTTATTTGATTCTAAGTCATGGATGGTAACTTCACTGCAAGAAAACCACAAAGCAGGTAACGTACCTGTTCTACAAACTGATGTTGGAGTGACTTTTTAACTAAAGGTCCTAGGAGACAAAAGTTTGCTGCACATTAGTATTCACCTTCCCCACAGTCAAAAAGCAGTCATACAGCTATGATTCCCAGACTTTCCAGCCCGTCTCCTCCCTTCTGCCCTCCCTTTTTATCATATACCAATGGGTTTCATGTTTCAGATTTGAATGTTAATGAATTATTAAAAATGTAATTATGAGTACCTATTTACATTTCAAAGTTTTAATGTGAGCTGTTTACTGTTCACAAATATGATCAGTTTAGCAAAAAAACTTAGCTCCATTTTTTCTGCCTCCTCATAGGAATTTTTTTTTTAATGAATCTTTGTAAATCTTATACACAAATGTAAAAATAGATGAATCTATCCTCTAGATCATTTAAAATTATTAATTGGGAATAGAGATGATAAGAAGTAAGGAAAAATAATGGAAATAATTTCACCCTACTTGGTTTTCTAGGTGTTTCAGAGGTGGCAACTCTGATTCAGTTTAATTCTTTTTTCACTCATGCTTGAAGTGGTCTTTACACTGTAGATTATCTATGCATAGTACATCATTCCAAAATGTCACTTAATTTTAGAGTGTTTAATTTCCAATTTTGTAAGGGTTTTCATAGTTTTAATTTCTATCTGTATAAAATATATATAAACCTGGAGCTCAGATTTTAGGGAGAATTAAACACTTCTACATATTCCCTTGAAAATCAATCTCTCACACTCACCCTTCCCCCATCCTTTTAAAATTTGTATTACCAACTATATAAACCTTCAATTTTTAATTTTTGTTTAAAGCCTGAATTTTGGCCTTAATGATATCTTTTGGGATTGACTGCTGCAAGTGGACTAGACATTATACACAATCTTTTTATATGTCTTTATCTCTTCTTTAAAACACTCAAAACAATTAAAGGCCTTTAAATCTGATAACTTTAATATTATTTTACAGAATATTTATTCTTCAGAAGCAGAGAAGCAGTTCAATTTTTTAAAAATGTATTTATTTTATTTTTTTTTATGTATGTATATTCTACCAGGAATTTGTGTTTCAGAAACTGTGTACATGTTAAGAAATAACATCAGTCATACACACTGTTCAATTGAATGCATCTTCCTGTCAAGGCTATTTTATATTTTCTCAGCAGGACTATTATTTTATATTCCTGTTATCAGATTTTTTTCTCTAAAATCAATGCTCTTGAGTGACTCAGATGTCACAAAAACCTGTCAATGACACAAATAATTAAATTTATTGCTTCAGTAATAATTCTTTTAAATATTTCTAGACTATTAGTATCTGAAACCTCAAGACATTTGCCAATTCATGTTGACAAAGTCTTTTGTAGAGAGCATCTCCAGGTTTATCTTTGCCAACAGTGATCCCTGTTGGAGTATTTTTCAGAGAAGAACATCTTCAGGTCTCAGCTAACAATAATACTCTTGGGTCTGAAGCCCAGAGTGTAGCAGTCTGTATTACTGCTGCTTCAGCCCCCAAAAACATCTCACAGGAAGTCAAAGAATCATGAGTTTCTTCAGAGAGGACAAACATTAAATTTTGAAGGCACTGAATTGTCAGGACCTTTTCCTCCTTTATGATATATGCCTGCACAACATACACAAAAGGTTCTGCTTCTTTCAGGTGTTTGTTGATGGATATGTGAAATGACAAATACAAGTATTTGATTTTATAGACATATGAAAAGTTTTGAGAAAGAAAAAGATAATAAAAGAGACAAGTAATATCAATCCCCAAAACTAAAATATATTATAGGAAATTAAAAGATACAAACCACTATTTTACATACTTCTTAGATAAAAAACACTGAGATCAAACCATTGTTACACCAAATCACTTGGTTACACATGGCTCATGGCATTTTACTTTTATTGTTTTCCAGAAAAAAGAAGTGTCTCTCAGTCTCAAGCTTTAGTGATGTGTTTTAATTCTGTATTTGTACGAGAAAATGCATTCCTGAATGAATTTGGAGATTGATTCACTAGATTTCGGAAAGTACAGGTTACTTACTTGTCTCAGACACCAAAACAGTGTGTGACCACATAGAGGTAACATTCTCCCATATATTTTTATTTGGTAATATTTCTGGGTTTTATACAGCAGGTGAAAACATGTAGCCAGATTCCTGTCTTTTCTCCTTTTTGGTCACATAAAACCATTTATTTGGTAAAATGGGTATTCATAGTAAGGAAGAATTGTGTAAAAGTTTTTCAAGGATTTATTTCTAGTTGCTAGCTTGACTGAGTTTCTGAAATTAAAATGTGGACATTTTGTATCTCTGTGTACTCTTCCTTCAGGTCCATGGTAGCTGCATGTAACACAATTTAGAAAATAGACGGGGTGCAATTTAGAAAACAAATCAGATACATATCTGATTTGGGACTGAGATGGACCTTTGAATGTTCTGCAGTAGGTGTTTAGTATAGGATTGTGGTCTTCTTAACATTTGGAAAATTATTCTGTAAAAAATAGCTAAAAAAAATTTAGTTTTGTCTTAGAAACACCTTGTTCTGTGTTTATTATCCTGGAAAGCTGCTGAGTAACACAAGCAATCCTGCTGAGTTTTGTGCTTACTAGAAATTATTGGAAAAGGCCTGGGATGGTCCATTTAGGTTGTAAATGAGAAAAAGAAAGTTGCCTAATTCTAATAAAAGTTCAGCTGTGAAAAAAACAATTTGCAAAGAGCACAGGGATTATGTTATAGTGAGGTAGATAATCGCTGTTGCAGGGAGCAGACTGAAAGTCTTCCAAGTATGCTGCTTCATTGGCTACAGAGTCATTTCCCCATTCTCCTTGGTTCAATGAATATTTAAATATTTTCTAGAAAGTAGAAGAGTTTCAATGGAAGTGACACTTCTCAGTAAAAGTGTATATCTGCTAATGTTCTGACCTAGTTGAGCATTTAGGAAGCAGCAGTATTGCTGTCTTTTTATAGGCTATGTATAGTTTGGATGTCTAACTCCAGTAAAGACATGGCCATGAGTAATAACTGGTAGAAAGTGTCTCAGTGGTTGAGCAAGTGAGGCAAAGAACTGTTATTTTTCTTGATAATTTGTGCTAGGGAACTACTCCTGTGATTTCCCCCAAAAAAGGGGGGTTTGTTTGTTTGGTTTGGGTTGGGTTTTTTTAGTTAAGTCACTCCATGCATTATATGGGGATCCTGGGGGTCGACCTTGGAAGTGTGAAGAGCCCGGCAGGGTGGCAGGTGAGAAATAGGGAGTGAAAGCTGTTGATATTCTAGTTTGATGTGACAGGAGAGAATCCCTTCTGAACCTGAAATGTCCTTCCACAAGTGCATGATGCACACATAAGCACATCGTTAATTGTACAAGGTGAAGAAAATGTAAACACTGTAAGGAATGGTGACACAGGCTCTCATCACAACCTAATGCAATTAAACATTTGGCCACAGTATTGTGCACATGGTTAATGAATCAATTATAAACAGTACGAGCCTATTCTTCTCTCAAGGCACAGATGTAATTTCTGCTGACTCTAAACAATTTTTCAAATCATAAGTCATTTACATATCTAAAGCAGAGATAATGTAAAAAATTTAGTAGGTCTCTTAAAGGTAGTCCATTCCTTTCCTTTTTCCACTCCTTTGATTCATAAAAGTGGTAAGTATCTTCCATCTAACTGTGTATGAATGGTATTTAACAGCAATGGAAATACATTTGTGTCAGGAAAGATACCTAGTGTTGACTATGTGTGTCATATTATATATGAGCTTTCTTTTTCCATTAATATTTGAGTTGTGTCTCCATCAAGGACTGGCAACAGACAACAGAAAGTGGTTGATAGTGAAAATGGGTCAGAATATTGTATTGTAGACATGAGATAACTAAATAGTCATAGTGAATTTTCAACATGATTTGAGCTCTTTTTAAAAAACCTTCTTTGAGAACATACTTCACTAATTTTTGTTGATATAGCAATTTACACTTGTACGAAAAGGAAGACAAATTTAAGGTGTAAGCTATTTCCATAGTAAGCTGTTTCCTGGAACTTCTATGTGTCTAGAAGTATTTTCAAACTCTAAGTAGGTGGACATTGAGATCATCTGTTATCTGGAACCTAGACGTGTGACATATGCTCTTCTCTAGAAATCCTATTTAAAGATTGTGGGCTCTTTCCTACATCTTCTAAATCATTGTTATATTATGGTTGCTGACTGTACAATAATAGTATTTTTAATCAAGGGAAGAATTTTTGTGCCGCAGATGCTTTTGGTCACCTGTGAACATAAGACCTTATATACTAGACAACCTTTCTTCAAAATGTATGAGAATTAAAACTACCCTCCAAAAATGTGCATGAATAAGACTTAACAAGAAGTCATATGGTTGAGCCAGCAAATCACTCTTAAATAAACATACATACACTATGTTTTACAGTGTTCCAAGTCCAGTGTTCAGAGTTATCTGCTGCACTCTCAGGTTCTCTTCATGCTGAACACGCTGCTTCATTTATCTTACTGCACATAACACGTAATTTACTGGTTCTAGATTTGTACTTAGTGCTCCCATATCAAAATGAACTATGAAGGAGATGCAAGACATTTTTTAAAATATTGCAATCTCTTCAGAAAATCAGTTAATAGCTCTGATTCGTTATTTATGAAAGTGTGCATTCAGGACAGTTGAAGAAATAACAGGCAAATATTTTCTCATTGTGCTGTTTATTGTTCAGCAGTTCATTAATTGATGTCTTGCCATCTGTCTAAGCACATGCTTAAATATCTCTCTGACTATATGTACCTTGCTGAATGAAGGCTTAAATGCATGTCTGTTATAATTGTGATAATCTGCCTAATTATATATTTTGTGTAGATTAGACTATATGTGTTTAAACAGTGCACACTAAATTTTCTTGGAAAATCATCCTCACATCAGCATGGATACAACTGGGTCAAGACAGAATTGGTCTGAAGAAAGGACGTGATGGTAACTGAAGCATAATAATAACTTAGATGGATGTTATAATGGACAAAAAGGGGTTTATCTTATTCCTCTTAAAAGAAAAGCATCAGGATTTTGGCATAGTTTATTCATGAAGCACTGTAGTCAACGTCAATGTTCTTTTTATGGACCTGAAAGGCAGATATTTCAGGTGTTTGGAGTTTTCAAGGAAGATGGTAACAAGAAACGTTTCATGGAAGGGAGGAGTCAGAGAATTACCTTAGCTATATTCAAATAGACATCTATGAGGAAAACTTATGACTAAAGTCTGGAGATTTTTTCTGGACAGGAAAAAAGACTTGAACTCTGGGGGGTAACTCATATAGAAACAGAAGATAAATTTGTGTCAATAAGTGACACTAATCCAGACTGGATAAACAACAGACCATGTAGCTAGTTGACCTTTGCCAACAGCTAAACTCCCACCCTGCCTTTAGGTCACTCGTCTACCCCAGGAGATGGGAAAGAAAAAAAAAATGAAGGCGGGCAAAAGGAATTGTAGGTTGAGGCAATGACACTTTAATAAAGAAAGCAAAAACTGTGTGTGGAAGTGAAGCAAAATAAGGAATTGATTCACTACTCGCCACCAGCAGGCAGATCTCCATCTGCTTTCTGGCAATGAGGGCCTCAGCACATCTAATGACTGCTTGGGAAGACAAATTCCATAACCATGAATATCCCTTCCTTTCTCCATCTTTCCCTCAGTGTTTACTGCTGAGCACAATATCAAATGGAGTGGAATATCCCTTTGGTCAGGAGGGGTCAGCTGAGCTGACTCTTCCCTCCCAAATTCTTGCCCACTCCCTACTTACCTTGGTGAGGCAGAAGTGGTGGAGAGAGAAACAGGAGGCATCACTGCTGTGCCAGCACTGCTCAGAGGTGTGTTGTCAACCATGTGTGTTATCAACCGTGTTCGAGCCATTAATGCAGGGCACAGAACCATACAGGCTGCTAGGAAGAAAGCGGACTTCATAACTTCATCCCAGCATGATGCTCTCTTCTGCACAGGTAGGAAGGAGATGATGATCATTTATGCCTTCCAGCAGAATTAGAGAGAAGGTAAGAGTATACAGCAGCCAGGGCAGAATATCCAGCAGCTGTCAAGAGAAGGGAACAGGCAGAATTAGGAAAGGAAAAAGAATGGGAACTAAATGGAGGTCAAGACTACTGCAGTGGTATGCAGAGGTTTCACTAGAAAGCTTTATGCAGACAGTTTTATTTGAGTCCAGTTAAAGAAGCTAGTAAATAAAGGACAAAACTGACACAGGTGGAAGTTGTAAAGGATGTATTCAACCATTTTAGTGCTCATAGGTATAGGAATAACTACACTGGTGTTTTTATTGTTTCTAGACATAAGAAAAACAAGGAGAGACACAGAGATGGAGACACACACAGAGGCAAAGGTTAAAACATGCTGTCAGTTTAACTATGTTTGTATGCTATTGTTTCCTACTAGCCTGAGAAGAGGCTATAGACCCTTAATGTCCAGTTCAGAGGCTTATATTGGAATAAACACACAAAAGAACTTTTTTTCTTAAAATGAAAGCAGTCCCCAAATTCTTAATGTTTAATTTTCCAGTTCTGAACTATAATTTCCTCAATGTTTCCTGCATGGTTCTTTTTTTTGTCTCATATACATTGTTACTGACTTCAGATAAAATCTGTTTATCCAACTTATTTAACTGCTAAAAGAGCCAAAGTTTGATAAAACATGTTAATTACATTCTCTTTCAAAATCATCTCCATTAGCTACTGTCTATTTAATTGTAGCAAATCTAAGCCAATTTAGGAAGAGAGTTTTCTTCAGTCTTTAGTACTCAAATAGCCACCACAAGCACATTATGAATGTAAATACTGTATTGCCTTCATGAGATGTTGGATAAAAACTTTAATTTCTTTACAACGATATGTAATTTCTGTTAAAAGTTTATACGCATACTAAATTTTAGAGCATTTTTTAATAAAAGAATTTTGTGATGTATGACACCTTGCTAAGGGAATACTGCCAATAAGAATGTAAAATACTAAGTTTCAAGTCTTTACACATTATACAAATACATTTTTTGGAATATAAAATTCTTATTAATTTTGAAAGGATATGTCTAAAAACAAGTTTATGTTTTTCATGCTGAATTCAAAGAAGAAACCCTCATTTATCTTGTACCCTTACATCTAAGATGCAAGTATGGACACCTTCAACAAAATCTGAAAATATCTAAATATTACAGGATTGACTATGAGCAGTGTAAAATTGTTATTTCTTCTGAAGTTCTCTGTATATTCATAAAGCTTGCGTTAGGGCCTAAACTAATTGGATTTTCCCCCTTTTTCAATCGTCTTTATAAAGCCATGCCAAATTCTCATTTCAGGCTACTATAATTTACTAACTTTATAATCTAGTGGGATAAATGAGAAAGGGCGTGTGATTCATGTGATCTATGGTAGTTTAAACTGTTCAGGAGAAAATGAGGTCTCTGGAATCATTAAATTAAAACTGATTTGAGCTGCTGTAAGAATAATTTTATATGTCCTTATGAGGTAGAGCAGAATTGGGATCTTTCCTAATGAGGAGATGCAAATGTGTGGGTATTTGCAACATATAGAAACTGTGATTTTCCAACTCATAGATGACTCTCAATAAAACCTGTTTGAAATATCGATTAATTATCCTTGAAGTTAGTTAAGGAGGAATAGGGTTTGGACAGTGGAGATAATATGAAGATACTATAATAAAAAATGCTGCTTAGTAGGTCTTCTGAACAAATGAGAACATCTAAAATATCAGTATTTCCCAAGACAGATGAATGATTTTTATTGGTAGAAAATATAAATAGCAAATCAAAGCAAAACATTTTCATTATTGAGGACTAGAATAGTGGGGATGTATGGCATAAATGATCTCAACTGGCAGAGACAGCTTGAACAGTCTTACTATCACATACTCCCATGTATAATTACAAATGTGAAACTAAAATGCATTTAACACATTGCACAGACTGAGCCAATTTTTATAATGCATCAGAATACAAAGTCATAGCATGCTGATAAGAAACAATACAATCTGGAAACTGGAATATATTTCTATGTGGATGAAATAGTTACTGGATGTATCTCAGTCTCTCTTTTAGCTCCCTGCCTGATGGCATTCTGTTTCATATAGCCTTTGTGAGATTTTTAGGTATTGTAATAGATATATATATATATGTCTATGTGTTTATGAATATGGACATATCAAGATGCATTAAGTCTTTTTGGCACATACATAGAAAATTACTGAAAGTTTTTCTATGAAAGTTAATCTTACAGAGTATTTATGTCTTATTGATCTACTTTGGTGAAGGAGAATTTATTTTTAAGGAGCATGAATGCTGCACTTTCACTACATTGCTTTGAAAATCCTTTTCAATTTCATTCAGACAAGGAGAATAAAATTCCTGACAAGGTTTTTAAGCATGGTTCACATAGAGATTTCAGTTTACGTAGATCCAGGTGAAAATTTCAGAGGACATATCCAAGTTTTTGCCTTAATCTGGTGTATTGTGCACTTTAAATCTTACAGCATACAGTACATCATACAGTGCAGAAAATTCCATAAGCAGCACCGGGGGGTACAACAAGGGATAAGCCATTAAAACCCAGAGAACTTCCAATGTAGAAAATTGCTGCTGTTGTACTGTATATTTGCTTCACGTTTCTGCTTTGTGCTTCTTATACATGTGGTGTAGCTCAAGGGAATCTACAGCTCCCTCAGAAACACGGAGTAACACTGCAACATTTTTAAGGGCTTCTGTGTTGGTCTTAAAGAGGAAACGTAGTCGTAAGCTGTCTTCCATTTTCTGTCACTGGCCTGATAAATCTTATGTCCCTATAGGAAAGTGTATTAACTAAAGCAGGAGGAGAGCATCTTGCATAGTTTCATGGTTAGAGCATCTGCAAACAAAATATGTGAGCTGGGTGCTGTTTGGCCTAAGGAAAGAATGAAACCCACTCTTCCGATCCTTGGATGAGTATACCACACATAAAGTAATGTAATTTCCAGCACACCCCATCAGCAGTATAATCAGCAATGTCCTGACAGCTACTGTGCATCCTGTGAATATGTGTTAGTGATGCATAGAGCAGCAGACTTGCACACTCCCAGGGTGTCCTGATTTTCACAGCTGTTCAATAGCTCTGAAATGCAAGTCTCTACTTTTGTGTTTAGCAAAGATAGAGAATTTCAACTTTGAGCAGCTATTTAATTCCAAATTATAACTGAGGACTGACATGTATACAATTTTATAGAAATCCACATGCATTGCAAATTTAAATAGATGTTTGATCTTTACTAGGCTTCCAGAACGTAGCTTGTCAACAAGTTCATCCTCCCATACATCTTGTGTGGTTGGTTTGTTAGCTAGTAGATATAATTTTTATCCTCTCTTATAAGTAGAGAAACTGACAAGAGAAAATGAAGTCATTGTTGTCTTTATTTTTGGGGATGCCCTGACAACAGAAAGCATACTAGGTTTATGTAAGAATATTGGATGCAGAGCTTATGAAAGAATAAGCCTACCTGAAAATTGTCAAGAGCTGCCCACTTTCAATCATTCCTTAAGTATGTAAAAATGACAGATAAAAAAATCCTTCCTACACAGTATTAAAGGGCAATATGGTACTAAAAAAAATAATACAAAATTTATTCTGTTTTGTCATTTTTGCTTTAACCAATATAGTTCCTGAAGGACAGAATAATTATACCCATAAGACTAGCAGAGAATAGAAGTGCGGGAAATGTGCTGTAGTGGAATCAAATCAATAATTCTGTGACTACTTTGAGCTCATTTTAAATATTACTCTCTGCTCTCCCTAGATTTGAGCTATTGATTTAGAAATTTCTGTCAAGACTTCTTTTCTGCATAATTATATCCTATACTTGTTTCTGTGGTTTGCTTTCTTGTTTTTTATAATGAAACTAGAAAATCTGACTCTTGGATGAATACATAATTGAATATGAAAAGGCTTAAGTTTGATGCTCAGCTTTCCCACTTTTTCCAGGTAATTCTTGTTTTCATAAACATGAATGTAATTTGGAAATCTATATGAGGTATCATTAATTAACTCTAGTCTTTTCAAATAAGAGCAGGTGAGGTACAGATATCTTTGGATAAATGAAGAACTCGATATAAATATTTGCAGTAAACCATCAACCAAACGTTTTCTTAAAGATTTTCTTTCTATTTTATCTAAAGGATTGCATTGAAATGTAAGCAGAAATGGGTGATCAATAGTACTAGCTTGAGGCTCATTCTCTGAGGTGCTGAGTATCCTTCATTTTCATGGAAGGGACCTGAGACAGCTTAGCATTTCACAGATATTTGCACTGAGTGTTTAGATAAATATCTTGCTTAAGAAACAGATACATTTGCAGAATTTTATCTCTACCAGAGATTTTCTCAGCCATAGAGATATAGCTTAAAATCTGCAAAAATTTAGTTAAATCTGCTAAAAGTATTAAAATGTAATAGAGGTTTACATTCCCTACCCTGTTGCCCCCTGCCCCGACTTCCCTTGGAATATGGAACAGCACAATTTTCGTCCACGGTTAAATGTTCCTATTAAGTGCCTGAAGTGCATTGAGTGATAAGAAATTATGTGGTTTGCATTTATTCAGAATAAACTCCAATCTACCAAATGTTAATCCTGAAAAAATTAAGAGAGACATAAACATTACATAAATACTTGTATGAACACATTTAGATGGTATATACTTCCATTATTAATTACTATTGGACTAAAACATGGATGGTGCATGACCTAGGAATGCGAAGAGAGTAGTTTTGTGAGGGCGTTGTGTTTTTCTAGGGTTGTGGGGAGGGTTTGAAACCCAACGCTGTCATTTGCTGTGGCTTTCATTGTTAAAATATTTCACTTGTTGCAGGCCAAAAACCTAGTGAAAGCCATGGTAAAAAAATGATCTTTTCAGGGTGCTTCTCTCTCTCTCTCTCTCTCTCTGTGAATACAGCATTAGTTTCTGGGTCTTGAAGTCCTACACAGTCACAGCATGGGTTATCTGAATGACGGAGAAAAACATGGAATCATCTAGGTTGGAAAACAACCTTAAGATTGTCAAGTCCAACAAGTATAAACCATGTCCTTAAGCACCATGTCTACGTGTCTTTTAAGTTCCTCCAGGGATGGTGACTCAACCACTTCCCTGGAAAACCTATTCCAATGCTTAACAATCCTTTTGGTGAAGAATTCTTTCCTAATATCCAGTTTAAACTCTCCCTGGCTCAGCTTGAGGCTGTTTCCTTTTGTACTAT
Source organism: Corvus kubaryi (assembly GCF_017639235.1). NCBI lineage: Eukaryota > Metazoa > Chordata > Aves > Passeriformes > Corvidae > Corvus > Corvus kubaryi. The sequence continues at coordinate 10,003,992 of NW_024581131.1, read as the reverse complement.
CACTTCTTACTTGGGAAAAGAGACCCATCTCTACAACCTCCAAAACATCCACAGCTTTTCCTTCATCACCTTGTCATAGAAGGATATCAGGTTGGTCAAGCAGGACCTGCCTTTCATGAGCCCATCCTGGCTTGGCCTGACCTCCTTGCTGTCCTGCACATGCCATGTGATGCCATTCAGGATGATCTGCTCCATGAGCCTTCTCAGCGCCAAAGTCAGACTGACAGACCTATAGTTCCCTGGATCTTCCTTCTGGCCCTTCTTGTAGGTGAACATGAATGATGATGATGATCTTTCATATTTAAAGGCTCTTTTTAAACCTTTGAATCACAAAATGTTCCGCATACTTCACTGACTTACAAACTGTGTGCCTGTTCTTTCTGTCCTTGAGAAAGAGCTTTTGTTTTCCACTGCAATAGACCTTCTGTTTTAGTTCTTGATGAGTCATAATACTGAATTTTCATGTTTTAGACAATACATAACAATGTGTGTGTATATATATATATATATATATATATGTATATGTATAAATAAATAAATACATTACCTGAATCACTGGTTATGTATTTAATGGTTGTAAGGAACCATGGCCATTTGGAACCTAATACATGGCAACAGAGACAAGAGTTTTTAAAGTGCTTTTAAAAAATGGCAGACATATTTAAAGTCACGTGGAATATATGCACAAATGTCTGCAGATGTTAAAAAGGTGGTGTATCACATAATTGTGGAGTTTGCTATGTTAGTATTACCAACATGCAGGCAGTAGATATATGTTTATATCATAAAAGATGGCAAAGTGTGCTGTTAAATTTAGATAGACAACTGAAATCTAAATAAGAATTTTTTAGCACTATGTAAGTTTAATTGGACGGAATTGGACCAAAGGGTCATAGATGTTTATGCAATCCTGTTACTGTTCAATGCAGAAAATGAGGTCAAGGTTCAAGCAAAACAAGGACAAAAACAGAATTCCTGATCTTATGATATGCTAATAAACCCTAGATAGAAGCTCTGAACTGCAAAACAGACTAAATTTAGGCTCACTGCTTTTTTTTTTTTTTTTTAGAAATGACTGCTTCATGGTTTGTTTAGGTCTTTTTATTCTTTGGTTGTTCTCCCCTCAGGAAAGGAACTCACAGAGAAAAGGAAACATACCAGCAGGCAGAGTCAAAGGGTAAGAGGACTATCCCATGTGTGTCAAATTGCATTCATCATAGGTCATGATTGAGCACCAGCTACCCTCACTCTGGTCCAAACAGGCTGAAAACCTCCCCCTTATTTAAGATACATTACTCATTTAATTCATTTGCTGTGTGAATAAAGTGAAGACTGAATGCACTGAGCACATCTTTGCAGAGAAATAGCATAACTGCTGAGAATATAGCACAGCTCTAAGAGGTAAGTTTTGCTTTACTGTCAAGTTAAAGAAACACACTACTAAAACAGTGTTAATCTTAGAGCTTTGAAAGAGTTAAATCTGCACTTAGTTGTTAAAAATATTATATGAAATTTAGAATTTTATATTTCCATATATATATATATAAAAAAGGAAAAAACAGAGAAAATGCTTAAAAACCAAAGCATTAAAAACCAAAAGTAATTATCATGTCCTTCAAAATGGAGATAATAATATTTTCAGCTGGGGAAAAAAAACCATCAATAAACCAGGGAGTACCTTAAAAAAATAATGCAAATCAGTTCATTATGATATGAACTCAGTACCTTACCAGGAGCACCTGGAAATCTTTATTGATGGTGAGGACTTTGTGCAGGGGACTTGGCTATGTTGCAGTGCTGATCTGTTCTGAGCTATCAGTGAGAGTTCAGAGTGCAGCCTTGGAACTTCTGGGGGAGTTGGAAAAACCTGTGAGTTTCTTCTTGCCTAGGTGAGGAATTTGGAGAAAGAAACAAACTTTAAAATTGTTCTTATAAAATCTGAGTAGCACTGCAATCAGATATTGCCACTGACACAATCCTGGAGAACCACAATTAGTCAAAGAACTGGGAAGAGGTTAAAGAAGATTTATAAGTTGTCATTTACCTAAAGGCTGAAAATGCAATTATCTTAAAATATTCTGGTGTAGATTGTAGGAATAGGATTCTTCAAAAATATGAATTATTAAAAATGAGACAATTTAGAAATATAGAATATGTGATGGCCAATAAAAAACAGCAAAAACTTATTCCAATTTCATCAGCCATCATCCATTTAGATCTCTTGTTTTCCTTTTTTCTAGCATCTTGGTACTAGTCGTTAATCCAACAATTCTTTGAATTTCCCATATAACATAAATATATCCTTTAGTAAGGAAAACCATTAATGGTTTGCTTGGGGAAGGGGTTGTGTGGTTTTGGGTTGTTTTTTTTATTTTTGAAATGGTTTCTTATTCTATAAGGAAATGTATTTTGTCTGCAAGCACTCCTCCTTCAAGTCATAGAAATAGCAAAATATTTTCAATAGCTGCTTCTTACAAGTTATGAAAAAGAAACAACCCGTTGTCCATGTAGTTTCGAGTCAGAAATGAAGCTGCATTAAAAACATGAATTGCTGTCAAATGTTTGAAAATTGACAGTGAATCACCATATGAAGCTGTTAATGGTATTTCTGAATTTAGCAATGACACCCTTTTTATTGCAAGGAGGAAGGAAAAGGAATGTTTTCATCTACCTAAATGTCCAGCGCACACGTAGTACAACAGAATAAAGCACAGTACATATAATTATGACTCTCATGGCTGCTTAGCTAACATTCTCAAATATTTTCATCTGTCTAAAAGTTATTTCACAATATCCAAAAAATGTCTTTTAATATACCTTTAACTAAACCAACCCAGCTGTGCATGAGATACACTTAATGATATGCTTGAGCATAAAATGCATTAATTGAAGGCTACTTTTTAAAAGCAGGATATGGCAAATTCTTTCTTATTAAATTAATGTTTAAGATAGTAACACTGAACAAAGCAAACCAGTCTTTTCTGGTGTTAAATGCATGAATTGAATGATGGACTTCTTTTTATGGAATAAAGAAAAAAAGAAAAAGTATTTTTTCAGGAACATTTTGTTTTTATTCAGAGACTAATTTTTGATAAAGATTGGATAATGTGAGTTATTTGCATAAAGAACTGTTTAATCAGTTAATGTAATATGTAAATTCCTGGAAGTGTTCAGGGCCAGGTTGGGTGGAGCTCTGAGCAACCTGGTCTAGTGAAAGATGTCTGTGCCCATGGCAAGAGGGTTGGAATTGAATGATCTTTAAAGTCCCTTCCAACTCAAACCGTTCTACAATTCTATAATTCTTTGGAAGTTCTGCGCTGCGTTAAGGTCCAGTGTTTTATAGTCCAATACAGGTTGTTTCAGTTTTTCAGAGTTCATGGAATATATTGCATTACTTTTTACCCTAAAACCATGGAAATACTACAAATATGTATATTTTCTTTTATATGTAATCAGATATGGATACATTATAGAAAATTAGCACGTTTAGTTTTTCACTTCCCTGAATTTCGTATTAAGTTCACTTAAGTGATAAACAAACAAAAAAAATTAATAAAATGTTTCAATTGACTTGATATATAATCAGTCATAAAAATTAAATTGAACTCTGTTTGAATGTTTGAGGATACTTGACGGAAGAATAATTATATGGTTTCAAGAGGTGTTTCTCTACCACAAATCTTAAAGTAAACCATGTCTTGTTTTGCATTAGGTCTTTCCCTCTCTGGATTAAAGAGGGAGTCTTAATTCTAATGACAGAGCATAGAATCAGAACTGAACCTTGAGTAGAGTAGCAGTTGTCTGCCTTTCTTGGGGCATCTTTGCAAATTATCATCTTCTCTTTTTTGTTTGTTAGTCTTTTTATTCTCAAAATTAAGACTGTGAATTAATAGATTGTACCTTTTGATTTGACTTCACAAAATTTTGAAGTAATTTTCACTCAATTCTTTTACTGTATCTTCCTGGTTTCTACTGGCTATCGTCCTTGCACTGCCCAAACTGTAGTAAAATACCACTAGTTTTCACTGATTGTGTATTAATTTTCTTAGATTCTTCTCTGTCAGTGTTTGTATCCCCATGTTCACCTCATGAACTTTATTGAAGTGTGATAAAATATTTGCTCAAGGTTAGGTGGATAAAGAATACTGATCTTATAAATTGTTCTTCCCAAAAAGAAGGATAATGTTTGTGGAAAACTTCCCAGTTTTGACTTTAGAATTTAACAGAGGGTTTGTTTCAAGATAAACAAAAAATCTATACTGTAAATATTGTAGCCACCTAATTGCAAAAGTGCTCTGCCTCCTTAGTGTTTGGAACAGACTAAGACTCAACATCAGTTTGAGTCAATGTAGTTGACAAGACCAGCAGGTCTCATTCATATTTCAGGTTTCCTGAACAGCCACAGTATTGTTACTAGATGAGGTGGGGAAGACTTAATGTCACTGTAACATAGGGAGTCATGTAAGGTTTTATATTTGATTTTGCTCTTTACAACTCCAAACTAGATTTTCTCTGGCTTAACCTAAAGCACAGCCCAGACAGAATCATCCTGAGGGCATTTACTGGTGGCATCTTGACATACAGTGGTGGTTTTACTGACTGCTCTCTGCTGCATCTCTAGTCTGTCGTCCGTGCTGCTGTGTGCTAACGAAATGCCACTGAGGCTGCAGTGGAGCACAGCCACTCCTTTGCTGCCAGAATGCCAGAACTGATTTCTAGTTGGTTTTTTTTTTTTTTTTTTTTTATTATGCAGCGTCATAGCTGAAAAGAGTGCACTTTTACTTTGTGACTTTTTAATGTTATTGGAGTATTCACAGAAACCTTACAATCATCTTCAGCACCCAGAATATTCTCAGTGCTGCAGCCATACTAATGATTTACAAACATAAATGAAGATTGTTTGTAATGATCTGCATCCAAGATGCTGATGAACCTTCAGAGAGAGGTCATGTCTTTGTTATGCATGTACAGCTGCTGTAACAAATACACCTCTGATCTTGAGAGGTATTTTTGCCTATTATAGTACTATATGTAATAAACAGCTAAGGGTTGCATTTACCAATGTGTAAGTGGTGATGACAGAATGCAGTTCTGTTCTGCTCTGTTCCGTTTCTGTTAGTACAGCATCTAGGAAAAATAATGAGTATATGAGTCAATTTATAAAATCTGTTTTTTCTGCAATGATATACCAAAAATATAATGAAAAATCATTCATTTTTACCTCATCTATATATCCTAATTATTTTAATAAGGTTGTTTTTTGGGGTTTTTTTATATATGCACGGTATAATCTGTGAACTTGAGGATTCCTTAACAATTTGTACTATTCCTACCTCAGTGTAAGCAAGTGTTTTGCTTTCTGAACAATCAAGCAGTATTTTGCACAGGTAGAAATGCTGGTGCAAGTTCCAAGCAACAAAAAATCAGACCTTAAATATGCATTTTGAGCCTTCATTTTCTTTGTGCCCCTTAAACATGAGTCACTCTTGGCAGGAACAGCCAGACCTTCACGTGCACACAAATGGTATTCTGTTTTGACTGGCTATGCTTCAGCAAATGATTTATATATTAACAAAGAGTCAATGACAGACTGATTTTGGATCTGGAGCCCTGGACTGAATCCACTGCAGACTCTGGCACTGATGATTCCTGATTGCTAGTGTTCACAATGGCAGCATTGGCAGGATGCTAAACAAAAACTTATTTCTGTCTTCTGAATTGCTGTCTTCAACAGCTCATGATTTCTTCTTCAGTTGATCCCTAAATGTAGCAGATAATAAGACAGAAACTGGGGACAAGTCTAAGCCAAATTACATGAAAAATCTTTCTGTACACTTACTAAAGAGTTAAAGGTGTGAGACTTACTATTGTTCTTTAAAACAACACAAGACCAATGCAATGCTTACATTCCAATTATATTTTAATTTAGGTTTGTAACTGAGTTAAAATAAGTAGTTCACAGGCCATATGCTGCCTGTCTACACAAATGTGAATTTCACTTTGAGATAGAGGATTCTCTGGAAAATAAGGACTGTATGTGTTAGGACCACATAAAAACCATTGTAAAGGGGCATTTGCGATTGCATTATGTGTTGCATAATATGTCTCATTCATATTATTGAGAATTAGAACACTTTCATGGCATCTTTGATAGCAGCTGCAATTCATTATTAATGTTTTGCTGGATTCTGATCTAAGTCATGTATAGTCAGTCCATAAATGTTCAGATTTTCTTTAGGAGTTATATATGCAGTACATTGTACATCTTGATGTTCAAACAGTAAGAATGACAAGAAATATCTGATAATTCTGTAGACAATAATAATTTCTGATACCTCAAAAATTAAGTCTATGGAAGTGTTTCAAAACATGAAATTCTATACAACATACTTTTCAGTACACATTCATAATGAAGCCACATGTGTTGTGGGACATATCTAAGCATAAGGATCACAAAAAATAGTAGACACTAAAATAAGGAAATACCAAAAAAGAATCTTGTTTCCTAAAAATTTGTCTTTCTCTGGGATATAGGATTTAATTTTGGTTTGCAAGTCAATTGCTAATTCCACTAATGAACTTCTGTATTGAGATTGCCTTCTTTCTTTTATGGAAGAAAGCAGAAGCTGTGTGGGTGGAATACTTATGCAGAGGCCAAGAAACCCATATTCTGCTCTCTCTCTGAAAGAATTTGGACTTCCAGCTTTCAAGAGTCATCTGTTGTTACAAGTTTTAAGAAAATCTGAAATAGCTGGTATTCAAGGAGGTGCTCTCTGCATGTATTGCTCATCTATTATTATAACAAGGAGAGTCCTTGGATAAGAGGTGCAAATTCCCAAACAATTGGTACAAAGGAGCAAGCAATTACACTGAAATTTGGATTTCTTTTTTCAAGAACTCATGAGTCTTGTAAAATATAAAATTGTACTGTGTGAATCAACACACGCAGGTGACCAAGGGCGAACAAAAAAACCACTGAAAGAGCAGAGTAAATTTATTTCATTATCTTGCCGGCTGGAGGGTCCCAAAACTGACTTTACAATCATGCAAAATGAAGACACAGGCGCTGTCAAGCTTAGTTCAATCCTAGGCAGGGCAGCAGATAAGCTCTTTGCATCCTTTCATCAAAGGCCTGCACATGAGTAATTTACCACTACATGTAGAGTAGATATTTAACCCAAAATTTAATTCCAATCCAAAGAAGCTATACGTATTAGATACAAATTTCTTTCACCACTGAATCCTGATCTATGGTGAACAGCTAAATATTACTGCCATAGACTGTACTAAAGCCTTTGGAAAGGCCTGTAAGAGCTACCTCTGGACAAGAAGAGGGATCATGAAAAGGTTATGAGAAAACAGATCCAGAATTATTCTGTATCAGCGTAGAATATCAGTTAAGAAATTTTAGTGCTGAGAATGAATGAATGGTTGTACTGTGCAAAGGAAGATATTAATACCACCTAGATATTAAAGCAGGATTCCTTCTGTGGAGTTGGCAAAAATAAAATATTATTTCCTTGAAGGAACTGTTTGGGCATTTCAAGGCTGTTCTCTTAGAATAATTATTCCTATTTATTTTAAAGGGAGAAATGATGCAGAAAAGACAAATTTCTTGCCAAATATTCCATCAGCCAGTGGCAGAGGCTTTAGTAATAGTGGTAAAGCCAAGTTGGTTTTTTGTAAGGTGGATATCTTAATACTAGAGGCTAAGATGCAACTCCTCCTCTTCACTAAACATAAATACCATAAAATTTAGTCACCAAGATCTAGATTAAGTTATCAAATGGAAATAGCCAAGATCTCAGGAAAATATTAAATCATCCTTCTCATTATTATTCATACCTTCTCCTCACGGAGGTGGTACAATATTCAGGAAGTGTAGGTGTTTGTAACTACTGTAAATATCTGTGGGTTTTTGTCTCCTGCATGGACAGCTGTGAAGTTTTATTAAATAATCTGGCTTTGCTGATTGTCAAAGGTTATTTTTTAGGGTCACATCAACAATGTGTTACTTAAAACCAGATTCTGTTTTGTGAAAATAGAACATTTTGTTTACTTTTTTTAAAATTTTTTATTCTGTCATTGGGAAGAAAAGTTTTTTTGCCATTGTTAGCTTTTTCACTTCATCCTGTTAGTATTTCCAGATTCACATATTTTTTTATCACTAGCTCAGAAGACTTAAAACTGAAACAAGCTCTGAATTAGTCTAGTAAATGTAGGTGAAAAGAAAGGAAAAGTGATGACATTGCCTGCAACAGAAGTATTTTGTAGTAAATCATTTTTATAACTTTTTATTCCAGTCAGCTCAATATTATAGCTGAGCCACCACTGAAATAACAAAAGGCAATCATAAATTTGCAAAAGGAGATCAACATTTTCAGGGTGAATACTACTGCAGTATACCAAGACAAACAGATGTCTGTCTTGATCTGAGGCTGAAGAAAGTAAAAAATCTCTCAGAATAAATAGCAAGAATTCTTGAGGCCTTAAATATTTTTTTTCTTCTCTAACAAGTATAGCAGAGAGAACTAATAAAGTTCTGCAATAGTCATCCTTAGGAAAAAATTGAAAATTTCAGCTATAGAAAGCAGACCTCTCCTGGTGGAATAATCAGTTAATTTACATAAGGCGATTCACTCAGAACACTAAAGTGTGGACTTTGTTGGCATTTGACTGCAACACCCACAAAAAAAATCAAGAAACTTCAGGAAGCAATGCCAAAGATTTAGTCCGTGGGCTTGTTGAATAAGAGCCTGAGATAAAGCAAAAAAGTCTTCAGACTTTGTGTTCTACTCTAAATGCTACCAACTGGACCCTTTGGAAAAAAAGAAAAGGTATTGAGCCACTTGTGTTGCTGTTTATTGTGCTGTAGGAACAAAGCACAACCCCTACCTCATGGATCTCCCCTTAATGTTAAGGATTTCATAAACAATCAGCAGAGGAGACAATAAAAGCTTACACTCTTTGTGTCAAAAGGGTTTGACAAGCAGAGGAAAAAGACCATTTAAGTATGTTTTGGAAGCAGAAGTAGCAATCTTGTGGTTTTTTTCACCTTGACTGTTTTTTTTTCATTGCTTTTCCACTTAGTAGTGAAATGAGAGTCTGAAAGCAAAGGAAGCTTTTTAAAGACTTAATAATTTTTATGGAGGATTTTTCTTATACTTTAAAGGTCATTAGTGAAAGAATTTTGAAGCTGCAAGCATCTGAATTGTCCCCCAAAATTATTTGTATATTTTTAAGAGGTAACAGATTTAGCCCCAGTGTTATAAATGGATAAACTTTATATCTTTGGTTGGTTATTGTGAGTTTCTCCTTGCTTTTGTTTATTTATTTTTTTTCCCCCTAAAATGTGCTTCAACCCAATTAAAGGAATTACTGTTTTTCACCTTACATCAGCCTTTATTTCCATTGAGGGAAAATTTAAACTTGAATGTTTAGGAATTCTTCAGCCTGGCATGTATCAATGTAAAACAGAAAGAAACTCTAAAACTGCCCCGTAAGGCCCAACCCCAATAATTTATAAACTTAATGGCAACAGAAGTCTTTGGGAATTTTTACTGAGCAGTAGATATTCATGACATGAGATCAAGAACAGTTCCTAAAATCAAGTACAGTACTAGTATTTGCTTTCGCTCCATTCTCAAAGGTTACCAGTTCAGTGTAGGTATTTTATATAGTTAGTTGAAACTCATGCATTGAGATAACTCTAAATCCGCTCTATTTTTTTTTTTTAACTAATAATATATAATTTTTGTTTTCTTTGTTTAATTTTAAATATGAGCAGGAATGAAGCTGAAATGGGCATCACCGAGGTGTTTTAATGTTACGGAAAAAGAGGCAGATTCTGTGGGTTTTTTTCAGGCTCAGAGGTTATTTTTTCCAGATAATACAAAGCTAGAGCCATGATGTTAGTCAACAAAATACACAGCATCCCTTAAAAAAAGTCTTCTTTAAGAAGGTCTAGTCCTTAGCTGAGTGGTAAATAGTTTAATAATTTCCTTATACAAATTCTTATTCACACAATTTTTTCAAGTGTATTCAAGTACTCACACAAACACTTTTCAAGTGTTTCCCACCAGAAAACTAATTTGTGCAAGGTATCTGTGTAAATATGGAAGATCAAGTTAAACTTGCAAGGACTTACATGACTTAAATCTGTGCAAGCCTGAAGAGAATTGCTTAACATACAAGCTTACATTGCTTAACTTACTTTCTTATCTTATTTCCATGTAGCTGGTATCAGAATCAGACCCATTTTTTCTTGCTGTATGTAAAGAACATAAAGAGGATCAACTTTTTGGAAAACAAAAACCATATTTCAAATCAAACAATAAAAAAGTAGTTATTAATATTCAGTAATGCAGCTCAGATGCCACGCAGGAAAGTCTGATGGCTTTTGTGATGGCTGTGTGGTGCACCATGCAGCTCTGCTCAGTTTTACATTCCTCTGCTTGGATTGGCTTTGTCTGGCAGAGTGTATTCCTGTGGTTTGAGTACAAAAGGGAGAGAAATATGATTATTGCGTGCTTTTTAAGCATAAATACATCCCCACAAGGAGTTGATTTTGTAATTTCCAGATATGAAAGGGTTGGGAAAATGCCTCCTGGCAGCTACAGGTATTTGCAGCTTGGGTTGAAATAGGTCCAATCAAGCCCTAGTTTTCTGCAGTTTTGCAAAAAAACAACATTTTATATGAATGCCTCTGAAAAACACCAAAAGGATTCAGTAATTCATCTCTTAATTAGAAGAAACTTCCCAAGAAACCTGTTTCTCCTAAATTCGGGAACTTCCATCTTGAATTGTAGTACAAAAGCCATTTAAAAATCCTTGGGGCTCTCTTCTTAACTTAAGACTACTTGGTTGTTGTTTTTGGTTTTTTTTTTAATGAATGAAAAAATAAATTTACTCCTCAAAGAGAGAGCTTACAAGCATCATATTTATAGGCTAAATCTTCAATTATTCTCATTTTTATTGAGGCTAGAATCTAGTATCTTGAAAAGGAATAGCATTTTTCTATATGTAAGGCTTAGTTAAATCCTAGCTGTTAACCCACAGGAAAATGTGAGTAGAGGGAAAAAGGATTAACTATAGGTATTGGAACCTGATCATTCTTTAGCCTCAGTTTTTCTTCAAATTTCTGGCACTAAAAGAACAGCAAAATCAAGATATGGATGCATGCAGTTCTGGAAAGAAGCATAATACATCATGGAAGTGCTTAGACAAAATGTACAGGACCACATAAGACTATCACACATTTTCTTATTTTCTTCAAGTATGAATGGACTTTATTTATGCTCCAGAATTTTTAATTAATGTACTGGGTCTTATGGGTCCTTGGAGCACTGAACCCCCTTGAGCTCCAGAGAACACAGGTGGGTTCGATTCAGTAAGGCACTGTACTCCAATTCAGTAAAAACATTAAAGCTGGACATTTTAGAGTGTTTTCAGGATAGAATTTTAGCATCTAGCTAATTGACTGTCTTAGTGGAATCTCAAAAGATGTTTTTGTTATTCCTTCTTACCAAATATCTCATGAATTAACAAAAATGCATTCTTTTACCTCAGCTGTCTCTGAAACAAATGTAGTGTTTTATATTCAGATTTTAAATAATTTAATTTTACCCATTTTTAAATAGATGTACAAAGGTTGTGCTGGAATACCTGCATTTTTCAAATTCACATTTCTGTCCAATCAAAATCAATGGTGCACTGCTAGCATAAAACTACAGGCAGTGGGAACCAACTGAGGAATTCCTATTGCGTGGAGACATTTTCAGGAGAGCTACAGTTTAATTCTCTGGATAAATATGTGGTGAAACACTGAGGTCAGTAACAATCATTGCCTCTTATGCTGTAGAAACTGAAGTTAAGGAATCACATACAGTGTTCAGCAGAGTTTAGATTTTTAGATTTTTCTTCTTTCTTTTGGTCAGGAAATGACTTTTTTTCAAATTTGACCTTCATATTATTTAAATAAAATAAGGCAATTTTAATCCTATTGGTGCATGGGGATGATAACAAATTTATTTTGTTCATTCCTGTGGACATCTATATTCACTTATTTCTTCCTCCACTAGTCAAAGTGTCAGGTGTTTGATCAGGAGGAGATTTCTATTTTTCACAAAAAAGAAATTAATGTTAGAGGATGGCTTTAGATGTTTTTGGCCATGTCAAAAAGATAAAGCAGCCCGTTTATCTAGCATTGTCCGATAGAAGAGAGAAAAGCTTTTAAGGGATTTTTTTTATTTATTTATTTCTTAAATAACATGTATTTATTTGGAAGAATTTCTAAAAACTCAGGGGAAGGAGGCTGTACTTTTAGCTGGAATATTTCTTCGCCTGAGTGAACAGAAACAAGTGTCTGCCTTTGATAACTGTGCAGACACTAGACTCTGAATATTAAAGAGGGTTTGCAGCTACAGTACAAACTGGGGCACTTGCCATTTCTGGACAAACTGTGTCATTCTTACTGGAAAGTCAGTTAGTAAATGCTCCAGCATTTTGTCTGCTGTGGTTCTTTTTCGGCAAAGTAGAAAACGAAATAAAAATGAACTGAACTGGGAATTCTTTAATCTAGTTATTTTCAGGAGACGAGTTTCCAATTTAGCTTTAAATGTGTTGTTAGTGGAACACCAGAGCTCAGAGGGAAGAGGTTTGCTGTATGTATAAAAAAAATGTTGGATAAAAACACAGATACTAGATAAAAAAAAGACTGCTATGGTTATTAAAAAGTTTCCAAATATTTGGACAAGCAGAAAGGTAAATCAGTCTGCAGTATCTCCCTGGCAATCCGTATACAACCAGCCAGTATTCTGTAATGGGATATACTGCAAACCACTGCTTGCATGGCTACTGCTAGGATAGGCACCACAGTGCTCCTGAAAAAGCTGCATGTCTGAGATTGCTGAGATTACTGCCTGCTCTTCATTTAGATACTGCACGGTTTAATCCTTAGAGGAGCTGGGGTTGTTTGAAGGCAGTGTCTCTCTGCTGTGGATTAAAGTTGGCATTGAGATGGCAAACACTTGTAGCTAGGACCAAAACTTGAGCCTTTTCTCACTGGTGCCGAATACGAAAGACCAATTGCCTTTGGTGCTTGGAGAACTGAATTGCTAGTCTGGAGATGCTGGTAGCTCTTACCACCAGGTCACTTCAGTGAACAAAAGGGACCTGTGCTCGATTTCTTGTGCTGCTGGTGTTTTGCACGCCTGCAAAGCAGCAATTTCAGCCAAACCTGTTTTTAAGCGCAACATCTCTGCAACCTGATTGTGTGAGGGAACACTTCATAGATTTGGTATCATGTTTTCTGTCTGTACTGGCTTAGTTAGGTGCCTATGATATGAGGAAACCTTTACTCACCTCAAGTACTTAGCACAAGGAATTTCTGTGGAGTAAGAAATGACTGATCTATATGAAATTTCCTGACATGTTCTAGTTAAGTTGGAACTAATATTTCACATATGGGAAATCCACATGTGCCATTAACAGTTCTTTGAGACATTTGGTTATTTGATATTGGGAACAATGGATTTAATAACACCTGGTTGATTTTTTTAAATTGCATCGTATATGTTCACCAGAGTTATTTGTAGAAGTACAGTTAAAATCTAATTTTTATATTTATAGTAATTCTGACCATGTTTTCTTCCTCTCCTGCTGAGCCTGATAGGCCAAAATTCTACCCTGTGAACAAACCTTCTTCAAGACTCCTGAAATTATTCTAAGTTAGTCATCTTTACTTTCACCTTCCTGCTTTTTTTTAACTTTTCCTGTCTCCTTATTTTGCTATGAGATTGTAATTATCATATTCAGAGTGATTTGCACTTCTATAGCTAAGCTCTCAAAGTGCTGATCAAACATTAATAAAGCTTCACAGTGGAGCTGCTCAATATTTTGACCACCTTTTTCATGGAACACACATATTCATCAAAAACCAGGAATGTGTTTTGATAAATTTTCCATTTAGAAAACATTCTGACAGAGTTCTGAAGCAGGCAAAGCCTGCATATTTCAACAAGAGTTTCACATATCTTAGAAATAGTTTTTCATTTGAATGAAAATTAATAAATGAAATAAAGTGAAGCCAAATGAAGCATCTTAAAAGCATGAGAATAATAATAAAAAAAAATAGGTAAGGCGTGAATTGATCAAATGTTTAGTTTTGAAATATTTGCAAAATTTCAGTTCAGTCTCCTATTTGAGATGAAGGAAAGAAATGCAAAACGGAATTGAAGAGCATGAAAAAGTCACTGAAATGTGTTGCATTAGATACCAAATTTTGTCCTGAAAAAAAATGCCAAGAGAAAAGAGGATTTACATAATCTAATGTATGCCTAATGTATAAATTGTAAAATCTCAGTTCACTTACAGATATCATTGTTTTTCTGACTATTCACAGGAGCACACTACAGCAAGCAAAAGCAGGTAATCCCAACAGCAACATTCACTTTTCTGTTTTTTTCTTGCTGTTCTAAACTATAGCTGACATTGTCTCACACCAATTAATGCCTTTAATGATTTTTGGGCTAAGAATGTGGGAATCTCTAATTTTCATTGGCAAAATTAAGGTTCAGGTACATTTAACATCAATGAGTTGACTTACTGGCCCTGTAGATATTTTTTTTGTGTTTTTAATAAATTCATATATATTACCACAACTGAGTGCCATTGCACAGTGCACTCAGAAGCAGCAGATATGAGCAGGTGAACAAAGGCTGATTTAAGCCATATGTGTGTTGGCATCACACTGCATATAAGACAGATGACATGCAGGTCTTATATACATGAAAGATTTCAGGCAGCAGTCAAAAGCAATCACTTAGAGCTTGTTTTTATCAGGGTCTTGGTTTGAAACTGATCTGATCTGTTTATAGACAGATGACATCAATGCTAAATACTGAGGAAGGAGACAATACACAGTAATTAGTCCCAAGGCTATTTTCTAAGTCCTGGATAGGAAGCTTCATTCAGTATGGTCCTGGAGGTCTATGGAAAGATGCTCAGCCCTCTGCTGGAAGATGCACTAAATTCGTGCTTCATAGCAGCACTCAGTATCTTCCAGGATGAAGCCCATCAAGATCAGTAAGCATGCTGATCCAAGTGCAGTCTGATCCAAGGTTTTAATTTAATTTCTGCTCTCCAGAGTCAGGAAGTTCATCAGTAAGATCCACTGTCATTTGGCACAATAGGATTATAGGGTCAGCAATTAGATGCTGTCATGAAGACAATATGCTTAGCACTGGCATTTCTTATTCCATCCTCATTTAGAAATTATCTTCAGCATTTAGTTGATTTTTTCTCAGCAATTAAATGCATAGGCTTTAAATAATTCTTTCTTAGCTACATTAGTGTTACAGCTTCATTCAGCTGATAAACCTGTGTGGGGCCGGCTTACAATGAGAAATTTAAGGAAATACACTCTTGTAGTAAGTAGTCTGTGCCCGTAGCTCTCTTTGTTGGATTTTTTGTTTGCTTGATTTCTGAATATTATATTAAAGTACAACAAGAGGCATATTAATAAAACTTCCCTGTGCCAACAGTGATTTGGTCAGTTCTCTTAATCCCACAGATCTTTCCCAAGTTAGTCAGTGTTAGCTTGCTGCTATTCTTCCCTTGTGGGAGTTTAGAATAATTCTAGTTTAGCCACTCTAGACTCTGTGTTGTGCTAATGGAACCAAAGTAATATTCAATCAAGCCCTGCTCAGCAATGGCAGGCTGTTATTAAAAGCGTGAAAATATCTCCTCTCTTGCTGAAGTGGTGTCAGTGTTGGGCAAACAATACACAAAAAAAGTTGTTGGATTCCTGTGGCTGACAAATTTATCTCAAACTGGGGAAGATTTTGCTCTTAATAACTACTCAGCAAAGTTTTGCATAAAAGCAGTTTTACATGGATGTGAAATACAGAATCAAGTCTAGGAATGAGCTCTAGATATCAGGACTTGATTGTCTTCTCTCTGCTTTTCTCTCAGCCTATGCTGTATGCTTAAAATATCAAGAATCGTTTTCATATATCTTTGAAAGCTTTTAGCTTTAGAAGGCAATTGTCTGGGGAGGAATGTCAGGTGGGTTTTGTTTTCCAAAGTGGTCATGGCTCAGTTTTTACTCAGCTAGTTATAAACGTGTCTCTTTTCAGTATCCAATTGCCTTTTGATTTTGTTTTGAGATGTCTTGCATAATGCAGGGAGAAGTACATGCCTAACATAGCTTTCTGTGCTCCACTTCAGAGAAATTGGAGACTAATGTGGGAGGGAGTGAGAAGTTCTCAAAAAGCTACCAGGATCTACCTTTACCTTTCAAAATTCTTTATGCCTAAGGACAAAAAGAAAAGAAAAAAAAAAAAGAAAAAGAAAAAAAAAGACCAAAAAAACCACCACAAAAAATTGTGTCATGCTGAGAACTGAATCTTTTTCAGGTGTTTTTTTTCCTCAAGCCCCTGTCTATTCTTTCTAAGTGCTGACCTAGCATAACTTAATTTATAAAAGCTGATGAGAATGAAATTCTTTTTACAATTCTGGCTAATTTACTTTTTATGTTATTGTAAAAGTTTCAAGCAATAGTCAACATGTGATTCTGCAATTTCAAATTTTGCGCTGAAACACCTGAGAGTACCTACTGGCAGAGATGTTCCGTACAGAAGGCCTAACTCTTCCCTGCAATTAGCTCAATTGGTCATGGTGCTAATAACATCAATGTTAATGGCTTCAATCCCCATACAGGCCATTTACTTAAGAGTTGGACTCAATGATCCTCATGGGTGCCTTACAACTCAGAATAATCTGTGAACCTGTGCCTGGGACGTGTGGGCTTCACTGTGCTATCCTAGCAACATCAGAATTCTTGCAGGACTACCCTGTGTCCATCATACCTGTACAACATAAGAAACACCTTTGACTTCCTGTCTTCTGAATACATTCCATTTCATGATGAACATGCACCCCTGCCATTTTTTAAGTTTGCAAAACTGGCACCAGCAATGCGGCACTCAAAAACCTGCTGCACAGAAATTGAAAGGTAAAAACCAATGATCTGCCAAAGTCTATTTATTTTTTTTTCATTTGCTGAACATGCAAATAATTCAGTACCATGCAAAGTTATTATTGCCACAGAAGAGATATTCCAGCATCTGGTTATTGGTATATAGAAAGGAAGCCTATACTTTTGAGAGTGGAGTTTTTTTATAAAGAATTTCAATGACTGTGTTTATGGGCATTTAAAGATTCTCCAGTGTTCAGTGTTTTATATTTACAGTGCTCTAGGTTCTAAGAGAATTTCAGACCAGTGATGAACAGCAAAATGCTTGATTAAAAATAAACCTCTTAAAATCAAAACAGTTTCTGGCTTTTCTTCCTCTGCAGTTTCAAAAGAAATTCTTACAGCAGTTTGCCAGAAAGTATGATTTGGTTTTATGACTTTTTTTAAGTCATAGTTTAAAGTTTAAAATAACTCCACTTTAATGCTGGAAGTAGTTTTATGCTAGCAAAGGAAGAAATGGTTGGGAGATTTTATGGTCTACAGATGAAATGGAAACCTTGCCCCCAAGTTCAGTTTGCAAGGAAGCAGAGAAATTGCAATCTTTAATGGCTGCAGTCTTTTGAACATTGAGAGTTTAAAAAGAGAAAGAATTATAGAAAAACCTTCTGCATCCCATAGCTGTGCAGTTCCAAAGGTAATATTTTTTTATTTTTTAGACCCAACTAAAGATAGCCTAAACTGCTAGCTGTGGTCCTCTTTAGTTTTTTCCTGGGACATTCTCAAACTTTTAAAATACTCCCTCTATGTTACTTTTGTATAAATCTCCATAGAAGTAACAAACTGGACTAGCACATCAATTTTGAGAAGAGAACAATATCAATTTTATGAATCTGGGTTTTACCTGTGCTGTGAGCTAGAATCTGGTAAGCAGGAAAACATTTATCTACTGGCCTGTGCTTTAGCAATAAGCTGTCACAGCTGTGGCAGGAAACTTTGGCTGTAAGAATGGATCCCAGTCAATAAGACTCTTGAGACAGTTACACTTCAGTGTCTGGATCTGAAAAGATATCTGTGTATAACTTACAATATAACCTGACAATAAGCTGTCTCTTACTTTGTTTTCATCAGTTGGTCCTGAAAACTCCAGTTCTACCTGTTGATTTGGGTACTCATTTGTGTTCTTCCTGATGTCATCTTGTCTGTATGGAAAAAAGTCCCAGCCAAAGCTACAGGCTTATATGTAGGAAAAATGCAAAAAGGCAGAAGAGTTTCATGTCAGACGAAAAGAACGCTTCCAGAATGAAGTATGTCCGTCTCTAATAAGGTTTAAATTGCTAAAATAAAAGCAAAGATATTAACAGAATACTGAGAATTTTATCACTTGATGAAATTAAGTGAACTTCTGAAAAAAATGAACTATGTCCTTCCATTTTTTTAATATTTGTGTGATGAAAACTCTAGTATTTTTAATGGCCAAGGAGAAAGAACAGGCCAGTTATCAAAATGATACACAGAAGTCTGGAAAACACTGCGCTGCCAGAAAGATTCTCCTTTTTAAAATACCATCTTCATAGGTAATAAGGGGGAAGAAGGCTTGTAGAAAAGTTTTTCATAATTTTTTGAAACCATTAATCTGGAGGATGCCTAATTTAAATCTAGATTATAATTGAAAGTCTGAAACAGCCATAAGAGTTTATGAAAATTACTGTCTCAAATTTAAAATGACAATTAAGTTTTTCTAAGCTACTGGAACATTTTGGATGGAGAATTGAACAATATTAACAAATTAATAACTGTTCCTGTTTATGAAGATATTCCCTTAGCAATTTTAAAATGTTACAAAAGATGAGAAAAATAGAACAGTCATATAACTTGGAGGGAGGTTAATCATGTCAAGTTCTGGTGTCTTCCTGAGGACTGGGTGAATTGTTTTTAGATTACACTGACTGCATTAGGTCAGCATTGACTCCAGTGAGAGACTGGACAGCTGTTTTGTAGAGAAGGACTTACACTGTAATTAACAAGATGAGGTGAAAGTATGCTTTGAAATTCAACATGGGAAGAAAAAGAGTAAGAGGAGAATACAGTAGTCAGTTATACAAGTTGAACTTCCTAGAAGTGTGGGAAGCAATGGAAGATGTTGAAACAAGATTTTTGTCTCTTCAAGAAGCCCTAAACAATAATGTTCTGCCTCTGTACAAAGCAGGTGTGCTTCTTAGAAAGAAAAACCTTTTACAACACATAAAGGAAAGAAAAAAACAGCAGAAGAGTACATGAGAGAAGGGCAAGAGGAATTATTTTTGGAATATGTAACTACTAGAAACTGTTCAAGGGGCAGCTTGAGTGGAATCAGACCTCACTGAATGGGACATATGAGCAGGACACCAGGCATGAGACAGCATGATAAATACCTGAGTTAAACTAATGAGGAGAAAATAGAAACAGAACATAAAAAAGAGAACAGATTATGTATTGGGCAAATAATTTTTTATTATATTACCTAGATTGTGTGTTTAAGTAAAATAACATTTTAAAAGTTTGTTATTGTTTTAGAAAGTAAAGAATGTCAGCTAAAGTTGGCATATCAGATAATGAATCTTTTTTTGAGAAAAAGATGATAATGAAGAACTTAAGCCTAAGAAACAGTAAGTTTTAAAATAACTAGAGTAGCTAGTGAAACAAAACCAAAAATGTGCACTTGATCTGTATTATTATCACGCTAGACAGAAGAAGCACTATTAAAAAATTAAGTTCCAGGATATGTCTCAGATATAAGAACTGTGGAGAAACAGCTATAGCAATGGTAGGCAATCAATCATAATTCAATTTTTTGCATTTATATGTTTTTTTAGAAAGGTAGAAATCTAAACACAAAACTCTAATCCCAGGGTAACCACATTCTAATGCTCTCAAAAAAAAAAAAAAAAAAGCCATTTGGTGAATAAGCGGCACACACATTACAAAAAAAAAGGTAGCAATTGATTGGCTTTGGGATTGTCACTGGCTAGCATATTTTTGACATTTTTAAAAGAAGGCCACCTGACTATGTAACCACCAAATGATAAAAAAAAGAGACTCTAAATTCTAGTGAATAGTAGAAAAAGGCCAAAGAGAAAATATGCCGCTGAGATTAGTTCAGTTGGTTAGAGAACAGTGCTACTAATGCAAAGGTTGTGGGTTTGATCCCTGTATAGGCCATTCACTTAGGAGTTGTACTTGATTTTTGTGGGTGTCTTCCAACTCAGAATATTCTGTGACAATAATGTGATAAGACACTATGTGTGACCCTTTGCAGGAGCAAGATAATGTTGTGTGCAGGATGACTTACAGTGAAAGAGGTTTTGTGTGAAATTATTCTTTGCTTCTCAAAGATGACTGTTAAATGAGAACAATCTTAGGAACTTAAACTTTCTTCTACAGTAGAAAGATGGGTGAAAAAATCATAAATCTCTGAAATGCTTAAAGTGAAAAGGAGAAGGGAGTAGATTAAACAGCACAATCTAAAAACAAACTAGCAGTCTGATGCAAAAATTGAATAAAACCGAGTGCTGAGTGATAAGTTGAATCAGAGACTTCTTCTGTTTTATATATTGCAAATACATATTACAAGTATATTCCTTTAGAAAATAAATTATGCCAGACACTCACCACTACAAAGCTTTGGACACTGAAAAGAGCTCTCCAGGGAAGTAGTCACAGCACCAGGCCTGCCAGAGTTCAAGAAATGTTGAGATAATACTCTCAGGTATATTGGGTGACTCTTGGGGTTGTCTGGTGCAGGGCCAGAATCTGGACTTGGTGATCCTTGTGCATCCCTTCCAGTTCAGGATATTCTGTGATTCTGTGAACTGTTCAGAGTGAGACTAATGATATGAGCACCTTGAGTTCATGTGTCCCTAACACAAATTCTTGAAAACATTTGTTAGTATAACTAACTTGTATATTTACAATGTATCTTGAATGTGCCTTAATCACACCACCTGTGAATACTTCCTGCTGTCTGCTGCTTGTCCACTGCCCACTCTCTCCTCACTGCTTATTCCCCTTTGTCTGAAATGTATTTAGTGATTTCTCAAATGCAGTTTCTATAGTTGTTATTGAAATTCTTTCAGAGATTCACTTTTTCTTCAATTCCAGCAAATGTAGTCCTAATATCTTCTCTCCCATGGTGTTTTGACAGAAGAGAAAAAGAGGCATGTCAAAGAAGCATAAAAGAATTTCAAATATTCGCTTTCCTCTTATACCCATCCTTTTATGTCTATTTTTATTTGTAGTATTTTATAAGCAGAAGACTATATTTGCATTTGTACTTCCTTAGCCACAGCTTGTATCATTGTTGTTGCCTAAAAAAGAGACAACACTTTAGTCAATGACTTGGAGGCACATTTTATAGTTTGTTGCTGCAAAAGGCCGTATTCTTCATTCCTTTACCACACAGAGCAACAGTGAAATGGTTCCACTGCCAATTGAATTGCAGATTTAAATGGTGTAGATGAAGGAAGAATCTAATAAGGAGAAATTACCAGAATTAGGAGACTGATGAGCTATTGGTGAGGATGCTATCTAGCTGTTATCTTCTTACTTGCTTTCAGGCATCATTAGTGCTGTGTTCTGGCTTGTGCTCAAGGAGCATAGAAGGAAACACAACCCACTGACAGGGAGGATCACAGACTATTTAGCATCTCACTTTCCAAGTGAGATGTAATTTTCATTCGCCTGTTTGGATACACTACAAGCCCTGGTTCTTTTGCTGATCCTTAAAATGATGTACCTCTGATAGAAATGGCTACACTAAAACTCTAGGAGGTACTAGGGGTGTTCAGCAAATTACTGAGTTTGACCTTATAGCAGTGGAAGCTATAGGGCCCGTACAGTATTTGCTTCTATGAAACGGAAGCAGAGGTGGACACAAAGTAAAAGTGGTACCCAGAAATTACTGGCCTTCTCTCACAGGCCATCAGAGAGTGGCTACATATCACCATGCCATCTTTAAAAAAAACAATGAAAAACCAAAAAACAAAGCAAAAAAAAAAAAAAATCCCCCTATTCTGTGAAATGAGTTATGATGTTCATCAATTAGTAGTTCACGTATGTGAAAATATAAACATATCCTACTTACTAACTTCTTCCTGCTTGGGAAAGCAGAAGATGGGTCAAAAGAGCAGAGAATTCACAATGGAGATGCGAATTTTGTGTTAAAGCTTTGTAAATTTCAGGATGAAATAATGCTCTTGTACAGCCTTACTCCTTGTGCAGTCCCCAGCTGCCACTTTCCCTTCTGTAAGTCACTGAAATTTTAAAGTCAAAATGCCACTTTCCACTAAGGTGAAAAGCAGTTTTCTACAAGTTTGGGATTTAGTCTTTTCCAAGACTTTTATCTAACTGTGTTTGAATATTACTGAAATTTCAGGATTCCTTCCTTTCAAATGAAATAATGAAATTTTATTGACTCATGTTTCGAGTGACCAGTTAGAAACATAGTAAAGCAACTTGATTTGAGAAAAATACTCATCAGCAGCCCCACAGAAGCCCATGAGCTGTTAGACATTTTACCAAATATGGAGGAAGGCATGACAAAAATAGGTTTTTTTGTTGTTGAAGTTGTTGCTCTCTGCTTGTCTTAGTACCCTGTTCGCTTGCAGATTATACATTGGTGTGCTTTATGTAATTACTGGCAAATAAATAGTGACATATATATGTGAAAAAATAAGAATTGAACAATTTTTTGGTAGTTACTGGCTTAACAAAACAACTAAAACTAGCAAAGAGTTGTACTAAAAATTGGAAAATATTAATTGCTTTCATTCTATATAGTTACAAGTAACACCAAGAAATGAAAAGGAGCTTTTATATGTATGGCACACTAAACCAAACTAGGCAGAGTACCAAAGTGTGTGCTGTGAAGAAAAGTGAGCTGAAAAAAAATCATGCTGAAAGCATGTGAAAAAGTATGCTCAAAATAAACTCCTAAGCTTTTCTAACAGAAAAACTTTGGATCTGAAATGCATGCTTTTTTCCTTCAAAAGCTAAGATTTAGTTTTCTGTACTGATCCCCTATATAAATAATCAAGTCAAAAATAATAATAGGACAAAATCCAAAAATGCAAACAATTGAGGGAGAATAAGCTTTAGAAGGAAAATTTTGGAAATATCTGGAAAGAAGTTATAGATATAATTCTTGAATTAATTTCCCCTCTCTTTTGCTAAGTCAAAAGTAGAAGAAAAAAAATAATTGAAAGATCACTATTTATTCCTCCTTTGTTCCAAAAGTGTTCAATTTTTTTAAGAGGAAGATTTGCTGATTCATATGGCATAGAGAGCAGAAATGTCCTCAATTTCTGCAGAGTGAAAACATCAGCAATTTTTCAGCATGAAGAGACAGAGAGCTTGACTAAAAATACATAAAAGCACATTTGGAATAAGAGGAAAAACAAGCTAAAAATATTACTTGGATGAGCATAACCTATTTAGGTGTTGTACAACCACTGCCAGATTATGTAGTCCCATATTTCCAGTGCTTTTACAAGGTCATCCATTAACCCCAATTTCTTTTCAAAATGTGTCATTCCAACTGTATTCAGCAGAGCTGTTGTTTAGATGCACACATTTACCTTCAGCTCTTCAGTTGACTTCATCCCTTGATTGCAACCCTCCTCTCAAATGAGTGAATCATCTATGGTGATTGAAATTACCAGTCTGGGAATAGAGTAAAACTCTGCATAAACATTTGAGTTAACTTTAGAGAAGTCATGCTGATTTTTCCTTTTTTTTTTTTATCCCTTCCTTACATGATAAGGAGAGCATGGACTTAAAACATGTGTGAGCACTGAGAGACTGTGATCAGTTTCCAGTATTGGGGATCCATATTATGTGAATGGATGAATACAGTTATATGGATTTTTCATTTCTTTTCTCCACCGTCTCTAATACCAATAGGCACCTATTTTACAAACATAGCTGATACAGTGTTGCAGAGGAAAATAACTATATTGTTCATGTTTGATTTTTTTCAATAAGAAATAAGCCCCATCACAGCTGGTATCATTTCTAATCTTTTGCTGCATTATAGTGAGCTACACAAACCTCCTGGGGTGCACAAGTCTTCAGAATACTTTTAGTATATCCAGAAAAATGAAGAACAAAATAAGGTAACAATTCTGGAAATCCAGATCGGGAAGTCCTAGAAAGCTGAGTGAATTTCTGTGAGGGAAAGGAATTCTTGAAGCTTTGAGACTGTCTTCCTGAGTTGGAGGAGCAGGAGCATCACAAGCCTTCAAAAGCACCTGGTCAGACACTCAGATGCAGAAAAATGCATGTTCTCTTGTCTGTCTCCAAGTAAAAAGGCTCCTATTGTGAACTAGTTCATGCTCAAGCAGCTGTTAAAGATCATCTAGTCCCTGGTAACCCTCTTAATGTTACTGTCCTAAAAGATGGCAGAATTCCATGCTTCCTAGAAGTCCAGGCCTGAAAGCATGAAAATTAAAGCTAGTTTTCAGAGGCAGATCATCAAATAGGAAATATTTATTATCAAATAGTGGTTGTATAATAAAATAATTTCTGATCTTAAAAAATATTATTTCCTTGCAAACTTGCAACAGCTACCTTCTTGTCAGCTGATGCATTCACTGGGTGAAGTGTTACAAGCAGTCTTGGAAGCAGGAGTGTTAATGAACTGTGAAACACAGAGGCAAAACTCCATCATTTGGGGTAAATCTACCACTTTTCTCCTCATTAATTTATCTCTGTTTATAAGGATGAGACAGCAGTTTTTTGGAAAGGGGGAAAAAAAGGGAACAAACCAAATTGTCTGTGTCAAAAAGAAGCAGTGGATTCTAGATAGTGGAAGATAAGTGATCATTATCATTAAGAATAGTGAAGTTTTATAGTTGATTAACCCCACCTTGTTGTAGTCTGGCTCTAAACTGAGAGAAAACAAACACAGGCTTAAGAAGAGTGAAAGTTGCTTCTTTTTCCCAGGGCCTCGTTGTTTTGGTTTTGGGATTTTGTTTTGTTTGGTTGATTTTGGTTTTTTGGTATGTGTTTTTTTTTTTTGGTTGGCTGGTTTTGGTTTTTTGTTTGTTTTTGTTTGTATTGGGGTTTTTTTGGTGGGTATGAAAATGCAGCATTTTCCTATCTAGGAAGGGAGTATTATGAAAGATGTCAAAAGCAGGGTAGATATATGCATTTCATCCCTTCTAGACTTAATAGATCCTGTCTTACTGTGATAGGACCAATCACAGAGACACGTTTTCAATCTTCATCCAGTGCCAAGAAACAAACAGCTTGAGATTTTTGCTGGGAGATTGCCAGCCACCCAGGGAAGGGATTATTTTGCAGAATAGACAGAACAAGCCACCTTCACGATGGTGAGGTAACCTATTCAGAAAGCAAGAGAAACTTTGAGAACTTACAAAGGCTTGAAACAAGTGGTATTGTTGAGTTTGTTGGTTTCTTTGTTTTTCCAAAATGTTCAGTCAGAAACTACTGTACAAGTTCCCCTGGCCCTATTTCACCGAGCATCCCAAACCACAGCTCTCCAGCTTTCAACGTGAGAGTACAGCAAATAACCTCTTCATAAAAGGTAGGGTCCTTGTTCCATCTCAAGGGAATAAGTTTTCCCACTACAAAGTCAGAATGGATTGTTTTGCATAGAATATGACCTGGAGAAAAAGCTCTTTCACAGAGTATAAACTATATCAATTCAAAACACTTATTCTTTTTTCTGATTAATTAATTAAAAACCAAAACCAAACCAAAAAACAAACAAACAAAAAAAAACCCCCAAAACAAAACCCCCAAAAGCCCACAAACCCTAAACCAACAAAATAAATGGCTTTAGGCTTTTGCCTCTAGCAAACAAGTACTAGATGCCAAAGTGGCAATAACAATTAGCCATGCTGAATTTCAGAAAGGTAAATGAAACCCTCACAAAACCTGAGATATTCTCTGAGCAGGTCAGTCCCAAGGGAATACCTATTACCCTGCTGTGAGTGTAAGTCTCTACACATTCAGGAGAGAAAAAGGGAAAAGGCTGAATTAAGCATAGAACTGGTGCACACTGACCCCTTAGAGGGGTCTGTTGCGCACACAGTAATAACCAGGACATACATCCCCAGAGTATTTGAGACCATGCCATCAAATAAAGTACCTCTGACAGGTTTCTGGGTTGCCAGTATTTTTGCTAAAGATACGTGCTCAAAGTTTTATGCCTGAGTCTCCTGACACAAACAGAATAAATGAAAGGAAGCAAATCCAACTTTGAGAAATTTTCAGTGGAGATGTTATCTTCCTGATGAAATCCTGGCTTGCAGGAGCTGGACAGTAACATTAAGTGGAAAACCATGATGGCTGAATCCACTTCTGATTGTCAGTTGCCAACAGATTTTTGGGTGACAAGAGGAATTCAATCTGACACTTTCAGAAGCATGACTGCCAATTTTGTGAGAAGTATGTTTTGCTTCCTAATCCTCAACTATATCCACTGTCCTTCCCAGACAGGCCAGTTTCCATAAAAAGCTGGGAGGATCTCCTTCAGTTTCCCAGCAATATTCACCTGTAATCACCAGCAGGTTTTCTGGCTTGCTGGGTATATATCTATAAACATCAAACAAACTGCACTTATTTTGTTCTCTCAGAAGTATTAGGAGTCTTGGAGTGGTTTGTAGAATATTCTCTTGCAACTATTAGGTAAAATAAGTAGAGCAGTTAAAGAGATTAATCTCTGTGTTTTTAATCACAAAGGTGAAGGCAGGTATTCCAAAGCACATGTAGAAAAACACAGCAATAAGCAGCAATATATAAACAGCTGTATCTTGGATTTTGATTGTTAATAATACACACTTCTGGCATACACTTTTCCCCAAATCATATGTTTTCCTCAGGTCACTTATACTCTGTGGAAATCCTGAAAGTGGAAGATGAATGGGTCAAAAATACATCCACAGATTAACATTTTGGAACCTGCTTAGCTGATACTCAGCTGCCACTGACTAAAGACATTCTATAACATTTCAAGCCAAACCACTGACATAAGGGATTCTTACCATTAGCAAATTTCCTGATATCTCATTTTAATTGTGACATCTGGTAAGGTTTTTCTTTTAAAAAAAAAAATCAGAGGATCTCTGGATGTTATTGCATAGATATTTTCAAGATCCAGCTGGTATGAATACTTACTGGAAATGCCAATAACCCCCATGGAGGAGTAATGAAAACATAGGAATACATCTCTCCTAATTTTCAACTCAAAATATTATCTTCTTACACATTCACAGATTGATAATTATCAAACGGTCAATAAAAACCCACATTTTTTTACCATTACTCTAAAACCAAATTAAAAATCTTTCCCTTCTTCAGACTGTGTCATATGTAAATTTCATCTATAGATTTTAGATGCTAAGATGTGTAGAATGACTAGCAGAGAGAAAAAACCATATGAGACTGCCAAAAGCTATGATGCCTTGATATTTTAAAACAATTATGTCTGCAGAAAATAACACATAGGACCATGTGTAGGTCTATTCGTGGGCAAAAGCTGAAAACTGTCATGAGCCAAATTTTTTTGGTGAGGTTTTTATGGGGATAGAGGGCTTGGAGGAAGATAAGAAAGAGGGTGTGGTGGAGAAAGTCTGTTATTTGAAAAGATGAAAGTATACCTAGAATGTTCTAAAATATGACATCACTTTTTCCCAACTTTAACTTTAGGCAGCATATTGACATTAAATCAATTTGGTAATATAAAAGGACTTCACTTAGAAAAGGAACAGAGAAATCTAAACTGAGATTGAAGTCTCCCTAGGCCCCATTTTGCTTTATTCTCAATAGCAATAACGTCAAAAAAGGACTATCAAGATCAAAATCCCAGAAGGGAGTAATTTTTTTTTCCTTTTAAAATTTCTATGTTTATGAAGACATTGTCTGGGTTTCTGCCATTAGAATACTAACTAAACTTTGTTTAGGAGGAAGGCACAGAGTATGCCAGGAAAGAGGAACGAGTCTCTTTAGTCATGGAATTTATTCTGAGCTGTAGTGATGTGTGAACTTGAAGCAACTTATCAGCTATGGTCAAACTGAGAGAGAGGTGAAGAACTGCATTCTCAGCCTCCTAGCAAACATCTGACAAGTAGAAATAGTATATGAATAATAGCTAATACAGTATGCTCAGCTTTCTTATTTCATCTCCCTCCTTGTGTTATAAATCCACACTGGCATGAATATAATTTTTACTTGCTAAGCCTCCTGGGGAAGGGAAATAAATAAAAATTAGCATTTGAACAAAAGAATGAATTTGAGATCTGCATTAAATGCTTTGTATTCACTGTGTGATGGATGTACTGCCTCTTTCTTGTGGCTTAGAAGTTATTTAAAGGTCCAGCTGAAATGAATTTCATAATGAAGGAATACCTGAAAACAAATACTGCAAAGAGCCATTGTGCTGTCCCTCTGTCTGACTACAGGAGTAAATGCAGTAAAGGGAAATATGAGCAGGAGGATGCTACTGGAACTTTGACAGGGGGAGTAATAAGTAAAGCAAGACTGCCAATAGATTCTTAAGACAACAATGACAGCAGGATAAGCAGCAGCACAAGCCTTTCACACCAGCTTTTCAGGTTTTTTTCCTTTTTTTCCCAGCTGGAGCTTTACATACTTGGAGGGTTTTGAGTATCTTGAAATGCTGATCATTCATGCCCTATGAAAGCAACTCCAAATATGAGTGAAGTTCAGTGCATTAAAAACAAGGAAATGTCTGTTAGAAGTTTTTTATATTTTCCTAAAGTAGCTGCAGGTTTATTTTTTCCAGGGTACTTTCTAACTTTTACAGCTAAGGTCCAGTTCAGTAGGATTTTTATCTATGTTATTGGAGCTACTAGTTGAGAGAGCTCAAAAAGAAAGAAATTAAAATCACAAAACATCTAGAGGGAAAAACAATCTAATTGCAAATAAGACAAATTAATTCTTCACTCATGTTTCCTGTAGGAAAAATGTGAAATTCCCCAGAAAGTATCCAGGAAAATACAAGTAGTCTAAAAAGATTTTTTCAAACCAATTACTCAGTCTCCTAATCAAAAAAATAATGGTAAAATACAAAGTAAAGAATTAAAATGTATGAAATAATTAAAGAAATGAATAATTTTAATCTTCCTTCCCCTTCATTAAGAGAAGCATGTGGATGGAAAGAACGATGAAATGGTGACTAACTGCCCTGAACTTCAGTGATAAAAATAAAGTTTATTCAGAATAAAATTGTGTAAATTGATATTAGGGATTAATGTACAGATCTGTTCCCACTCAAATGCACTAAACCTACCTGAGCAAAAGGTAAGGAATGGACCAGCACTAGAGAAAGATATCATTTCCATCAGTAATGCTGGGAAAATAAGGAAGACTAACCAAACAGGCAAGTAGAGAAGGCAAGGAGTTACTGTTGTCAAGAGGGCTGGAGGCAGACACAGCAGGGAGTTGCATTCCAGGAGTGCATCCCCACCCTGCACACTAATGCTGCTGAGCGTCCCTGTCCTGCCACATGGGGAGGAAGGAGGCTTAGTCCTGACTTGTGCTCTAGTCCATGGTGAAAGGAAGAACAGAAACTAAACCAAATACAGATTACTAAAATAAGTATGGATTTCTGAGAGCTGAAAGTGATAAAAGAACAGGAAGTGGAAGAGGAAAATCAGATATCATGTTCCACTACTACTTGTTTCATTTGGAAACATCTGGACTGAGAAGACTCTTTTAAGATTTTGTAATGTGCCTTTAGAAAGGTGTTTCCAGTCTATTTCCTTTTGCGTGCTGGTGGTGTGATCAGTTCATTCCCTTTCACCAGGCACTCAAGACAGAGGGCAAAAATCAAGATCTCATTATTCTGAGAGGGTCATTGTAATTCTTTCCAGCACATTAGGCACAAATATATTTGTACACAATTCCATAATTGCAGAACTTCACTGAGGATTTTACTAATTAATGTAAAAGCAAAACTGTGCTTTATTAATGCCATGCAAGCAGTAAAGTTTCTCTTTAATCAAACACGGGAAAAGACTTGTTAGTTTTTATTTATATCCATGATAAAATTTTTCAGTGTTTAACTGGCCTACATATGATCTATATGGAAGTAAAATCCCCCAAACAATACCAAATTAGAGAATGAAGTGCCTTTGTCATTCCTGTTGGAGAATTTCCTGCTAGAGGCAAATATTGACATAGTGCTGGCCAGGGATCAAATATGATAAAACTGTTGTCCTGGTGAGTTTTCAGTAACACCTTCCCCCCCCCCCCACCCCAATTCCATGAGGATCTTCATCTCCCATTTTAACATCCATATCCAAGACCATATTTAGACATTGCCACGGTTTATCCAGTATAATCTGCCTTAACAAATCTGTGCTAGGCATAAACTATGAATCAACTTTTTTCCTAACACAGAACCTTGAAAGGCTGCACTAGGAATAATATATTAGAATCACTATTGTTTAGGTAAAGAAATAATCTATTAGCTTGATACAAATCCCTGCAGGTTGTTTTCAAAATATGGTACATAAAATTACAGTTAGTTTATGGATATCAATTTACAATTGCTATTACAAGTCATTAATTTAAAAAATCAAATGAAGTGCACCCTACCAGTACAGAAGCCCTAGCAAACAGAAATGCATATTAAATGTGGAAAATTAAAGCTTTATTTTACAAAAAGACACAGTGCTTAGTTGCCCTTGTGGTATCAGAGTAGTGATGTTGATAAGTGAATTATGATTTTTGCCTCATCTGCCCATGCCATATACACTATGGGATATGATGCTTATGGAATTATGCATGACAGTTCTACAAGCTCCAAAAAACATTTGTTTCTCCTTCACATGATTCCATCAAAGGAATTAATATTGATTTATCACTTATACTAAGGATTTATGCCTTCAATAAAACTGAAAAGTGACAACTTGAATATAGATCATACATATTCCTCATCTATAACTTTGACACTATTTCCATTGCTTTTCATTCCGTTGAGTTTGACATTTTTTTTATTCAGTACTTTCCCTCCTGCTGGTTTCATTTGGCTGATGTTAATGTATCTTTTGTCTGAGTACTGTATACCTGTACTGAAATGATAACTTTGGTTATTTTTCTTCCATTATTTCATGGATGTGAAAAACTGGGGGTTGGTAAATACTTCAATGAAACTGATCAGACATTACAAGGTCCTCTCCTTTCTTCTAGCACCCTGTAGTGGTTTGGTCCAAAATACTCATTACTGTTTATCTGCTGTGAGATAAGAGTTAGGAGAAATGCAAAACAGGCACCAAACTTGGAAGAATATAAAGAAGTTTATTAACAGACCTAAAAGAAGAAGGAAAAAAAATTATACCACCTTCAGAACTCTCCTCCTCCCCCCACCTTCCTCCCTTCTCCCACTGACAATGTGAAAAGACAACCCTTAAGATGTTCAGTCTGTTTACCACTTCCATAATAACCTTGTTCAGTCCATTTAGAAAGAGAAGTCTCTTCTTGCTCATGCTATGAAAACATTATCACAACGAGACAGCCACCCACTTCCAAATATTGTTCAGTCCATTTAGGAAGAGGAGTCTCTCTGCCTGCATGTGAGTCCTTTCCCCCGACTTGCAGCTTTTCCCGCAACTGCTTTCGAGGGTCCACTCTTGAAGTTTTCTGGGGTACAATTTTAAGGTTGAGCCGTTCAGAAACAAAAACAGAGGCCCTTCTCCTTCCCTGGGAGCAAAGGGTCTTCATCATCTTCATCGTTAGGACTATCTCTGGGAGCATCTCTAGGAACTGAGGTTTTCTCCTTTCCCATTTGGAGCAAAAGTCCTCATCTGGTTCATCTCTACGGACTGAGGTTTTCTCCTTTCCCGTTTGGAGCAAAAGTCCTCATCTGGTTCATCTCTCCCTGTCCAAACTTCTCATGAAATTACAGCTGCGTCAGCATCTGCCTATCTCAGCGCAGGTGCTTTTGCTCACGAGTTGAACACTCCACCCCCCATATCTTCATGAAATTACAACAGGATACTCTGATATATCATAGCTTCACAACAGACTTTCAGCTTTAAGCATCTCCTCTCTCTCTTCCCTCAGGTTTTCAGCTCTTCACAGCAATAAAAAGGGTTAATCTCACCTCGGCCTTGCAGCTTTGCAGCTGGAATGTTGTATTTTTCTTATCGCAGTGGAGAGGGGGGAGAGCCGAGCCGCTCCGGCTGCCCACGGCAAGGCAGTGGGGGGGGTTCCACAGCTGGAACAGGTCCATGGCTCCAGGATGGCCGTGGCCCGGCCCGGCCTGGCCCAGGCAGGGCCTGGCCGGGCTCGCTGGCCCCCACACGGGGCCCGCAGCCACCTGTGCCAGCGCCGGAAACGAGAGAGAGCCTGGAGGGGGAGTTTGCCTATTCTTAAATGTGGATCACAGAGGTGATCACAACTTTAAGTGGCTTAGAGAATTGTCCATATTCAAACTGGCCAGCTGATAGGTTCTATCAGTTCCCAGAGGAAACTGTAAGAACCCCTTAGCAAGGACGTCCCTTCCGGGACTATGCTTGCTAACCTATGACACACCCTGACTGGAGGTGTGACTTCTGTGTTTCTTTGACACTTCTAATATTTTTCTTTCAAAGTTTCCAAGCTCTAAATTTATCATGGCATACAACATATTCAGATCAGTTATTTGATATTACATTAGTAAAGTAGTAGTATTACATTAGTAAAGTAAAGCAGATTCCAACTATTTTGCAGAAAAATACGGCAACGAAAGTGGATATGTAGCAACTGTTAATCCTTTTGCTGTTCAAATAAAGACAGAATCCTGAACCAAAAACTTCAAGTAGGTTAAAATATGCAGTTTTCTTTATTGGGAAGCTTTCAACTGCCAGCAAACCTACCTTAGTGCATTTGAGGTATTCTGATTTATGGTAAGAGCTGTGAAACCACAGGCTCTACAGACAGAACAGATATTTAAAGGTTAAGTCAAGTCTGCCCTCACTATGTTGCACTACTCTTATGACTTCAGCATGGTTTTTGAATGATTCTTATCCTTGAAGCACTTGCTGAACAGTGCCACAAAATCTTGTATAGAGTTGTAGCTAAACTACACTACAGCTGTATCTTCAGCTGTAGTTCTATAATATTTCCCTTCAGTTCTCTTGGTATTCATCTTCTCTCTTTGAATTTATGATTTAATTTTAAGGCCCATGGAATGGGAACAACATTAATTATACGTTTATATGTAAGAAATTAAATCAGGTCTTATGATGTGTCTTGTATCCAAGACTACATTTTAGAAATATGAAAAAAAAATGAAAATAGTAGCAATCACAATAAAATAACCAGACTGATTAAAATGTAATTCTACTCTACAACTGCATGTTGAACATTTTTTGAATTAATTGTGGCATTTCCTGGTGAAATAACAGATGCCACATGTATACCCTGATATGTGCATTTGAATGCTACAGACTGAAGTGAGAAAAATTGTTCCCAAAAGTTTAACCAAAGAAACATCACTCACACAAGCGTTCATAGGTCAGTAAAGACAGAAACAATAGGCAAGGAGATTTCAGAGAATATATTTGTGATCCTTAAATTTTTAGGACTTCTCTTTGATATTTGAAAATCTGTCTGTCTTATACCTGTCACATGGTGCTTGGGCATCAAGAATGGTCTGCATTTACATAGTACATTTTTCTCAGACATCTTTAAATGCTCTACAGACACAAAAGCACTGCATCTCTAAGATGCTGTCTGAGGCTGAGAATCACTGTTATTTCAATGATTCCACTTATTTTTTTTATAATGGTACAGTTTTCACAGAAAACCTGTAACATATGAAGACTGGAATCTAATGATGTAAACTGTTAGTCCTAAATTCTCTTCAATAAAATGTAAGTTCTTTATTATTAGTATCAATAATATTTCATCTGTCTTTACTATACTTTGAATCATAAATTATGTAATGAAGAATGTGAAGCAAATTAATGCATGAATATTAACTCTCTTTTGGAAAGAGAGATTTCCTAGTCACTGCATTGATTTTTAACAGTTCCTATAGTTGCATGTTTCTGCAGAGCTTCAATTTTATTTAATTTCCTTTTTTGTTTGCTGTTAGTGAATATCAAGAAAGCTTTTTAAATACAGATTCTGCCACATGACATTTTCATTTAAAGACAGTAGTAGGAAGTTTCGAGTGGTGTTGAGAAAAAAAGCCCTTGAGTTTGATTACTGTATTGGAAAATCAATATGGTTATCTAGTCTTTTATGTCTAAGATGAAAAACAGAATCACTTTCAACCATTAAAATAGTTTCAGTGAAAGAATATGAAATAGCACCTGCTTATCATAGGACTTTTCTTCTGACTTTTTATTTCTTTTTGTTTGCATTTTATACACTTAAAATATTTTGCTTTTCTTATTCAGTTTAATCGTACCTACATAGCTGCCAGTAAGCAATGCATGTCCTAAATAAGATAGTTTTGTATCAGAAAAATTTTTTCAGGACTGGGACCTGTTTTGAAAAGCGTGAGATCTGCCATAAAAAGTGGTTCAGCTCCCCGACCCCAACCAATACCATAAGATTCCGTGGAGAGCAATCAAATAATCTCCTCTATTTCCTAAAATTGCACATCTTGTGTTACCAGTTTGTTATCTTGTCTGAAAATAATGAGTCTATTCCCCATTCTGCTGAAGGAAACAAAAGTGTAAAAGACTTCAAGTGGCCTCAATGCATACTATGAGAGCAAAAATTCCTGATACTTGGTGAATGCAGCGCGTGCCTGCTAATGACAGCTAAATATAAATACTCTCTCCCTGTTTGAATACCAGCCTTAACTCCCTTACTCAGCTTGAAATCAATTAAATTAATTAACTTCAGAACATTAATTCCTAATTTACTGCAGCCTTCCTGTGATATGAGTGAAGCCTGGGTTCCTCCTCAGTAGATATCTTTGTGTTAACAGTCTTGGGCTTCTGGGACTCCTTGTGCCCTGCCTGATTTACTGAGCTTTTGGGTTTGCTGATGTTTCATTCATTTTCACTTTCAAGCTCAAACGCACAAAGGTCTGGATCCTGCAATACCTACGCTCTTGGCTTTTAGGGAGTTTAAAGAACTGGTAGCTTAAGTAAGATTTGAAAATCTTTGGAACATGCAGATGAAACAGAGCTGTGCTGCAGCAGGCAACACACCCTGGCATAGCAGCTGATGCCTGTGCTTCTCCATCTACACAGGTGGATAACAAGTGCAAAGTCTTGTCAGGGCAGCATGACCTTTCCTGGCTATTAAGTCCAAGTAGCAATATATGCGGTAGCTGGTAAAAATATGGACTCTGAGAACCTTTGTAATAAAAAAGTCATGTTGCATAACCACAAATGGGCATCTTGGGACCATTTGCTATCAGATTTTACTCTTTACAGAGCTGTTGGATTTCCTTCCTGGTATTAGCCACCAAGTTTTTTTTTTTTCTTTGTTTGACTCCTGAGGCAGATACTGACAGTGCAATATATATGATGTTAAAGAAAAAAAGTCATTGAGAGAACTGGTGAATCCATTTCTTTGTGTCTAATTTTTGCATTGTCCTAGAACATCATTTATGCATAAATAAAAAATAGAGGAACATAACTTTGGGTATTACTGTAATAAAATTTCAGATCATTCTGCAAAGCCTGCATATTGGTTTTTCTGCTACAGGTAGATGGATGTACACAGGACATCTGTCAAAATGGTGTTACAGTGTTTAAAGTGTTACTGTTTTTGTAGTCTTTGGAAGCAGAGTTATATTTTATAACAATCTTATGAGGAAAGTGAGTGCTATCATTGCTTTTGATGTTTTAATCTCAGAGAGATACAATAGCAGTTTCCAAACTTGAGATTTTTTTTTAAATAATGTCTTGCATTTGTTCTGTAACTCTTACATTAACAGCCTAAGGACTAGAGGCTGGAATAGCCTCTGTGTCTCTTCCTTCCATGGCTGTTGCAGAGGTTTAGTCAGCATTGTTTGTGCCAGTGTGCTAGGACTGCTTAGTGATTGCTGTTGAAGCATCATCAGAGGGTGTCTTTCTCAAAATACACTTACATGGAACATTTTTAATTTCGTAGGTCAACACGTGCTTACAGCAGCTATTGTCTTTTGTATGTAGAGGATCAGACAGGTATATAAAATCCATTCCTGTTTTACTGGTGGGAGATTTCAACACGCTCAGACTCTTGGCTTTAGCCACAATGTTCTTTGATATGAAAAATTGCACTGATTGGCTTTAAGTGTCCTCAAGCAGTCCCATTCTGAAGCTTTACTGGTTCCCGCCTCGCCTTGGTTCAGTTTCTATCTGAATCCCAGGTTGCCGGCAATTTCCATAGTACAGCCATAGTTATCATTCCAAGGGATTTTAGGATCATCAGTATGCATGGTCTTTTTATCTGACAACTGTCTGAAATGCCATCTTGAAGGAGATGCCATCACACCCGCTATTGTGATGCTGTGACATCTATTGATTCCCTGTTGCCAGTTAAAGGAGCCTTGAATTGTCTCTGAGTGCTGCAACTCTGCAACCCTGCATTCTGCAACAAAGGCTCTCACCTTCAGGTTATAAACCAGGCAGGGGTTACAGACACTGAATAAAAATGTAAGCAAATTGTTGTCAAAGTGGGTAAAACTTGTTTGTAAAAACATTTGTAAATTCGGAGAAGAAATTCCAATATTATTTATGTTCTTGTATTTGTAAAACACCATAATT
Source organism: Corvus kubaryi (assembly GCF_017639235.1). Lineage (NCBI taxonomy): Eukaryota > Metazoa > Chordata > Aves > Passeriformes > Corvidae > Corvus > Corvus kubaryi. Next base: position 9,967,296 of record NW_024581131.1, on the reverse strand, counting down.
AAGAAGTATAATTTTGGCTAATTTCTATAAAATATTTTAATTCTTTGGGTTTTGTCTCTATGTTGAAGCATTGCTCTATGATGTAGTTGAAGGCACATTCATTTTCTTAGAGACATGTTAATTATTATCCAAATCCACAACTGTTATTCACTTGAGCAATTATTTACACGAAAATTATTTGGTAAAGACAGTAAAAGATACTTGTTTGCATTTATTTTAAGGAGATATTTGATGGAAAAAAAATTGTAGTCATAAGTCCAAATGTACAACTTGATAAGCAATATCTTCATTAAAATATTTGGTAGTTTGAATGCAGATATTTAGAAAAGACATGTGACACTTTATGCAAATTGCATGTAATGCAGATATTTAGAAAAGACGTGACACTTCATGCAAATTGTTCTGGAAACTCTTCAGAATAGTCACATTTTAAAGGGTCTTTATGGGAAAAAGTTAATTTCAAATAATTGCTGTATTTTTTGTACATGTCTAGCCTAGCATGAGGTCAGGACATAGACATATTTCATATAAATGTGAAATATAAGTGAGAATAGGGCATAGTACTAGCAAGCTATTTAGTATTAGTGCCTATTTACTGTTTGTTAGTGCCTTCTCTATGTAGCTTTGCTGTGTGTGAAGTGATGCCCTTCACGGCAGGATCTTTGTATGGCTGAGAGGACAAAGCCTTCTGAACAGGCAGTATGAACAGGACTACTGCAGGTTTTTTACTTTGTTATTAATTTGCTTACATTTTATTCAATATTATTGGAAATTTTCCCCCAGCTAACACTAAGCCTCCACACCACAACCAGTGGCAAGCAGCACTAACCCTTAGGTTCATGCTGTTACAAAATATGTTAATGCACAATGGCAGTGCCCTTATATCACTACACCTGCAAGACTAAAAGAGTAAAATAAGGCTAATCATAAATAATAAATAAAGCCACAGCAGACCCAGGGATAACTTCTGTCATGGACAGATACAGCCTGTGCCACTTGGACTTCGGGAAATAATGCCTGGCTCTGTTTTATTTGTCACTGCAGATATATTCTCACTTTTACACTACTAATCCCATATTTACAGGCTTGTAGTTACTTGGAACTAAAGTTTTGCTGCTTTACATAGTGGAAAAATAGGAAACAGACTCTGAAATGAGTATACAGCTACGATCTCAGGGACAAATTATGCATGCTCCATCTGTTTTTTAATCTGGTTGTTAAAGAAATCACTTGCTCACTTATGAAGAATATAGAAAAGTAATCTATTAGGGGAAAGAAATATATACAGTCAATTTTACATCTGAACCAAATGGTGTACTTTAGTGTACTTCCAGGAAACTTGAGGTACATGTTGCATGGAGTCATTATAAAAAATTGTAATTGATTTTTTAAAGTTTTCTTTTCTATGTATTTATTTTTATTACATTATTTATGTCAAGATATTCTACTGAAGGTAAGTGCTATTTTCCAAGCAGACATGTAGGCTGAAGAAATAATTCAGTCTCTTTCTCATTTGGGGTTTCATTACACCTAGGGGGTGACCTAGTTCAACCCAACTTAATTTTTAATATCTCATGAAAACACTGCCCAGGGTGTATGGCTGAATGCACAGTGAACAGATGAGGTTGCCCATGATTTGTGATTAAAATTACATTTAATGAAAACAAACAAGTACAGATGAACTTGATCAGAAAAAGAAGAATGAATAGATCAGTCTTTAGTCAGTCTCTGAAGTGAGAGAATGCTTGCAGCCGCTTATCATGTCTCTGAGCTTAATAGACTTTCTGACCAGTTTACTTCTGCCTTTAATTGCAGCACAATGTAATATTCCAAAATCCTTATTTGTTCCCTTATTCTGAAAATAGTGTTACTGATTTCCATGAGACTGTACCTATGCAGGGAATTATGTATCAGAACTGTTAGAACTGTTTTGGTACATATATCAGAAACTATTATATTGCATAATTTTTGAGATAACCTTCCTGTTATTCACTTGTTGGAAATTTTACTTTAACTCCCTTGTCTTTCCTTTTCATAGAAATATTTTTAATGTAACATCTTAAATTTACCACCACTGTCAGAGTTGGACTTTGTGATCCTTATCCAGCTCAGGACATTCTATAATTTTATAATTCTCTAATAGCATTATGTGTTGCTACACATTTGTGGTTCAGAATAGGTAACTACAATTTGGTCCACATGGCATTATGAGGCAGGTAGTAGTTTTGTTGGAAGGGGATTAAGAGAGGCTTTGGGGGGAGGATTGCATGGAAATCCAGGTTTGGTTTGCACAGGTATTTAATGTCCCAGGGCATGTCCACTACAATGATCTAAGTGCAGGCAATGAGCTCTTATTGCACTACCCCACCACCCACCCTTCCCCCCCCAAAAAAAACCCCAACCTTATTTCTCAAAAATAAATCAGAAAGATGAATAAATTCTTATCAATACCCTTAAACCATGCTGGTTTTACGTGGCTTATCAAGGTCTTCCTCATCAACAACTTCCTTTCACTGTATTGGGAGAAAATAGGTGAAAGAAAAGTAAACAAGCAAAAGGGCTCCACACCAGCCTGAGGCTGAAGCAAATGTATTTTGAAACTATGCCCAACCACTGTGACAAGAGCAATGTGCTGTAAAGAGGTTGGCAGCATCCAGCTGGAGGAATTAAATCTTGCTTGTTTGGCAAACACTTAATAACTTTTTGCAGTTATGATGGAAATGATTAATCCAGATCTGGCTGTAGGATGTCTGTTACCAAGAAAGGCATATATAGGAAGTGGCTTTTTTTCTCCAAACCAGTTGATTATGTCCTGAGTTCAAAGAAATAGAACTTGAAAGTACAGTGGAATAAAAGTTCTCCAGTTTTGGCATAGAATTGATGTTTGCTAACACTGGGATACTGCACAGTGCTAAAACTGAGAATCTTTTGCTGAACAGAACACCCAGGGATCAGAGTTTACATCATTGTAACTTAAGTACTGTCTTAATTATATTAGAAAATTTAATTATTTCTACACCCCTTACTATTATGTCATTTCTCTTCCTATATGAATCTTAGGTAATTCTAACAAAAATGCTCACTCACACATTATGAACCCAGAAGGTGAAAAATAGTTCCTCCACCTTGTGTGTATAAGACCTTTCATTTTAGAGCAGGTGACTTTCTACTACACCATCATTGCTAAAGTCATACTCCAAACACTGAGGGGACAAAAAAGTGTTAAAAACCCCTAAAATCTGTAAAGCATTTCTGATACTTTTATCACAATGCTACGGTCCTGCAGGTACTTAATTTTAAAATGGTGCCTTTAATTTTCTTTCTATTAGAGCGGTGGGCATCTGGGAAAGCAAGCTTGGTAGGTCGGTTATCTTTTTTTACATAAATTAATTCCTTAATTAATTTAATTTAATAAAGCTCATAAGATGTAGCAGCAACTTAATTAGAAGCAATGGAGAAAAAAATATTTAAAATTAGGCCAATGTGAAAATAAATCAGGAGAAAGACACTATGGAAAACAGAAACAAACATCCCTACAATAATCCAAATTTTAGGCTGAGTGTAGCTAGTGCCAATCAGAACATGCAAATGGTGAGATCACATTTACACTTTCTGTGAGCTTGGAGGTTGGATCTCACAATGGTAATGTGGACCGACTTTGCAACCAAGAGCAATGTTTGTGCTGAGCTTTGGGATACATATTTAAACAAATATAAATATGGATTTTTCTTTCTTGATGCATTCTTTGCAAGGGAAATTACTGTGACAAGGTTTTAGTACAGACTTTATTTAGTAGAGAGAGTATCACTGTAAGGTGTACTTAAATTCAGATTTAGATCCTCAGGGTAGAAAGGAGAGCTCAGTTTTCCATACGGATGCAAAACCCTTTAGCAAATATTTTGAAGCACTTCTTTTCAGAGGAATTATTTCGTTGGGTAGGAAAGAGGAACTTTGGACTCCAGAGTTTCATTGGTAGATCTACCAGTGGGAGGCCAACTTATTTTCTGTGAGTCTTAGCACGTGAAATTTAATTGCCTGTTTTTAAAAAGTGCTTTGGGAACTGAAGTTCTCATGCTTGGTTGATTATTTCTGGTTCTGCAGCACAAATTGCAGCCTGTACACTTGTGTCAGCATAACTGTTTGTGGGACTGTGTGGAAAAGCAGATTCTCAAAATGATCCAGGTTTAAAAGAAGCCTCCAGAAGTGTTTGTTTATTTAATTCTGATCATGATTTGAATCATCTGGTTTATGTAAAGGCTCTTAAAACTGTTATCTTGGAGGCAATAAAGTGATACTGGGATAGGATTGAACAGTTGGGGGTGAGATTATTGGGAATTTGTAAATCTGACTTTGCTACAAGAAATGTTTTGAATAAATATACAGAAGCATTTTTGATAATTGCTGGAATTCACTATTTGCCACCCATGTTCCATCAGGTGACAGGCTGCCAGTTGTAATATTAAATTTTGTGTATTGTTACTGAATGCGTCACTTTCAGGGAAAGAAAAAAAACAAAATCAACCAAACAAAACAAGCAAATACAAACCTATAATATTTCATTTTTCCTACCTACAGATACCTTTTGAGCTGATTGATGACATTTTTTTTAAATAAAAGACTTGATTTGATTAGAACTTTCAGTATCTCTGAAATGCAAACAGTTCTAAAATTTTTGGCTCTTAAAAATGAATAAATGAACTTGTAAGTAAATTGTTACTCTTGAATGTGTATTTTTATAGCAGTGTTTTTCTCCCAGACAGAGCCATGGGAAAGTAGAACTGCCAAATTATTACATTGCATCAGGATATCTTCAGTCAAATATAAAATTACAAAAAAATGCTATTTCAGAAGTCAGGGAAATATGTTAAACTTTGTTGAGATTTGTGCTTCTCTTCTCTTCTCTTCTCTTCTCTTCTCTTCTCTTCTCTTCTCTTCTTTCTCTGGATTCTTGAAAGTACTAAGGCTTAGACAAAAGAGGGATTGTCAGAGAACATTGTTGGTTAGAGCTTTGTGTCCCCTAGGATAAGGGAAGGGAAAAGGAGCATGAAGAAAGGAAACACAACCTAGATGTGGAATGAAGGAACATCAGGCACATTGCTGAAGCTGGCAGAGGACAACCAATAAAAATGTCATCCTTTGGCACCAGCACCCCAAATGGTTTTTTTTAATTGCTCTGGAGGACTGAATTGCTGAGCCATGATACAGTATTTGTTCAATTAAAACTAATAATAAGATGCATCTGTGATGATGTAAAAGCACATTGAGGTCTGATGACATCGGTGCCAGAAGAGACATATGGACATTAATGGTAGAGGTTTTGTTTTCCCAAGTTAGTGTTTTATATGGCCACCAAGAGATTCTTAAGCATCTTTCCCACTAGGCAGCATGGAAGACACTCCTGATAATACTTATGGCAGAAATTAGTTCAGCAGGCAAAATAATTCAAGTAAGTAGAGTTGGGGTTTTTTTTTTTCTATCTCATTTTTTGTACTGCTAACTTGAATTTCAGGTTTTAATTAGAGCAAGAGCTCAATCAGAATTCATCTGAAACTGCTGTGCTGCAAAGCAGAAATCAAAAAATTGTGCAGCTTTCCCTTGGACTGATTGTGTTCATTGTGTTTATTGTGTTTATTGGCATACAATATCTGTATATTTCTAGTGTGTTTTTTCAGACCAGGGTTGAGATTGGGTTTGTGCCTGAATTTACTCCCTGTTTGCACAGCCAATGCACTAATCCTGTCTCACTGTCATTACTTCTGTAGTGCTTGGGTCAGTGAAAGGCTGGGATGTGGGTGCAGGCATAATAATCCTGGTCTCAGCAGGAGTGAAGTGATACTGTGTTGGTGCATCCTTATTAACACTTTTTGCAGGCATGAGCTTTTTCCATTCTGCTCCAGAATAAAGACAAACAGCTCAGATTAAACTATGGGTAAAGAGAAGTGAGAAAGTGGTCACGTACAAATTCTGCTCTGTTTCCCTTTGGAATCAAGAATTTTAACCTAATCATCTGTGATTTACATTGATCTGGCTGATTGTTCTGGAACACAGAGGACCAGGTGTCCCACAGGGAGACTATCTTAGTGCCCTTCACCTCTCCTTCAAGACACTATTCATGCCCTAATCCCAACAAAGTAGGGCCAGGACTCCAGGAGTACTCAGAGTACAAGTATCAGACCCAAATTATGCATGTCAGCAAGACCTCTGTTTCAGGTGCTGCATGCTACAGAGAGATACATAGCTATCTGATCTTGAAGTCCAACTTTGTCACATTTATCTGTCATTTCACGTGATAGAATCTCAGATGTTGAACACCGGCTTTCTGATGTAAAAGAAATCAAAAACAGGCTCTGTCTGTGTTTAAGGGTTCACATGCACGGAATAGTTTTTAATCTAACCCCTAACCCCTGTAATATATAACTAATGCAGTATTAGTGCAGTTAAAAATGCAAATGAATTAAGTTTAAAAATAATCCTAACAGGGAATTACACTGGTGTAATGATACCAATCTAATTATAATGGTATATTTCCCCATATAAGTCCTAACTATTTTTTTTTTTTAATTTACATAAGAAACAAGTTCTGCAATAGACTTAAAACCAACATTTTCACAATATGCTTTTCCAGGAGTTTCATACCACGTACACAAATGCCCAGTTCCCAGATTACTTCATTTTATTTTCAAATTGCCTCTTAATGTGAAGAATGAAAGCCGAATTTCAGTTCTATATATAGCATGGCTTCTTTGTCAGAGCTATCACTAGTAAAACGTGACAATAATGCACTTTTATCTTCAAAGGTTTGGAGCAAAATCATCTCGCCTTAAAATTAACACAAATTTTAACATTGAATTATACTGAGGAAAACTCTCTTAAACCTCTAAATTCTAGGGTCTTTCATCTGCTTCTAATTGTATTCATGGTATTGTCTAACTACTGAATTCTTTCTCGAGATGGGTGAATCCTTAAGGTCTAAAGTGTGTCTTGAGAGCTATAGTAGTTAAAAAAACTTCAGGTTTTTTGGAAGTTAATATGTTTGTGTTGTGAAGTAAACAGCTCTGTAATTTAACATTTCTGTATATTCCTATATTTTTTGATGTTAAATCACAAAAAATAATACCAGAAATGGGGGTGGGGGGATGGATGTGGACTGACAGATCAAACTGACAATGAATAAAAAAAAATTAAAAAAAAAAAAAAGGAGAAATAACTTTTAGTCAGTATTATCAGAAATCAATGTTTTTTTGGTTTTGGTTTTTGGGGGTAGGGGGGTGAGGTTTGTTTAGGGGTTTTTTGGTGAGATTTGGAAAGTAAGAAAAGACTCATAATGGATCCCACCTTTCTTTATATTTGTTTACAACCAGCAAAGTGATGCTATCAACATAATATCTTTGGACTTTGAATCTACTCAACCACTATATAAAGGTATTTGACATGTGCATAGTCTGCTGCTAAGATTTATGGTGAACATTTATTAAAGTATTAAGGAGCAATGAAGCTGTTAAGGGTTGTGCTACTATATATTTTGCTGCATATTTGCCAAAAAGGAATGCATAAACATAGTAAGGATTTCAGCAACTAAAATTAAAAATACTTTTTTTCCCTAATGCTTGCTTTGCTTTGGAAATTCTTATGTGACCAGATTGGGGGTAGGTGGCAGAGGAGGGAGGGGGAAGAGGCACATTCTACTATGCTAGAATTTAAATTGAATTGAGGTGGATTAAAATATTTGCTTTGATATGGATACCTTCAGTATTCAAGGCATTTAATGTCTTAAAATAATACATGAATTAAATATTCTGAATATTTAAAAAGATTAAGGCACAAAAAGATTAAGGCTCCTAAACCTGAGATATTGGTCAGTTCCCAGTTTAGCTGCTATGTGGCCCTGGCAAATGCCTATATTCCAATATTCCAACAGTATCTCCTTTTCCTTTTAGTAAAGTTCCTTGAGCACCTAAAAATCTCCTTCTGAACGCTCCCAAGAGTAACTCAGTCTGTACCATGCTAACCATCTAAGGATGAATTCATGCTTGCACATTTTCTTGGGTAGGAAAAGAATTCTTCTGCCTTATGTGGGGATCACCCAGTCTGTCTTCAGCTATGACTGCCTAGGAGAGCCTCTACACTTTAGAGAAGTGGGCATTGCCACCTACTTTCCAGCAACACTCCCCAGTTCTTCAGCAATTTGAGGTTCAGAGACATCCTGAATTTAATTTTGTCTTGTATTAAATAGCTCTTGATTTGCATGTTTTTCTGCCAGAATTTTTAAAAAAGCCTTTGAAGAGTTTTAGCACTCAAAATATTACTGTTAAACTATTGCACAGATTAAAAAGCTGTTGTATCAAGGAGTATTTCCATTCATTCATTTTGAACCTTCTATGATGATCTTTTTTTTTTCTTTAGGAGATGACTCCTATTTATTTTTTTCCATGCCACCTCCAATTTTACAGACCTTCATCATCTTCCCTGCTCATCCTTCTCGTCCAGGCTGAAAGCTATAAATTACCTATTTTTTCATCATACAAAAGCCATACCATATCTTTGAACATCACTTCCAGATTTCTTTGCATCTTTTCCATTGTACCATATTCTTCTGAAATAGAAAGGATAGAACTGAATAGGTATCCAAGATTCAGATGTACCATGGATTTAACTATGGCATGCCAAGGCTTCCTCTTTTGATTTCTGTTCCTTTTGAAATAGCTCCTGGCCTTCTATTTGCTTTCTCAATAATTATTCATAGCTTTATACTTTCTGGAAGTCATGATTATAAATCCATATCACAATCATGAATAGTAATAATTTGTTTAGATCCCACGTATACACAAGTAAACTAAGAATATGGTTTTCTCTTTATGCATTGCTTAATATTTATTAATATTTAATTTTGTCTGCCCTTTTATTATGAAGTTACTCAGTATTATGAAGTCCTACTTCGCTGCAGACTGTCATATTTCTTTTCTTTGGTGATTTATTTGTTACCAAAATTTGGTCACCTCCCTCATTTCATCTCCTTTTCTGATTAATTTGTGGTTATGTGAAACATCACAGATACCAATGCAGAGCCGCAAGTGAGACGTTCCTCTGCTTTAAAATCTGACTACTCTCACCATACTTCCTATATGTTACAGAATTTTTATCCGTGTGAAACATTTCTTTTTATTCTGACAGCCTAATTTCTTTAAAAGGCTTGGATGAAAGACTTTGCAAAATGTTATTTGAAAATCAAAGCAGACTACACCAGCTAAATGTCTCTTGCCAGTATGCTTATCAACTTGTTCAATGAATTTCACTAAATTTTTGTGACATGAATCATGCTCATTCTTTACCAATATATAATTTTTAATCCATGTGGCTCCTCAATTTCATTTTTAGAAAGCATTCTATCAATTTACATGGTAAAGATATCAGATTTACGCATCTGCAGATAAATTAGGGAGCCTAGGAGGCCAGGGAAGGACAGAGCTTAAAAGCATGGTGTCGTGATGTTAAAGCCCTCTGTGAAATTAAGCCATAGTTGCAGGAAATAAAATTCATACAGAGTGTATAGATATTTTTAACCTGAAACAAAGTTTTTATTCTGATCTCTCAGGATAATTAATGATTCAGACTTTTCATACTCGGGCCTTAACTGGTTATTAATATTCTAACTGCCTAAATTTGCTTTCTCTTTAATTCCCTGTAGGAAAGTTATGTATTATCTTGTCTTCTTGGCTGCTAAGCAACCATAATAATGCCTCTCACAGTTGGCCTAACAGATAGCCCTGACCGCTGTTTGCTTTGTCTACTGGTGGTAATCGTACATAAACATAAATAGGAGATGGTAGGGATGGCAATAACAGAACAAATGTCACTGGAACTTATGAGAAATCTAAAGTTTAAACCTTAGGCTGTATAGGTAGTTGAGAGAGTTTCATGACAGGGCCTGAAATTGAAGGAAGAGGAGCAATAACTGTTGTGGGAGTGAGCTGGCAACTCATTAATTGTAAATTAATTTCTGTATTTAACAGCTTATGAGAGGTGTTAATCATATTAGCGTCTGAGTTCTTATAATCAGCAGTGGATTTATACTCAGATCATCTGAGTTACAATAGAAGCATTATTTCCTTTGATTTACTGAGGCACAGAAAGACATGTAGATCTTGCTTAATTTAGCACCTATGTAAACCTCTATGAGTGAAGAATTAAGATCTTAAAATCCATCCCCACCAAAAATATCATATTTAAAATATTAAATATTAGTATTTTGCATAAAGATGTTTCTTTGGGTTGGACCAAATGGTAAGGATTTTGGTTTTCATTGATTTTAGACAATTAAACTTCAATCTCATGACTCTGACTTTATAGTATTTATCTAAAATACTAATTGCATTTTTTTCTTATTAATAACTTCCTTTTTTTTATGGCCAAGGCTTTGATGGATTTTCTTCAATGTAAGGCAAAGCTGAAAAAGCTTCAGTATTACCTTTTGCTTTTTTAAAACTCAAAACTCCATCCATACACAAAAATTCCAGCCAATATCATTCTTGTAGGAATGATTAAGATCTCAAAGCTGTAAGTGATGTTTTTTACAGTGTCTCTTCAAAAGGGAAACGGAGCGTGTGCACACTGAAATTGTGCCAGGTAGCCTGCAATCCATACCAGAAGATCAACACCAAAGAGCAAGAGTTGCACTCAAGTGATCAATGTTAGCTCAGCTGCTGACACCACTATCAGGACTGCCATGATAGTTCTTGTTACTTTACCTATTTCTTGCCACTGAAATTAATCCATTGGTTTATAAACAGCTAAGCCCTATTAGATGGTAACAAAATTAGTCTAATAATATGGTACTTAGCATGTTATCATAAAAGTTTTCCTCTTCTGAGTGTTTTGATAACTTTACCAGAAGAAGCTAGAATTCAAAACAATGATCTCAAGGTCAAGTGTTCTTTTCACTGAAAATAAATTCTCAAAAAGAAGGTCAAAGAGCACTAGAATCAATTAAGAAAGTACAGGGTGCTAATGGAACAAAGGTAACATTTCTTTCTACAGAATATAAACTAAACCTGGCAAAAGAGATCAAAAGAAAGAAGTGGTTAAAGGTGAGAACACGCTATTGAAATACCCTGCATGTTACTTGTGGTTCATTTGCTACCTTATTGTCTCATTTTAAACAACAGTTTGTCAAAAGGCAGTTTTCTACCTGTCTTTTGACAAAAAGATCTTGCAATTTTCCCATTTGCACACACAATATGTCTGTCTCTATACTTACAGTGATACAAGGATTTGTTTTTTAAATAAGTCATGTTAAAGTTTGGTATCAGTGCTCCAATCAAGAATAACAGCGTAGGAAAAAGCTTCATGTTTCAAAAGGTTATTTCTGACTAATACTGCCGATATTGTTCTTAGAAATGTGACATTCTTCTCATATACAATAATTTTATTATAAAAAGTACACCAAAACATTTTAAATATTACAGTGTAGGTGCATGCTTTTAAAATTTGGGACTTTGAGCTACAGAGGCAATATCAATTTCAGTGAAACTCCTCGGCAGCTCAGTTTGTTATATTTTTCACATGCCATAACATCTGGCATGCTGTTTTACATGTTTTAGATGTATTTAGTGGAAATTTGTAGACATAGATTATTGGAGAACAATTTGAAAGTAATCAACCATCTTTGAAAGTAATTAGGAAGTCCATGCAACATGACAAACTCCCAGGTACACCACTTGATAGAAGTATATCAAATCTTTCTAACAGGTACTGCTAATATTCAATAGAGTTGTTTAGGAAGTCTAGTAGACAGAATAAAGAGGAGTGGTTGGGAATACATAAGGAGGGAAATTTGGAACATTTTTAATATGAAATGTTGTTTTCGGCAATGAAGGCTGGGATAGTCAAAAGCTTCATTGATACTTACAGGAAATTGAATATATGTACATGAATGATTTTTAATAAGACAGATTATTATAATTCTCATAAAAATAATGGTCCACTCTTTACATAAATGACAAAAAAATAGAAGGCATTCCAGAAAAGCTAACTAGAATAAAACAATAATTGAAAAAAATCACCTTATGGAGAAAGTTCTAGGGAGCACAAAGAAGAAATAAAGCTCATTTTCTGCAAGATGTTGGACAGGTCTGGGGCAAAATTAAATACAGTAAAGTCAACAGAATCTGAGGTGCTGAGAAGCTGGAGAGATAAAATCTCTCTGTCTTCATCTGACAGCATTTAAGAATATCCAGTATATATTGGATGCTGTATAGCCTTACTATGCAGATCAAGTCCTCTTATTCCAATTACATATTAAAAATATAAGACACTAGATGCCTCAGCATTGTTCCTTAATACTGCTACAAGATTCAATTTATTTTCCATCCATGAAAAGGATGAGAGGTGGGGTTTTCTTTCCCTGAACTACTCATGTATCTGTCTAAGACTCAGTGACTAATGCAAAAGCACACTAGATAGACCTCACTGGAAATTTGTCTTCAGAATATTTTTTCTAGGAAAAGAATAGGTTCAGCAAAGGAACCAAAGTGTTCATGGGAATATTTTCTGGAACTGAGCTGGAAATCAGGTCTGCTTCAGAACGGACTGGTGATTATGGCAGTCAATTGAATTTAAAGCTATCCTTTGCCTCACCCCACTTCTTCCTGACTCAGCTAATAGTCACAGCCTGTGTTTCAAATCATCCCTGGCAGATGCCCTAAACCCTCCCTTCCTCCAGCCCAGGCTATCAGCAATTCTAAGATGCTTATTCTTTTTGTAAGATAAACAATTTCTTAAACCTAAGGTTTACACAAATTAAACTTCTGCCTTAATTTTTGCAGGATAGTCACTATATCAAGTGAAGAAAGGTGTATCTGACTTTGCTCAGTCTCCATGCCTTTCACTGAAACCCTCAGCACTCGCCTGCAACATTTTCTTCTGTTGTTCTGTTTGTCTATAGAAGTGAGAGAGAACTTCAGAACTCATTTAGGGATATCTATTTTTAGACAGCTATTGACAGACAAAAGTGCTCACATGAAATAGCAGACTTCATAAAAAATGGTGAAAAATAACAATTGGAGCAACTAAACTACAAAAGGAAAAAAACAAAATACTCACACACTATAGGAAAGAAATGAAAACAATAAATGTTTTATTTTTTCCATTTTTTAAAAAGCAAGGCTGATGCAACAGATCATGTTCTAATGCACTTTGCTCAGTGCCAGAGCTACGAAAAGTAAAAATGGATTCATGTAAATTTTCAGCCTCCAGGTTCTCACTCCTGGGGTACTACACTCACCAATGATTAGTTCAGAAGCTTGGCAGACAGTAGCGCTTTGCCTGCAACTGTGCCAATGGGAATTACTCAAGCATAGAGACTAATCTCAGATAAAGCAGCTGTGAGGAAAAGTCACAGACAGAAGGCCTTTTAGGGACATACAGCTGAATTCTTAGTTCTTGTCACTTAGCTAGCACATCACAACATCAGTAAAGAACACATCTAATGTATGTATACAGACCATGATAATGGTGTTGGGTTTTTATCCTTGAAAAAAAGTGTAAGTTGTACTTCTAAGCAACATACTGTCATCACAGATGACTATTTTTAGGTTATATACTCAGTGGTGGAAATCTGTATTTTCTGTAGAGCTACGATGATAATTTCTGTTCATAATCTGGCCTCTTTTTTTTTAAAAGTTATAGTCAAATAGCCAAAATAATATAAGCATTACACATGAGGTGTTTCCTAGCAGAGAGTAAACAGAGTTCAAGATGATTTTGGTGCATTCACTCCATCTGGAAAATGTTTCCTCTAGCAGTTCTTATGAGAAAGAGATTGACAGTCAGAACTCAGCATGAGAGGGAAATTTTTGAATTCTCTTGCATTCTGGAGAGCTTGTAGGTTAATCACCATCTTAAGATGTTGTCCAGGTAGCATAGCCAGACTGTGAAGCACAGAGACCAGAGGTGACTTCACCACATGTGAGCTGAATGTAAAGGACAGCAATAACATCTGAAAATTTAGGTTAAAGTGCCCAGTTATCGTATGCATTGCTGCAATTGTAAGGAGGAAGGGAAGTTAGAGAAATGGATAGAGCTATTAACTTTTGTCTCTTCATGTGTTTTCAAAGACCATATGCTGTCATGCTGTTAAAAACAGCTTTGCTATCAAGGTGACTTTGATTCTAGTTGCCCTAGTCCTCTGTGGTTGCTTTCTGCAGTGCTTTAAACCAATAGGGATCTGTGACATTATTTATTAGAGAAACCGCTGTTCTTTGGATTCTTTAGATCTTTGGGAAGATAGTTCAAAGCTGTCAATCCCTTTAAGGGAGAAATTTAGAAAGGTAAAAAGAAAAAACAACAAACCCAGGGGGCGATAGCAAGAAAGTAGATGTCAGGGCTCTTCCTTGAATCGCACAAGGCATGGATAATTTAGCACACCTGCAATTTCCGGCAGAATAAGACAAGTAATTAGGTACATATCCATGTGTAATTTGAGATGTAGGAATCCACTCACTGCTTCTTTGTGACTTCTAAAAACATCATGAAAGCTTCTCACGCTTGTTGACAGTACTTCTGCAGTTCAGAGGCCATTGCACTATCTATGCCTATAGATTATGTCATTCAATCAATAAAGAAGCCTTTGTATGCGGTTTCCTTAACTCTGGCACCTGTTAAGTAGGGCTGCAGTGCTTACTGGAATATCCTATTCCCATAATTGTCTATGCTCACTTAACCCATTTCACGTGATTCCTTTGGCTTTTAGCCAATATCTTCACCAAGGTATAGCAAAACAGTGTATTTTCACAAAGTTCAGAAGAACAATGTGAGATGTCTAGATACAGTAATCAGTAAATATGTCCTTTCTCCACAGTAATATTTAGCACTTGAGGAGATTGATGGAATGCTTTACCATAAAAATAGAAACTGTTATTTTTCAAAGCATGACATTTTCACTTTTGCTTGCTGTCCAAATACTTCTCACTGAAAAGTGCCAGTGGCCTAAGCACTCTACGTCATAACTTCTTAATACTTTCCTTGGTATCATACAACATCTAATGACTGAGAGTAATTTTTAAAGAGTAGCTTTATAAACAGTTTCATTTGATGAAAGGAAAGAGGGATAGCATTCCTTGTTTCTACCTAAAATGATTAAGATCAAAACTAATTTTCAGCATTCATAATGCTCATAATTCAATATATACAGACTATTTTTGGATTAATAAAATTTAAAAATGCTAATAGGAGATAATTGTGGCTTTGCCAGAATATTATTATGCCTAAGATGCTCCAGTTCTGTTTCTCCATAGCATGCTGAGAACCTACTGGCATGCCTTGCTCTTTTGCATAAGCATAAATCTTAGCCTACAGCATTTTATTTCCTTTTACCATTATCAACAAGAGTATAGCTATAAATATTAACTTTAATGAAATACATTTGTTGCAGAAACATAACCAAAAATCTTCCCTGTCATCTCATGTTAAATTATTACTTGCTCTCTACAGCAGATGTTTTTCTTCCTGTGAGACTGTTCTTGTTTGGGGACACACTTAGGACCTCATGGAGTCTAATAGAAAGGTGATCAGAGATAGGAGGGGGCTGCATAATAAAGAGTTTCAAGATAGTCAGAGGCCAAGACCAAAATATTTTCTCTCTTTTTAGAAACAGGCTTATTTTATTCTGCATATGCAATGAAGTTACTGTGGTAAGTGCAGGGATGATGAATGTTAAATTACAGATAGCAGCTTCAAGCTATCTATTAGATATCACTCAGTTTGTATAAACCTCTTCAAAGGTTTCAAAAGAACATAGCTATAGGATCTTCAATTATCTTTCTCAGGAAGACTTTCTCTCTTTTCCATACAAAGTGCCTGGTTAAGCACATTTAAGGCAGTAGTGACAAGTTAAATATCATATAATGTGTCACAGCTGTGTTGTCTTATCCAAGCTCATCAAGGAGTGAATCACTTCAGTGTCTCTGACAGACCAAGGTGTATCTTCAGAGCATTGTGAGTGCATGGGCTCAATGCAGCAGAGCAAAGGCAGCAGTGTTTTGGCAGCACTTCCTGTGCCAAACCAGCCGGGTGTTCGCCAGCTTATGCACTTGCAAACAGCATCTTCCTGTAGCATTTTGGGGGTAGCATGGCATGGCAGAGCAGAGCCCCAGCTCAGGACCTCAAAAGCAGCGAAAATCCTGATTGGAAGGACTGCTGAACCTGAAGGCTTCAGCGAGAAAAGCCAGGGACCACAATCCTCTTGAGGGAAGAAGTTAGACAGAAAGGCAGTTTTTTGGCACCAGGTTTTAAACCTAAAGCTTGGTTAAAAGAGCCCTTCAGCCCCATCCACCCTGGCCAAAGTAGCTCCCAAGGAAATGGGTGAGTGCAGAGCAGCCAGGAATTGACAGGTTTTTGGCAGGCAGGATTTATTCAGGGCTTTCCTGACTTTCTGTCAGGACTTTGGTAATGTTGAAATGTGGTTTGTTAAATATTTGATTTTGAGGAATCTACATTCTCCAACAGATGATTTTTCAGCTGAAAAATTTCCGTCAAGTTCTAACAAACTTTCCTGTTCTTGGCATATTTGACCTTTCAGCAGCTCTCCTACTAGTTCTGACACATATGGCTCAACTCAGTGTCATGATGTGCCTCATTTTTACTAGCAAGAAATTTGTTCCTTTATAGTAAGAGATGGTAGCACAGCATTTAAAATCGCAGTCTGCTCTAACTCACAGCGTACCTCTGTTCAGTTTAAGTGTACATCATTTAATTTTCACCATTACTCACCAGGAGTGGATTGGGACATCAATCCCAATTATTGAATTTTCTCAGACAGCAAAACCCAGGCAGACATATTTTCTTACAAAATATAAATATTATCTGCAAATATTCATCTTGTTTTTTAATGTGGTTTGAAAAAACAGCAGTGACAACTTGGCATTGAAATAAATTTAATTTTGTTTCTAATTAAGCAGAAATGAGTACAGAAATTCAATAAAAGCAAGCAGTAACTGGGGGATTGAGTCTGTTACCTTTTTCTATTATGCTATAATCATGTTATATAGAGAGGCTTTCACGACCTTTAGAGCCACTTGAGAATCTAACAAACAGCATCAGGTCCCATGTCAGCAGCAAAGATTTTTATCAATGTAGTACTGTTACTGCCAGTAAGATTTTGTGCTTTTATATGTCATTTTGGCTTAATCTAGAATTTTAAAATGTTCTAACATTTATTTTTATACCCTGCATTAAGCTGTTGCTTAGTGAAGTAACTGCAACATTCAATATATATAGTGCATGGACTTATGCCACTAACCTCATCTTGTTTCCATGGTTTTCTCTTGTTCTCCACACATCTAGTCTGTTTTTAAATCGGGTGTTACACATATCTTTAGGAGGAGGAATTATCAGGCAATCACAAACAGAAACTGAGAGAGCTGGGGCCTTAAGATTATATTGCTACCTGTTTAACCTGGAATAATCAGCTAAAAGACTGGGAATCTGGATGCTAGGAGTCTATTTTTGCTTCTGTCACCAAGGCATTCTATGAACTGAGGCAAATCACTCTACCTCATTAAAAAATGGCACAGTAGAATTTATCTCAAAAGGCTTTTGCAGAGCCATCAGCAAAACACTATTTCTTCATGCAGATTTCATGCATATGGTGAATTATTTTCTTTTCTGGTAGAAATTGTACTTTGAAAATAGTTGGTTTTCCTTTGTTTGGTAAAAGCAAAATCGAAATGCCTTTTACTGCCAAAAAGTTGGCTTGAAACTGAAAAAAATCCTTATTTCCCAGTAAAAAGGTACTTCTAGGGATGGATAAACCATTTTCTGCTAGGGAAAAGATGCTTTGAAGGAAGTTTTTTTATCAGTTCTGGTACTGAATGTCTGAGATATCTTACCAAAACAGGCAGCCTAAAGTAAAATGTGGGCAGGTGGGAGATGGGATAAATTATGCTAGATGTAAACTAGAATGCTGTTGGGCTATTGTTGAATGTTAAGGGAAAGAAAAGTTTTAATGGTCCAACTGATCGCTAAGATTCTCTCTACTCACTTGCCAATTTGTCATAATATTTATGTCTGGCTTACAGAAGCATGAACACCACCAATGAACATTTGTAGACATTGTATAATAAAAATTCAGATAGCCAATTTATACTCGGGCAGACAATTTTCAAATATCAGAAAAGCAGAAAATATGACCAAAAAATCTGCAATCAATTGATATGGGGTTTTCATGTTTCTCATATTTTAAATTACAACAAAAAGTGAAAAAGGCTTAAGGGGAAGAATTTTCCTACATTTCTGTGTCTGTATCTGTAATCCTGGCCTACGCTGTTGGGACAGGTATCAGGGCATGACATCTAGTGGTAGATAAAAGAGATCCATCCATCTGTACTATCAAGGAAAACTTCTTAAATTACTGCAGTCACAGGTACCCAGCAAAAAGGAAAATATTCCTGTCTAAAACTGGATGATCTATAAGAAAAATTCATTATTTAAGCATCCCTGGACAATACAACCAGACTGTACTGGAGAATCCATCTCAAGACGTTGATCAGTGTTCTCAGCTGAGGGAAATATTTTAGCTTTCTGAATTCCCTTCACTATGTTTTTTGTTTCTCTCTCCCTTTCACTTTCCTTTTCCCTCCTGGCTAACAAACACAGTTCCTAAAAATGGTTTGATATGTCTTTTCAGAACTGCTTTTTCTGAGAAATTGATGCTTTACTAAGAAATATTTTTCCAGAGGTTTTTGTGATTTTTCTAAAAATAAGAAGACTTTTCTAATTGAGAAAAAACCAAAACCAACAATAATAACAAAATCCCAGCCATAACTACAACAAAAAAAGCCAAGAAACCTCCAACCCCAAAGTGAAAGTTTTTCTCAAGCCTGCAGCAAGACACTACAAGTTCAAAGATGGAATAGTGTTTTATCTGAACAAAATAAATATATGCTCATAAAGCACCAGATTATCTTATTTCAAATGAGGTTCCAGATGAGTTAGCCTGTTAACAGAATGTTAAATAGAAACTCTCAGCCCAGAATATTAAAATCAACAATAGTGTTGACAACTGAAAACAGGATTTTTTGCTAAATAAATTCCTGAGCAACTCTAACTGGATAGGGCCAGTTGTGCCATTCTAAGTCAGCTAGTATACCTGTCTCCCATGTAGTTCTCTAATATAAAATGCATCTAAGTTCTTTCAAAATTAGAATATTTGGAAAAGAGTATGTCAACCACGGGGTGGGAATGATGTGGTTTTTTTCATTTGGACATTTTCGTGCTAATCCTGATTTAATCTGACATATTAAACAACCATAACATGGAAAGTATTTGGGATAGAATGTCCATCCTTGGAGATGTACTGGCTGCTTTCCACCAAGAGCAATGAAGCCCCGAGCATGGAAGGTTTAGCAGGTACAAAAGTCTTGTGGCATTACAGCCCTGTGTATGAACAAGCAGGGAAAAATCAGGGCTGAGCTGGGCTGATAAAGGGAGGCAGTTGAGACTCAGCTGTTATTCAGACAAACGTCTACATAAATAGGCATGGGCATGAATTGGAATTATCATTCTGAACTCTACCTCCTGGACCATATAGCAGTAATAACCATTAACCTTTTCTAAGGTCTGAATACAAAGATCATCCATTTAACATAATGGCAAAGACATCACAGGGACAGAATACAGCACATAAAGAACAGAAATGAACTGTGAAAGGACAGTGCAGAGAGGAATTTCTACTCAGCCTCCTTCAGTAACAACGACCTTTGCAGAGTCCTTAGTTTTACTGAGAGTTCATACAGCTGCTAAAGAAGTGTTCAGAAATATTTATATCATAAATATATAATGTGAAACAATAATACATCATAAGTTACTTTTGGTAAATTATAATGACTAATTAAGCTGCAATCAGTGAGTCTTTTGAATTGCACTTTTCCTAGTACCTCTGCAAGACAGCACTAAAACCTCCCCATGATGATCTGTTTATAAAGGGGCAAATACAATAAAAATAGTAAAAATATGACCTTTTGTACAGAGCCACTGCTGGAACTGTTGCCATTACCCATTTGAAGGATGGGGAATTGCAGCAAGACTGGGTAAAGAATGAACTGGTAACTCTAGATGTAAAATAGGCCAGAAAATGCTTGTTCGTAGTTCCTCCCAATTTTCCTTCCTTGT